>NC_133652.1:283745280-284345280 GCF_009905375.1 Apium graveolens | reverse complement strand
GTTTTATTGCGGGCTTTATCTATTTAAGTGTTTAAATAAGATATACCACAGTTTAGAGTAAAGTTGTTTATGGATTGTGATGAGATCATAATAATGAGACCTAAAAGATGATAACTCTAAACTTAAATAGTTCCTGGTCTTAGGATTACTAACCGGTGACACTACAGCTAGTATGTAGGATGTCTGTTCTCATAAACATTTGTGTGGTGACACTACAGGTAGTATGTAGGTGCTTATTATAGAATAAGTTTACTGAACATGACTCACACAGCTGAACAACTAATGGAGTTCACTCACGTGTCAGCAGTTTTTAACATAGTGATAGTTGTACAAGTATCCTTAGACTTGAGGTCATCATAGTCATCTTGTGTATACTGAACTATGCTTTGGTTTAGTTCTTAGTCTCCAGGGACAATTATAAGGGCTCTACTGAGTATAGGAATTTGTACACGAAGATAGTGTATGATCAATAAAGGATCTACCCCTTCCAGTGAAGGAAGAGAATGTTCAATGCTGATCCACTTATACTAGTTCAGGAATCTCTGGCCAGAGCGAATGAAATTAGAAAGGAGTTTCTAATTTACATTAAATAGAACTAAGCATAGTGAATGAGAAAGCTAGTGATTAAATAGGATAGGCTTGACACAAGTTTCATGCCTTATATTTAATCGTGACATTGCAGGGTAGAAGGAATTAATTGTACGGTAACTATTCACTGAATAGTTTCTTGGTATTCTAAGCATTGAATTCGTATTATCCGGATAGTCACGATATGCTGAGAAGTATCACTCACGATGTAGAATAAATATGATTAATTAATTAATCATATTTAATGAATTAGAGAATTTATATAAATAATGATAAAGTAGTTTTATTATTATTTATTTCTACTACCGGCTTAATATTGAACCTACAGGGTCACACCATAAAAGAGAATGATTTAATGGTGGAGGAATTAATTAATAATGGCTGATAATTATTTATTTATGAAATAAATAATTAATTAGAAAATTTAGTAATTGATTAAATGAAATTTAATTGATTATAAATTAATTAAGAAAAGTTCTTAATATTATTAATTAAGAATTTAATTTTTGGAAATTAAATCAAGAGAGAGAATTATTTCTAAAGTATTTAGAAAAAGGATTAATAATTAAAAGGTATTTTAATTATTAGTGAGAATAATAAAGGGTTAATAATAATAATATTTTATGGGAAAATTTTCAGCTAAATTTTTTTCCTATAAGTATACTATTATAAGCCCTATTTTTGCCTCAACCCAAAGATTTACAAAACCCTAATTCTCTCCACCTCCTCCTCATTCATTACATCATTTTCTTGGTGGATACCGGTGGAGTGCTTCACACTTAAGGAGCAGCTGTTAAGGATCTCCGCTCGTTGTTCTTGGATCGCTTATAAAGGTTAGAAATCGATCCCTCAATTTTATTTACGATCTGTATATATATTATATGGATTTTATATGTGTAAAATTGTTTTACCATGCTTCTGTGCTAGAGAAAATCCTACACTAGTAGTACTAAGTTATCAGTTGGTAGTACTTGTCCTGCTAAAAAGCCCACACCCCCTTGAGAAACATATAATGTATGTCAAGAAACATATAATGATGATGAAGATTGGGATAATGAATCTGATAACTTTAAAAGGTATGTTGCTGATGCGGAACAACCTCTTTTTGAGAGAAGCGAGTGCACTAAACTAGAGTCAGTCCTTAAATTACATAATTGGAAGGCTAGGTTTGGAGTTAGTGATAAAGCCTTTACTGATCTTCTTAAATCTGTTGGCTCTTTTCTTCCTAATGAGCATGTGCTTCCGGGTAGTATGTATGAAGCTAAGAAAACCTTAACTGATTTAAGACTCGAGTATGTCAAAATCCACGCTTGTCCAACTGACTGCGTGTTATACAGGGACCAACTGCCGAGTCTTTATCTGAGTGTCCCAAATGCCATCCTTCTCGCTACAAAATTGGGAAAGATGGTAAAGTTAGGGTTAATATTCCAGCCAAAGTGATGTGGTATTTTCCAATAATCCATAGATTTAAACGACTATTTAAATCTGTTGCTACTGCTAAATTAATGAGTTGGCATACAGAGAATCGATCTAAAGATGGAAAGATGCATCATCCATCTGATTCTCCTGCTTTGCAAAATGTAGATTATAGGTGGCCCGAGTTCGGTAGTGAGGCTAGAAATATACACTTAGGATTAGCGGCCGATGGTATAAATCCACACAACAATGGATGAAACAATCGGTATAGTTGTTGGCCGGTCATGTTAGTAACATATAATCTTCCTCCATTGTTATGCATGAAGAGGAAGTTTATGATGTTATCGATATTGATTTCTGGCCCGTATGAGCCTGGAAATAACATTGACATACATCTACAACCAATGATCGATGATTTTAAAAAATTGTGGGAGGAAGGGAAACCAAATATGTATGATATGCATATAGTAAATCTGTCTTCACTTTAAAGACAGTTCTGATGTGGATAGTAAATGACTTCCCGGGATACGAAAATTTGTCAGGCTGCATAAATAAGGGGTATAAGGCTTTTCCAGTATATGGTAATAACACTGTCGCTAGATATTTAAGTCATAGTTGGAAAATATGCTATCTAGGCCATCGTCGGTATTTAGATGAGCATCATCCTTATAGGATGCAGCGGATAACATTTGATGGATAATAAGAACTTGGTTACGCACCTGAGCACTTAGCGGAGAAGAAGTGTTAATGCAACAGCAACAACTTTAATTTAGTTTTGGGAAGGGGGGAAGTGAAAAAGGTAGAGTATTCATGGAAAAATAAATCAATTTTCTTTGAATTGGAATATTGGAAATTTCACCACCTACGTCATTATTTAGATGTTATGCACATCGAGAAGAATGTGTGCGATAATATAATTGGGACACTACTTAATATGAAATACAAGACTAAGGACAGTGTTGCCTCTCATCTTGATATGATTGATATGGGTGTAAGGACTGATTTAGCTCCTGAAATAGATGAAAAGAGGACATACTTACCTCCTTATTCCCCTTTTACTTTGTCTAAAAAAGAAAAAAAACTATGTTGACATCATTGTCCAATATGAAACTTCCATATGGACATGCATCAAATATCAGAAACAGTGTATCACTGATTGATATGAAGTTGTATGGGCTGATGTCGCATGACTGCCATATCCTACTCCAGCAGTTACTATCAGTTTGTATTCATTCCGTGCTTCCAAAAAATGTTAGGGTACGTATAATAAGATTGTGCTTTTTTTCAACTCCTTGTTCAACAAAGTCGTAGATGTGTCAAAATTCAGTAAACTCCAAGCAGATTTGATTTTGACCTTATGTGAGTTGGAAAAAATATTCCCTTCAACCTTTTTCAATGTTATGGTACATCTCACAGTCCATTTAGTAAGGGAATTGCGGTTATGCGGACCAATTTTTGATAGATGGATGTTATGAGAAAGTAATTTACTTGTTACATGAGAATGTTCAGGCGGTGTTGGAGTTTGAAATGCTAGAGCAAGCTGTACTTGTATCTTACATGGCGTAAGTTTCTTTTTTTTCCTTTTTTCAATTTCAGTAATTTTGCGGTACATGTTTGTTTAATTATGTCTTTTGGTAGGTACATGCATTCTGAGATAAGTGAACGGCCAAAATTGGTGGATTCGTTTGCTTTCATTGATCCAGGATTCACTTATTACTTGAATGCAGAATTGGAAACTTACATCCTGAACTGGTTGAAAGAGGGTAACCCGGATCGACTATTCTTCTTGCCGTACAATCAGAAGTAAATTCTTACTTTGTGATATTAAAAAGATGAGTAGTACGTAAACTAGTATATAATGTGTGAAATTTTTCTTTGATATGTTTTATAATAAAAACAGTATGCATTAGATTTTGACCATTATTTGGGAAGGTGAAATATATTTTCTTAATCCTCTCCCTCACCCAGTACAGTTTCCAGATCTAGAAAAGGCATTATCTAGGTAATTTTGTTTTTCCTGCAACATTTGATGAGAACTTTTGATAATCTCTGGTCTTATATCAGTTTATTTAAATAATGTAGGGCATTGAAAAGTTTTAATTTTGAAACTGGTAGGGGCAATCACAAGACATCCAAAGAAAAATTTCAAAGTGTAAGCGCTTTTTGTGCTTTCGTAATTATGGTTAATAAGTAGTTTAGTTCAGTTGTAATTTTTTGCTTTGGAACATGGGTCTCCTAAGAAACCTGGTGGCACGGAATGCGCTTATGTAGTCATGCACTACATGAAAAAAATCATCAATAACACTAGATTGACTTTTACTACAAAGGTGTGCATCCTTGTTTTGGCATTGGGATTATATAAAGGTCCACTTTTCATTTTATAAAAATAAAGTTTGTATGAATTTTTCAGTGGCTACAGAAGACTCGCATGTGTTACACCGAGGAGTAGCTTGATGAAGTACGTGTTGAAGCTCTCGGATATATCCAAGAGGACATCTGAACAGTTTCTAGTGCTACTTTGGTTTTGGACAGGTTATGTAGATCTGAACATTTGATATTATAGTTGTGGACTAGCTAGAGCATGTAGTTATTTAGGAGTTGGTTTTGCGGATTGGTCATGTTTGTTTTGCGGATTGGTAGATGTTGGTTATGCGGATTGATGATGACAATTCTGCGGATTGATATTTGTTGGATGTATGTTGTGAATGATATTTATGGCCGGATTACGGATATTGCAAAAGCGCGTGCAACTTTAAAATTTTGTATTTGCGTATATAGACATTAGTTTTATTTATGATGCCTTGAAAAGTAATGTCTATTCGTAACATCCACATCATATTTTTTGTAAAACTGATGTCTAAAACTTTTATTAACATCAATTTTTTCATTGCAAAAGCAATGTCTAAAAATATAATATACATCACTTCTATAAATAAAAAGATGATGTTGAAAACAGGTATAGACATCAGGAAAAAACGATGTCTAAACAATACATATAAATCAGTTTTAAAATAATAAGATCGATGTCTTTATACACATAGACATCGTCCAAAACTGATGTCTAACATCTTAATCAATATCGCTTTTTTATAAATAAAACTGATGTCTATATAGAAAAAGACATCACCTAAAAGTGATGTCTAAGATGAAATAACACATCGGTTTTGTTTTTAAAAAAATGATGTCTCTAAGTCAATAGACATCGCCCAAAACCGATGTCTAATATATCTTTGGACATCAGTTTTTTTTAAAAAAAATGGATGTCTAACAGCTTAAAGACATCATTTTTAGGCGATGTTTAAGGTATTCTTAGACATCAAAACTAATTTAAAAACTGGTATCTAAACCTTTTTTTTGTTGTGTAAGCAATTGTTCAATGGCTTATACTTGATGTAATTAACACATAAAAATAATATAGTTTAACACATTTTGTAAAAAATAGGATCTCAGACATCAGAAAATTGCTAAAAACTGATGTTTATGTTAGTACAGACATCGTTTTGTGGCTGATGACTAGAATAGACATCGACGACTAAGACATCGGTCAAAAAACACAAAGACATCGGCCAAAACCCGATATCTATTAGATTTTTTCTTGTAGAGTGTACTAAGTGAAAGAGGAGTGACCACTATTTTCAGCCTAGTTCCAACATGTACAGGATTTAGAATCAATACAGGGCTGTTCCATTACCGTAAAAAGAACTTTGGTGTCCATCCAAGCTTAAGCTATAGACCAAATGAAGCTTTGTTTCTTGTTTTTGAGTCCCTTCATTTAAAAAATAAGATGCGAAAATATTATCAATCTAAAAAAATATGATATCACTACAAGAATCAGGCCAATAGACATCAGTTTCTGGCCGATGTCTATGTTGTTTCATAATCGATGTTGATGTCGGTGATGTTTATTCTAGACATAGGCCATACACCGATGTCTTTTACCCCATTAGACATCGGTTTTTTCAGAAAAGATGATATCTATCCGGCCAATTAGACATTGATTTTAATATAAAAAAGTGATGTTTGTGTTCCTCTTAGACATGCACATTTGATTCTTTTAAATCAGTTTTTCCATAATAAAAGTGATGTATATTTAATTTTTTATATCAGTTTCCTACGTGCACCAAATTACTTTTTGCACGAAAAAACCAAAAATGAATTTATTATTAAAAACAAAAATCCAATATTTTCATTCTCACATGAGTGAGTACAACAAACATAAATTGCATAAGCCTATTCTATTAAACTCAAATTGTCAATATGTTGATCCGCAGTAGAGCTCGTTTCCTGAAGTTAATCAGAGTAACCTTGCCATCAGCTTTTTCTTATTTGTGTCATGTTGGTAGGGAATTCACTATTCCGGTAGAGATACAGTCTCACGTGATGTGGCTATCTCCTGCACAATTAATCAAAAATTTATTTGGTTTATCATGGTATAGAGGTACTAGCCTTGCAATTCATGGTAAAGATAAACTAGCTAGCACCAACAAATTTTATTGTCACCAACACAAGACCAAGATATGTAAACCTTTCTGAGATGCATTATACTCTACTCTATTCTGCTCTATATCAACACATAATAGGCCTATAGCTCTATTATAGCCATATAGTCTAAGATCCAACTTTTGAATTTTAAAGTCAGTAGTGAAGCCTTGACAGGTGAGATTTGATGTTGTGATGATGCTTCTAACAACACACAGAAGTAGAAGATCTAGCTTAATGTTATGACTCACGAGGTTGATACCATTTTAAGTAACCAACTCAAAATCTTTGGTGTGAAGAGGACTATACTAGATCATTTTATATCTTTATCAAGTCTATACTACCAAAAAGAAGAACTTCTGTAGCCCAAAAGTGGAACGTGTGGCTAGCACATAGAATTAGTCACTTGACCATACCTGGATATCCTCATCATTTCCCCATATCACATAGTTTCCAATTGTTCGAAGGGCAGAAGTAACTACAAAATATTCTCGATGTCAACAACACATGTAAACAGGATAAATAAAAATTGGTACCAAATTTGACGAAAGAGATAATAGAAAAAATTTACTGACTTAATCAGCTCGAGAAGACGGATGACTGAAGGTATAGTTTCCACCAAACCCTGGCCAGAGAGAATCAAAAGCGCTAGAGATACATTCACTATTACCGACCATGATTGTCGATACTCAATGGTGGTGCTAATAGTACTATTAACTTTTGGCATTTGTCAAGATAATTTAAGATGATTAGACCAAGCATGTCAATATTATATTTAGATTTAAAGGAAAAAACTAACTAACTGATAAGGTACCTTATCAGAGAGTAGATGTGGTGAAATCTGACAAAAGACTACCAAAAGCCCACAAGCATATTCTAACAATTCAAAGTGGTTTCTCTTCTTTGTAAGAATGGATTCCAGAAGATCGAAAGCTTTATTTTGTATCATAGCATTGCAAGATTCGGGATACACTTTGGCTATGTTAATCAATGTATATAGAGCCTACACATAAGAACAGCTGTTGTAATAATATATCATTTGGTTTAACAGTGAAGTAAAATATTTTAAGGACAGGAGGGGGAGGTTACCTACATCTGCACCAAAAAATTTGGAGAAGAAATAAGGTTCACAAGATATGGAACTTATGTATCTTTAAACTCACTGCCAAATTTCGATGATACGGTATGTTCTGGCGAGAATAGAGCTATAGGGCTAGTGCAGAATAGAGCTGTAACAAAGTAAGATATACCCCCAATTCATAATTGATAAAGCCCAAAGGGTGAACTATATCATAACGAAATATTATACTATACGTTTCTGGATACCAATCTCTACCAAGCACCTCGTCACAAACTAATTATAAACCGTAAAATTTCAAATCTACAACTTTACTAAAAAATGCAAGCTCATAACCTCATACTAACTAAAAGGGGAAGGCAGAACCTGTAAATAATTAGCCATAATTTCAACAGTAGCAGTCTTGTTAATTCCAACTTCATAACACCACACAAATTTCTCCTTATAAAACATATAATAGTACTTCCCAAATTAAACAATAAGTATCAAACCTGATTATATGGTAAAACAAAGATTTCACTACAACAAAATAGAAGGACACAGTACCGTGCTCTGTCCCACTATAACATTTAAATACTAACAACTATGATCCTCATCTCCTTCATTCCCACCTGGAAACCAGATCCTCAATCGAGTCAAACAAATATCCAGCTAAAAGTAAGAAAAACATATTAAAGAAATTAAGGTTTTCAGTTTAAAACATCCCCAATTTAAAACTTAATTGAACTAATAATCAAATTTTACACATAAAGTTTTTATCTTACCCACATACTGATTCGAACAAATTGAATTGAGTATCCACTCGAACGAATCGAGTGAGTGAGAGTCAAGTTTCCACAAATAGAATAGAGTTGAACATGGCGGAGGGGAGTGGAACATAAGTGACTGCAGGTTGTGGTAAGTAGAGCAGAGGTGACTGGTTGTGCAAGTGATTTATTGTAGTGAGAGATGAGAGGGAGAGATGGAGAGTTTCAGATGGGATGGAAGTGAGAGACGAGAGAGAGAGATTTATGAGAGACGAGAGAGAGATGAGAGTTAATTTAGTTTCTATGAAGAAGAGGGGGGAAATAATTGGTATCAAAGAGGGAAAATTTCAACAATTTTGATTAAGGGGGAAATAAACTGAAGTGGGCGCGAGTTGAATTTTTTTAGTCAATTTTAAACATCGGTTATTAAATAATCGATGTCTTCAAATAACAAAGACATCAGATTAACGCGAGGTGATGTTATTATATCTTTTAACATCATTGGCATTAGTAACTGATGTCTAATGTGTGTTGTCTATTTAACTTTTTCTTGTAGTGTATGCAAAAAAATATTGTAAAATAGTTCTACCATTTCATGGAGGCCGTGGATCATAATCCTATAATTGTATTTTTATAAAAAGGCATAGTGTCGATTACCAGAATTGAGGTCCAAGCATCACCCAGAAAGTAGAACACACTTCCTATGGACATATATATAATCCCTCCAATAAATTATTAAACATTCGTCTAGTTTATGCAAGTTAAATTCACCTGAGCCCAAACTACGAACAAAAAAACCATAAAAAATACAAGACAACTACAAAAATATAGAAACAATCAAAGTACCTTAAATTTAAACCAAAGATTACCTCAAATAGTAGTTGTATCCTATATAAAAACAAAATTAAAAAATTAGTAAATGAAAGATAAATTCAAGTAAATGAAAATAACATACGATTCTTACCTAAAATATGCTCCTTATAACAAATAAAATGTATTAAAATTAAAACCCAAATTAAAAAAATTAGGGTTTCGATTTAAATACCCCCAATTTAAGAAATTAAGGTTTTTATTTTAAAAAACTTAACTATTAAATCAGAGAAGAGCATAAGAGTAGAGGAGACCCTATTCTTCCAGAGCAATCCTTGAGGAGACACCAGATCGGTGAACCCATCGGAACAGGTGGAGGTGGTGGTTACTAAAGCTGCGGAGGTGGTGGTGGTGGTCAGTAGAGTACTGAAGGTTGTAGTAGTAGAGGTTATTTGTGGTGGTGAGAGACGAGAGTGAAAGAGAGATTTTTAGTTTTTTTTTTATTTTTATAAGTGATAGATGAAAGAGGGGGAACAAAATGATTAAGGGAGGGAGTAAAATTTGGTTAAAGGGGAATATTTTCACTAAGGGGTAAAAGAATTAGGGTTGTTGTGCATTTAATTTTTTTTTCAGAACTTAAGACATCGGTTTTAAAATAAATGATGTCATATAAATAAAAAGACATCACATTTATAGGGGATGATGTCTATTAAACATTACACATCGGTGGCATAACTGAATGATGTCTATTGTATGATATCTATTAACTTTTTTCTTGTAGTGATTGGCACACACATTCAAAAATCTCCACCGCTCCACGTGAAAAGACAGTTTTGACCGTGAATGTCCCTGACCACCTCGACTTAAGTTTTCCTGGAAAAAGTCGAAGACGAGAGTTGTACAATAGAACCTTCTGACCGGGAAAAAAAGACTTGCGCACTAATCTCCTATCATGCCATCTCTTTACTTTCTCGTTGTACACTTTGTTATTCCATAAGCCTGTAGTTGAAACTCCTCAAGTTCATTTAGTTGAAGCATTCTTTTCTCTTTAGCAGCTTCTATGTCAAGATTTATTTCTTCAAAGCCCAATATGCTTTATGCTCTAACTCCGCCAGGCAAAAGACACACCTTACCATACACCAACTGGAAAGGAGACATACCAAGAGGAGTCTTGAATGTTTTTCTATATGCCGAAACAACTTCATCTAGCTTCAAAGACCAATATTTTATTAATGGACTCACCACCTTCTCCAATATACGTTTAATCACTAGACTAGACACTTCATCTTGCCCTTTAGTTTGAGGATGGTAAGCTGCAGCAATAAGATGATTCACGTGATACTTTTTCATCAATGCAGTGAACTTGCAATTGTCGAAATACAATTCCTCATCACTGATTATAACTCTTGGAGTGCGAAAACGCGTGAATATCCGCTTATGAAGGAAGTTAATCACCACCTTAACATCATTGGTTGGTAACGCCTTCACCTCTACCTATTTGGACACATAATTAACTGCCAACAGAATATACTAATTTTTACAGGAAGAGACAAATGGCCCCATGAAGTCGATTACCCAAACATCAAAAATCTCAACTTCGAGCATCACATTAAGAGGCATCCCCTCTCTCTTGGATATATTACCAACTCATTGGCCAGAAGAATCCTACTCGAAGGATATGAGCAGTTGTATTATCTTCACCATAATGTCCATCATACACAGTAGAATGGCAATCGCGCAATTTTTCCACTGTCTCACTATATGAAATGCATCATTCGATAATATGGTAAGCTACTTGTCTAAACAAGAAAGGTTCATCCAATCAATACCACTTCGCCTCATATAGAAACTTCTTCCTTTGAGCAAAAGAGAGTTCTCGGGGAATAACATTACTCACAAGATAGTTCAAAATATCTTCAAACCATGGTTTTTCTTCTTGCACCCCAAAAAGTTGCTCATCGGAAAAAGATTAACTGATTAACGTCTTGTCTAGTGAAGCGTTGCCTTGATCTTTAAAGCATGATAGATGATCTGCTACTTAATTTTCTATACCCTTCATATCCTTGATTTCTAGCTCAAATTCCTGAAGTAAGAGAATCCATCAAATCAAACAAGGTTTTTAATCTTTCTTCGAGACTATATATCGAATAGCAGCATGATCAGTGTAAACTATCACCTTTGTCCCAAGTAAATAGGATCGAAATTTCTCGAAACCATTGAAAATTGCCAGCAACTCCTTCTCTGTGGTAGTGTAATTCAGCTGAGCACCATTAAGGGTCTTACTAGCATAGTAAACCACATGTAAAGTGTTCTGCTTCCTCTGGCCAAGAACTTCTCCAACTACATAGTAACTAGCATCACACATCATCTCGAAGGGCTCATACCAATCTGGTGCTCAATAAAAACTTGTTCGTTGTAATTCAAACGCGAAAATACACGCAAGCGTACACGATCACAAGTAGTATAAGATATAAATCAAGTTTGGTCCCACAGGGACTGATTTAGGTTAATTTTTGATTATGCACTTATTCAACAATGTATGGTTATCGTTCAATGCTAAGACAAATAATAAATTGAGTTTTGATTTAACTAAGAGATTATACTAAATAACATTAACTAAAAGAATAAAGACTAAATTACTTATATAAGAATAAACATGGGATTCTAACTATTGGGTTCCGAAGGCATAAAACGCAGCGGATAAACTTAAATAAAACAAAAATTTCGAAACCCAAAAACAGGATCCATGTATAATTATGGGCATATTATGGAGATAACGAATCATACCTTTCAAGAGCTTAACTTTCACGAACTCAACGGAGATCCTAGCTATCACGCTTTGTGTCTACCTCTCGGAGAAACACCTTTATGGTATCCACACGAGCACCTTCAAAAATGTCTCACGAACTTGACTAAGGAATGGATGTACTAGCCTCCTTCTTGACGAACTGAATTGCCTCTGCCTCTCTTTGCTTCTAGGGTTTTCTCAAAAACGTACAATCCTCTTTAACCTATTATTATGTATTTATAATGGCTGATTAAAAAGGCCATTAACAGCAAAGCCCAACCCTAGTAGGTATTGGATTAAATAATAAAAACAAATTTCTATTATTTAATTAATAACTAAGTCATACTTAATTATTATGGGCAAAAACATTCCTTTTAATTCGAATTTATATTATCTCAATTAAGTCTTACTTAATTATAATAAAATTCAAATAATCATCAATTAATTTAAATCCATAATTTAAATTAAATATTCCATTAAGTGCTCTATTTGTGCGACCCTATAGGCTATTATTTAATTGGCAATAATTTTATTCTCTAAAAAAATTATAAACAATGAGCGGTATCTAGTAATACATCATTGTTACCCAATTAAACAATAATTAAATCGTGATTAGATAAAACCTTTCGTGATTAATGTTTTTCGTGTAATATAATCCCTTTAACCATACACATTATAGATTAAACTTGAGGCACATATTTAGTCATCCTCTTCAACATTTAATCCGGGTTTACTTGATCCATGAGTAGATTATCAAGACAAATCATTATTTGAGCATGACCATGCTTTTATAATCTCACTCAATCAAGAGGCCAATAATATCTCTCCTAATTATAAAAGCTAGGCCATGCTCAAATAATGATTTGTCTTGATAATCTACTCATGGATCAAGTAAACCCGGATTAAATGTTGAAGAGGATGACTAAATACATGCCTCGAGTTTAGTCTATAATATGTATGGTTAAAGAGATTATATTACACAAAAAACATTAATCGCGAAAGGTTTTATCTAATCATGATTTAATTATTATTTAATTGGGTAACAATGATGTATTACTAGATACCACTCATTGTTTATAATTTTATTAGAGAATAAAATTATTGCCAATTGAATAATAGCCTATAGGGTCGCACAAATAGAGCACTTATTGGAATAGTTAATTTAAATTATGGTTTTAAATTAATTGATGATTATTCGAATTTTATTATAATTAAGTAAGACTTAATTGAGATAATATAAATTCGAATTAAAAAGAATGTTTTTGCCCATAATAATTAAGTATGACTTAGTTATTAATTAAACAATAGAAATTCATTTTTATTATTTATTCCAACACCTACTAGGGTTGGGCTTTGCTGTTATGGGCCTTTTTAATCAGCCATTATAAATAGATAATGATAGGTTGAAGAGGCTTGTACGTTTTTGAGAAAACCCTAGCAGCAAAGAGAGGCGGAGGCAATTCGGATCGTCAAGAAGGAGGCTAGTACATCCATTCTGTAGTCAAGTTCATGAGACATTCTTTGAGGTGCTCGTGTGGATACCATAGAGGTGTTTCTCCGAGATGTAGACACAAAGCGTGATAGCTAGGATCTCCGTTGAGTTCGTGAAAGTTAAGCTCTTAAAAGGTATAATTCGTTATCTCCATAATCTGCCCATAATTATACATGGATCCTGTTTTGGGTTTCAAAGTTTTTGTTTTATTTAAGTTTATCCGCTGCGTTTTATGGATCCTATTTAATTTACTTGTTTTTTGGTGCATTAATTTCCGGTTGTTTCCACAATTGTTTGTTGTTTCTTAATTAGATTCACCAAACAGTTGTTTTTTAAAATTCATTGATTTGTATATAGAAATGGATATTTAATGTTAAAGAACTAGAATATGAAACATTGAACACTGAAACTTCAAAGTTAAAAATTGGTACATCTGATGGAACAACACATCTTGTGACGTGCATTGGTGATCACTATTCCAAAAATATATTATCATATATGCTTGTTTTGTCATGATCACTATTCCAAAAATATATTATCATTCCGGTTTAATCGTTGATTAGCCGCTAAAAGGTAGCTCATTATACATTATATTTCAGTTTCTAAATTAATTTATCTATATCCTCTGAGCTTGTTTTAGAACTAGAAGACTGTTTTTACGTGCCTGCGATTCGCATAAACATTATTTATGTTTCTTGTTTGGACAAGAAAGGTTTTTCGTGTACAATAAAGAACAACAGTTGCTCTTTTGCCTTGAATGATTTAACCTATGGTGTTGCGCGTTTATTTAATGGTTTATATGTTCTTGATTTAGGTAATCTTGTCTGTAATATAGAAAACAAATGACTTAAAATGAATGACTCAAATCAAACATACCTCTGGCATTGTCGTCTAGGCCACATAAATGAGAAACGCATATCCAAATTACATAAGGATGGATACTTGGATAAGTTTGATTTTGAATCATACCAAGAATGTGAATCTTGTTTGCTTGGTAAGATGACTAAAGCCCCTTTCACTGGTAAGGGTCAAAGGGCCCCTAAACGTCTGGAGCGAATACATAGTGATGTATGTGGCCCAATGCGTGTAATGGCTAGAGGAGGCTACTACTACTTCATAACATTTACTGATGATTTCAGTAGATATGGATATGTATATCTTATGAAGAACAAATCCGATTCTTTTAAAAAATTTAAAGAATACAAGGTTGAAGTAGAGAAGCAAATTGGCGGAGATGCAAATATTAAGATCTTACGATCCGATCATGGAGATGAATACTTAAGCACCAAATTTAAAGAGTATATGAAAGAGTGTGGTATTGTATCACAACTCACTCCGCCAGAAACACCTCAATGGAATGGAGTTTCAGAGAGGAGAAATCGCACCTTGTTGGACATGGTGCGATCGATGATGAGTCATGCAGATCTTCCAATAAGTTTCTGGGGTTACGCTCTAGAAACAGCGGCTTTCACACTTAACTGTGTTCCTACTAAGAAGGTTCAAAAGACTCTGTATGAGATATGGAAGGAGAAACGGCCAGGCATGAACTTTATGAAAGTTTGGGGATGTAAGGCGTTTGTGAAATGTCAAGAATCTGACAAGCTTGGACGTAAATCCGAAGAGTGCCTTTTTGTGTGATACCCTAATGAAACAAAGGCGTATTATTTTTATACTCCTTCTGAGCAGAAAGTGTTTATTGCTCGAGATGCTATCTTCATGGAAAGAGATTTTTTTTCCAAAAGAAACAGTGGGAGAACTATAGACCTCGATGAAGATCGAGAACCGCAAAAATAGCATTGAACCTGAAGTGGAACAAGAGCAGTATAATGATAATGCTCAACAAACACAGGTTGTTCGTAGATCTGGTGGATTTCGCCATGAGCGAGAGAGATATGGATTTCTCATGACTCAGTGTGGTGATGTGATTCTCATAGATGAAGATGAGCCTCTCACATACCAAGATGCTATGAACAGTCCAGACTCTAAAAGATGGCTTGAAGCCATGAAATCCGAGATAGATTCCATGTACGAAAACCAAGTATGGACTTTGGTAAAACCCATAGGGTGCAAATGGGTTTTTAAGAAGAAAAAGGGCATTGATGGAAATGTTCAGACCTATAAAGCTAGGCTGGTTGCAAAAGGTTTCAAATAAATTCATGGTATTGACTATGATGAAACTTTCTCACCAGTGGTTATGGTCAAGTCTATAAGGATTTTACTTGCCATTGTAACATTCCATGATTATGAAATCTGGCAAATGGATGTCAAAACAGCCTTCCTTAATGGAAGCCTTGAAGAGGATGTATACATGACACAAACTGAGGGTTTTGTCGATCCAAGGAATGCTGGAAAGGTATGTAAATTGCGTCAATCCATTTATGGATTGAAGCAATCCTCTAGGAGATAGAATATCCGTTCTGATGAAATAGTCACAGAGTATGGCTTTGTTCAAAACGAAGATGAACCGTGTGTTTACATGAAGGTTAGTGGGAGTTATGTGGCATTCATAGTACTATATGTTGATGATATACTACTAATGGGGAATGACATACCTTCTCTAAAGGCTCTTAAGACTTGGTTAGGGAGCAATTTCTCCATGAAAGACTTAGGAGAGGCATCCTACATTCTAGGAATGAGGATCTATAGAGAAAGATCTAGAAGGATGATCGGTCTAAGTCAGAGCACATACATTGATAAGGTTTTGCATTGTTTTGGAATGCAATATACAAAAAGGGGATATGTCCCCGTGTCTCAAGGGATAACGATCTCTAAGGACAAGTGTCCGAAATCATTGGATGAGAAGGACCACATGAATAAAGTTCCATATGCTTCAGCAATTGGATCTATCATGTATGCAATGGTATGTACTCGCCCAAAAGTCTCGTATGCTTTGAGCATGACGAGCAGATACTAGTCTAATCCGGGTGAAGGTCACTGGACGGCAGTCACGAATATTCTTAAGTACCTGAAAAGAACTAAAGATTCATTCTTGATGTGTGGAGGAGAAGAGAAACTCATTGTAAAAGGTTATACCGATGCAAGTTTCTGAACAGACATAGATGATACTGTATCACAGTCTGGTTTTGTGTTTTGTCTGAATGGAGGTGCTGTAAGCTGGAAGAGTTCAAAGCAAGAAACAGTAGCTGATTCTACAATGGAGGATGAGTACATTGCAGCTTGTGAAGCAGCTAAGGAGGCCGTTTGGATTCGAAAGTTCATTTCTGATTTGGGAGTGGTTCCATCGATCGCAGATCCCATTGATCTATACTGCGATAATAATGGAGCCATTGCACAGGCTAAAGAACCTAGATCATACTCCCGGGCTAAACATATACTCATGATATTTTACCTTATTCGAGAGATTAATGAAAGGGGTGATATACACATATGTAAAGTACACACAAATGATAACATTACAGACCCACTGACCAAAGGCTTGTAGCAGCAGAAGCACAATGGTCACACTAGTTCCATGGGTATTAGATACATGGGTGATTGGCTCTAGTGCAAGTGGGAGATTGTTAGTGTAGGTGCCCTAGAGGCAATACATTATTCTTTTAAATCTTTATGTCAGTTGGTCATTCAATAAATATATTTATTATGACCTTAATTACTGTGATATTTTGTTAGCATAATAAATGTCCTTAGAATCATGATACACATTGTATAGTTTAAGTACATGACTTGAACTTGAGATTATATAATATATCATTTTCTTAAAGGTCCCTAGTCGAGTATTATTATATAGGACAATAATAATACATAGATAGACTGGTATGTTGTTTGAAAAGATAACCACATCTCATTGGTTATAAGTATGGGGATACTAAAGTTAATACATAGGTACATGTGAGAGTACATGGTACTGGACAGACCCATAGTGAGATTCTTCATATTTAATAAAGTCATAAGAAAGACTCACAATGATAATAGTGTAACGATCCTTTGACTTGAAATCATTATATTTTTATTCGAGGATTAGTATACTTTAACTACATTAAAAGTTACTTTTAATCGGGTGATGATAAAAGTGGACATCGGGTATATAATGAGTCATGTGAGAAATATGAATGATAGATAAAGGATTTAACCCTCCTATAATTAGGAGAGATATTATGGGCCTCTTGATTTAGTGAGATTATAAAAGCATGGCCATGCTCAAATAATGATTTATCTTGATAATCTACACATGGATCAAGTGAATCCGGATTAAATGTTGAAGAGGATGACTAAATACATGCCTCGAGTTTAATCTATAATATGTATGGTTAAAGGGATTATATTACACGAAAAACATTAATCACGAAAGGTTTTATCTAATCACGATTTAATTATTGTTTAATTAGGTAACAATGAAGTATTACTAGATAACGAATCATACCTCTCAACGGAGATCCTAGCTATCACGCTTTGTGTCTACCTCTCGGAAAAACACCTCTAATCATGATTTAATTATTGTATAACTAAGTAGATAAGAATAATACACATTTATAAAAGCAACCAAGAAGAATATAGCGACAAAGAGGGAATAGTAGAAACTAATGCATGACAGTAAGCTAATAATTCATCCACTATAGGTGAACATATATGCTACTGTTAAACACAGTGTAAATTGTACCCGGACATAATTAGATCCCGTGGTTGTTTGGTTGATAACTATAATAATTTAGGTGTAGTTTAATAATTAATAATAATGTTAAAAAGAATACATGAAGAACCAAAGCTATGAGTTATGGTGTTATGGATACCGAGATTCTGTATCAAATACTAGCACAACCACTTTGATCGTCAATATCTAGTCAATTATAGTGTGAGGGAACTAGATATTTTGGTTACGTTAAAACTTTTCACTTTTTAAAAAATTATTTATGCCTTTTCTTCTGAGTTTATTTATAGTTTCGTATTCAACATTAAAAATTTAGCACTTCTATAAATCACACAAACAACTCCACATCCTAGCTCAGTCTATTTAACCACGAGAATTTAAGGCGTTGAAAAAATAACATTTAAAAGACACATATTAGATGGCATCATGCCACACCAAAAGTGTTCAAGTTAGCTGCAATCAGCAATAGAATGGCAATTTAGTGGCATTAAATATATGGTTAAAGCATTTTCCCTAAGAACATAGCAAAAAACAAACTAGAAACTAAGATTTCATTGCATATATGCACTAAGTAATCTTTCCAATTATTAAACAGCCAAAAAAGAAAACCAACCTGAAGATATCACATATATCAAGGATTAAAATTCCCAGCATATCTCATCCTTGACCATCAATCACAGCAATTCTCCCTAACCGTCTCCTCTCCCCTTCTTCCCACATATCCCCAAGCTCCCTCCACTGGCTCCGAATTACACCTCCATTCTTCATTTCCATCACCACAACATCCTTATAATACTTATCAACTAGAAAAACCCAAAAACTGTCCTAGACTTACCATACCCACCCAAAATAAGGAAGATGAGTGAGATAATGGCAATATAATATATTATTGACAAAAGTTTATTAGCACACAAAAATTATAAACCATGAATTTAGAGAACGATGGAGTTTACATTAGTGTTCCCATTATTGATAAGTTATGACTCAACACCTCATCCATTGGAAAGCTAATAGCATGGACCACAAAAAACATTTATACTGCCTACATAAAGACCAGTATAATGGTTAAGTTAATATCATACAACAAAGTTCAGGATCTTTTCATTGAATCCTAAAGTACAAAATGAGTCTTAAAATAAAGAAGTATTTAAAAATATATTAAATACATAAATTTATAAAATATATACCAATTTAATGAAAATACTAATATGTTCGACAAAAAAATAGGCATATACTAGAAAAAAGCATGTAAAAAGGTATATTAATGAGTTATTTATCGAACCTTAATCAAGAAACGTTCATTAGACTTGGATTCTGCCTCACCGGACTCGTCAACATAATTAACAGTCTTATCATCTGTATCAGCAGACTCACAATAATCAGATTCTGACACGGCTCTCTGAGAAAAGGAAAGCAAACATAAAAGAAATAGCAGTAGCAAGTTTGAAAGAGGAATAAGCGCGTTGATGACTTTAAACATGATTGATAGTTAAGAACTAGGAAGAGCTTTTGTATTGTGGTATCCTGGAAAAAGATTTATTGATTATAACCTGACGTGATTTATATCTACGAGGGCATTTGCTACTCATAAAGACTCCTAATCTTTCATAAAACTAGATAATTATTTATCGGCTCTGTTTTGGGATATGGTACGATTTGTTTTAGTCGTGTATTTCCAGGAGTTCTACTCTAGTAGTCCTTCTATTAACTTCAAACAACCCTATTTATAAATCTGGAAAAAAATAGCAGTCTATATAGTAAAAGCACATTTAAATACTTTATAAATTTTATATAAAGAGTAATACATACATTTAAATTAAATTAAAATTAAACTTGATGAGTGCACTGTGGATGTATAACTTTATCTCCTTATTTCTCCCCCTTGTATCTAGTTTAATTTATGTCACTATAATGCAAGAAGTAGAAGGCATACTTCTAAATTCTGATATCATTACACGATTCATAGCAGCACATCTGCATAAGATATTTTAATATCTGTAATAAATATATAAAAACTATGAATAACTTACATATGACAGAACAGTAACCTCAGTTTCTTATCAATGTTTTACAATTCCTAATGCATGACATAACAAAAGTTCCAAGAGAAGACACACACAAGAAAAGAAGCAAAAAAGCACTTATCTTGGTCTACCAGATGTTGGGATGTGCATAATAAACATGTAAAGCATACAAGTATTTGACAAAGATATATATTACCATAAATCTATTGAAGTCTAATGCCTCTGAATGCTCAATTTCTATGATAGTGGAATACATTCAATACATCGCATTAAGGAAAATGTCTAGTTTGGATTTCTCTTGAACTCTCTTATATCGTGAAACACTTTGGGAAACGACCGCAACAAAATCTTTTAACCAGGAGGTGCTTTGATTTAACCATCTTCAGTAAAATATTAGTTAGTTTTAAGTATTTGACAACAATGGGGGATTTGATTAACAAAAAAGTGTAGAAAGTTTATAAGACTAAGCATGGTTAAGTTTGCTCAAACATTCATTTTTTTCTTATCAATTAAAATTGTTGATGCACGTGATGTCTATACTATCAAACTGCATAAATTCAGTCAACTCAAAACAAATGTTCAACTAAAGAAAATCCAAGATGCCTCACCGCAATTAATATATCAGGAATTCTGGGTCCTAAGATAAATGATATGATCTTTTGTCAAAGCTTTTGAGAGTGCCTATACAAGAAATGATCACCAAACAAATTATACAGGTTACCGCATAAAAGCTACATTAGATCCCATAATAAAAAGTAGAGAATTATTAATGTGGTATGCGCCCTTTAAGCAAGAGATATATGCTTACAAAGAGATGGCCATATGGTTTTCCAATTTTGTAAGACCGCGGGATACATAATGATACATACCTTTAGTGTTGCACGCTTATAGTGAGATTAAGCCCATAAGTTCCCGGTTGAAATCCCGCAACCTTATAGAACACATGTTGTTTCTTTTCCTCTGCCATTTTATCACAAACCTTTACTACAACCAATAATCATGTCAATCAATACCCAATACAAAAGTCAAATCATCGAATAAATTGAACATTAATCCAACTGAAAAATCAACAATTTACAATTCTACAATTAAAGAGCGTACAACTTAGCTTAATTAGAACCAATAAAAAAATAAAAAAATAGGGTTTGAAATTGAAACCCCCAATTCTAAAATTAGGGTTCAAAACTTACCAAATTCAACAATATCGAAATCAAATCAAAAATATCGAAATCAAATACACGCATGCACCAACATATAAACATTAATATAACATCAAGAGAGAGAGAGAGAGATTGTAATTACAAAAGAGTATAGATTGACAATATCGTTGCGATGTCTAATTGGAATACGTCGGCAAGAAAATCCAAATAAACATTGTAATGAAATTTCGGCTAGAGAAGTGAATGGACGGAATGGGATAAAAATTACGATACATATTGGGGGAATGAAACTCGGTAGAGATTAACGAAATTACTATGGGTGTTCTTCAAAGAGAGGGAGAGAGAGCGTAATCGAGATTCGATAGAAAATAGGTGATGTGGGTGTTCTTTAGAGAGAGGATAGAGTGAAGAGAGATGTTTTTGATTTTTTTTTGTTTTTAATGTTTTTTGTTTCATTTTTAATTGAAAAAGAGGGGGAACATGTGTGTGAAAAAAAGGGGAGGAATTTGGCTAAGGCAAAAAATAGAGGGGGAAACATGAAGAAAATGAAGTATTTGCTAAGGGGAAATGGGGAAGGCGCGCTGATTATGTTTTTAAAATAGACATATAACATCGGTTCAGCTAAAACACTGATGTTTATGAAACCAAAAGACATAGGTTGCTCAAAACCGATGTCTAAAACACACATTAGCACAAAAAACAACCGATATCTTTAAGGCGATGTCTATTTTACTTTTTCTAGTAGTGAATAGACAAGAATTATGCTTAGTCCCTATATATCTATAAAGATTGCAAACATAATGGTTTAAGAGCATGTTATTTATCGTGATTACATAGGGTGAATAAGATGGTTAAAATTACCCATGAATTATGCATGTCAATTCATACATAAACCTATGCTAGCATGACAAGTTCTAAACCTCTATATTCACTATCGCTTCAATATAGACTAACAAACAATCTTAGATATTAGCTACACATCAAACACGAATAAGCACAACCAAACCAGGAAATTATAAATCACCACACACAAAAGATTATAAAACAATTAACTATTAAAATCCATATATAAATCCGTTAGAACCCAATGACAATGATTAGTTCATAATCGAACTCATCATCACCATGGGTTCCAATAAAAATACGATAATAAATAATATAAAAGTACTAGGGTAAAAAGACAAATCGAAAACAAGCATCCAAAGTATCAACTATATTGAAGAATACAAAAGTCTTCTTCTCCGTAGTCGTCTTGTGCTCTTTAGGACTTCTTATTGCTATCCATTGGCTCTATGTTATTAAAAACGTCTGAGTTTTGGTTTATATATGCCTGTGGACGACCTAGGCTCTCTAATTCTTCAATTTTAATTCAAATCAGGATTATGGCATAGAAAACTGGTGCGGCCGCCCCGTATCCCACGCAGGTGCGTACGTTCTCTTTCAAAATGGTGCGGCCGCCCCTAGTCAGGGGCGGGCGCGCGACTCCTCTACACTTGGCTTCAATTTCTTCTTTTTGTTGTAACTTGTGTTCTGTTCGTCATACTTCGACGTATTAATAGTCCACGCAAAGTTATCGAATGCTCTTCAACACGAGAATGGTCTTGACTTCAGAATCTGACCCTCTTTCAGCATATTACCTTGAAAAGCTCATTTATTTATCCAACTAGTGCCTGTAATGCAAAAACACAAAAACACATCAAAAATACCAATAAGTTTAGTCCAAAACACCAACTTCAGCTTGTAATGAAGCGTTCAAAGTAAATATAAAAGTCACTTATCATACCCCCAAACTTGAATCGATGCTTGTCATCAAGCATAATTACACTCAAAAACTATAAAACAAACTAATGCATGAATGCAACTACGTGAATGCAACTAAATGACAATGCAATCGATCCCCTCAAAATAACCATAATCAAATGAATAAGACAACGCCTCTAAGAATGCAACTAATTTTAATAGAGTTCGAATAAATCCCACAAAGCAACTCATAAACTAGAAACATGCGTGTGTGGATGCTTAACAAATATACTCTCCATACTAGATGAATAACCATAACTTATCTATCATCAAAACAATCACAAGTTTATAAATAGAATAGACGTTAAATGCATAATGACTTACAACACCTCCTTCCTACTAGAGTTATACAAGGATTCATGCTATTATTAAACATAAAACAAAAATGCTTATTGACCGTGCAATGAATGAAGCCCCAAAAGAGTTATACAATAATACCCATATAGCGAGCATTAGTTAGCGGATCCCAGACTCTAAAAGCCTTAGGTCACTAGGCACAAAGTCCCATATAACTTGATAACTCGAGTATTAAAGAGCTCACTCTTGATCAATTATGCATAATCACATACTTTTTTCTTTCTTTTCTTTTTTTCACTTTTTTTCTTCTTTTTTTTCTTTTTTCAACAATTTTTGAAAGAGTGTGTTTCGCTCTATCACTTTCAACCCTAGACTACTCATAACTTATGAGCCGGCTACTAACCATTTGACGCCTAGCCTTATTCACCACTAACAATGAAATCCAAGTTTTTCTCCAATTTAAATTTCAGTGTTCATTTGTGATTACAAGAATACCAAAAATTCTAGATATAAACAAGTGATTAAATCTCAACAAATAAACAAATATGATCATGATATAGCTCAAAAGCAATCTTATAAGACTTTGTGAAAATTTTTGTTTTTGGCATTCAAATCAATTACAACTAAACACGCAACATGATTCTATATGAATCTATACGGACATACAAAAACTATTCCTTACATTTTCACCCCCAAACATTAAATTTTCAATGTCCTCATTGAATGTAATAATAAGGATTTTAGGCATACCTAGTTATCAGAAAGATCACCCTCCTCGGGTGGAGTATCAGGTGGCGGATACATAGAATCGGCACCAAATACCGGCGAATCAACCTCAACACCAGTGGCTCAGAAAGTAGAGCCCAAAGCCTATCTCAAGTCGGCCACATAACGACTTTGCATGTCAGGCATCGCCTCTGTGCGTCTGGCCAATCTCCGAAACTGCGCATCGACAAGCCCAGAACCATCCCATTTCTTCTGCTGAGCACGGGAAGAACTAGCTTATCCACGAGCGGCTCTTTAAGCTACACACCTAGCCAGAAAAGATCCACCAGCATACCATTCCTGCATTATTGCGATGTTTGAGCTATCAATAGAGGCGCTTGACATTTGTAACTGCTCCAACTCGGGCCAACGAATACCCACCGAAACACAAAGCTTTGTCATAATAGAGGCATGAGGAATCGCCCCCGATGTCCTGCTTTTCAGAAACTGCAACGTATTCTAATATATCACATGGTCGAGATCCACATACTCCTCATTCAAGATCCCCCAAAGTAAAATAGCTTGATCATTAGTAACATCATGCATATGTACAGAAGGCATAATATTGGCATACACATCCATGCTCGGGCGCACCGTGCTCCTAGAAAAAAAAACTATGCTTTTTTTCCTATCAAACCTACTATACAACAAACATGGGTTACCTCCTACAAAGCGCTTGGTTTATGTCTCTAGCTTAACGTGAAACCTCAGATTCAAGTTGTCAAAAGAATGGTGCTCACCACCTCACAGTTTACCATATCTCGATAGTAATGTTTCAATCTCTACCCATTCACCTTGAACCCTTGATCCATATGCATATCAAAAATTTCCACCGCTCCATGTGAAAATAAATTTTTGACCGTGAATGGCCCTAACCTCCTCGACTTAAGTTTTCCTGGAAAAAGTCGGTGACGAGAGTTGTATAATAGAACCTTCTAACAGGGAAAAAAAGACTTGCGCACTAATCTTCTATCATGCCATCTCTTGACTTTCTTGTTATACACTTTGTTATTCTCATACTCCTGGAGTTGAAACTCCTCAAGTTCATTTAGTTGAAGCATTCTTTTCTCTGTAGCAACTTCCATGTCATGATTTATTTCTTCAAAGCCCAATATGCTTATGCTCCAACTCCGCAGGAAAAAGACACACCTTACCATACACCAACTGAAAAGGAGACATACCAAGAGGAGTCTTGAATGTTATTCTATATGCCCAAACAACTTCATCTAGCTTCAAAGACCAATCTTTTCTTAATGGACTCACCAGCTTCTCCAAGATGCGTTCAATCTCTAAATTAGACACTTCAGCTTGCCCTTTAATTTGAGGATGGTAAGCTGTGGCAATAATATGATTCACGTGATACTTTTCCATCAATGCAGTGAACTTGCGATTGCAGAAATACGATTCCTTATCACTGATTATAACTCTTGGAGTGCGGAAATGCGTGAATATCCGCTTATGAAAGAAGTTAATCACCACCTTAGCATCATTGGTTGGTAACACCTTCACCTCGACCTATTTGGACACATAATTAACCGCCAACAGAATATACTGATTTTTACAGGACGAGACAAATGGTCCCATGAAGTCGATTCCCCAAACATCGAAAATCTCAACTTCGAGCATCACATTAAGAGACATCCCGTCTCTCTTGGATATATTACCAACTCGTTGGCCAGAAGAATCCTGCTTGAAGGATACGAGCAGCTGTATTCTCTCCATCATAATGTCCACCATACACAAGTAAAATGAATCAAATCTAAATAACCACAACTTTCATTATAATTATAAAACTAATATAAAGTATTCCAATATAAATCATTGACAAAATAAAAAATATAATTCTCAAATCTAAACATTATCAAGTCAAAATGAAATTTTCCTACTAGTATTCTATGTTGAAGCAGATCATATTCCTCGGCCTGAATGCTATATCTCCAAACTTTTTTGTGTTTAACATATCCTGCGCTAGATGAATACATTCTTGAAATGATAGCTACATCAAAAGATTAATTTATTACAGAAGCTGCTAAACGGACATACACATAATACCTAAAAAAGTGTCGAGAAAGAAGTACATATTAGCCAATTTTAAGCAGTATATCATGCACAACAGTAAGATCCATCCTCACACAAGCCTTTCGAAGAGGAGAGAATATGGTTGGGACCACTGGTGCAGTTTTGGTAAGCCCCATTAAAACATGAGATGCCACCTGAACATGTATATAAAAGCTCGGAAAAATTATGGAACTGAAAAAATATATAGCCACTGCAGAGTAAACAGAGTGTGTAGAATGATCTTAAGTACAAAATATATAACCTCTTTCTGCTTTTGCAATGGTGAAACTGTGAAAAGAAGAAATTTTCTATTAGGTTGGTCCCTAGCCTCGGCTTGGAGACATTTTGAAGCAAGTTTAACAAATTTTGTAGCATCATCATTGGCATACTTCCCTTTCATTGATGAGTCCATTAACAACAAGGCATTTTTTCCCCTTATCAAGTCTAAATAAGAATCATGATAATAAATCAGTAAACTAAGATATTGCAATTTCATTCAGTAACAGTTAAAACTTTAACATGCCAATTACTTAATTGCAGGCAACACCTACAAAATTGGCATGCCTTCCTCTCTATTTTTGAAATAACATTAAAGTATCCTTATAACTGTCAATTAACATAAAATAGTATTGGAAGAAAGCTAATTAAAAGAAATAAATTTAAGTGCAATACTCCCAAAGATCTACCACATTAGCTTTGAAGTATAGATATATTGTATAACTTAGTAGATCAGAATAATACAAATTTATAAAAGCAACCAAGAAGAATATAGCGACAAAGAGAGAATAGTAGAAACTAATGCATGACGGTAAGCTAATAATTCATCCACTCTAGGTGAACATATATGCTACTGTTAAACATAGTGTAAATTGTACCCAGATATAATTAGATCACGTGGTTGTTTGGTTGATAACTGTAATAATTTAGGTGTAGTTTAATAATTAATAATAATGTTAAAAAGAATACATAAAGAACCAAAGCTATGAGTTATGGTGATTGATAGTCCCCGACTGAATATACTAAGGGAAGACATGTTATGGATACCAAGATTGTGTATCAAATACTAGCACAACAACTTTGATCGTCAATATCTAGTGAATTATGGTGTGGGGGAACTACATATTTTGTTTGCGTCAAAACTTTTCACTTTTTTAAAAATTATTTATGCCTTTTCTTCTGAGTTTATTTATAGTTTCATAATCAATGTTAAAAATTTAGCACTTATATAAATCACACAAATAACTCCACATCCTAGCTCAGTCGATTTAACCACCAGAATTTAAGGCGTTGAAAAAACAACATTTTAAAGACACATATTAGACAACATCATGTCGCACCAAAACTGTTCAAGTTAGCTGCAATCAGCAATAGAATGACAGTTTATTGGCATTAAAAATATGGTTAAAGCATTTACCCTAAGAACAGAGCAACGAACAAACTAGAAACTAACATTTCATTTCATATATGCACTAATTATTCTTTCCAATTATTAAACAGCCATGAAAGAAAACCAACCTGAAGATATCACACATATCAAGCATGAAAAACATCAGTGTTCCCATTATTGATAAGTTGTGACTCAGCACCTCATCCATTGGAAAGCTAATAATATAGACCAACAAAAACATTGATACTGCCTGCATAAAGTCAAGTATAATGGTTAAGGTAATATCAGACAACAAAGTTCGGGATCATTTCTTTGAATCCTAAAGTACAAAATGAGTCTTAAAATAAGCAAGTATTTAAAAATATATTAAATATATAAATTTGAATACCTAATAAATATATTAAGTATTTGTGGATTCAGCTATAATTGTAAAAAGCAGTAACTTGTCACTCTGTGTTATAATAAAATTATCTAGATAGCCTGAAGTTTTCATGCCCAAAAATATTGATAAACATAATTATCATTAGTAGAACCAAGGATCTCTGACTAATTAATATCTATTATTTTTCCATTGAATAGTTTATTAAGGTAAAGTAACATCTGAATAAATATGCATTTAACAAATTTTCCTCAATTCCAAACCAAGGAATTGTTGGATATCAGTCATCCCTTAAGATTAAAAACATAAGATGCCAAAAGTAACAAAAGTAAGAAAGTACCATATCCAGCATGACCACCCTTCCTTCTAGATTCCTTCATCCTGCGAGCACGAGAATGAGAGTGAATCTTGGTAGGCTTCCTGATAATAAACCCATCATTCACCAACTTCCTTATGTTCCTCAATCAAAACCCCAAATCAAATATCAAAACCCCAAATACCAAAACAACAAAAAACCCACATCAATAAAATAATCAAGAACCAAAATCAAGCAACCCATTTCACAAAAAAAAAGAATTAAAAACCGAAAATTGAATTTTAAAAAGAAATTAGAATAACACTTACTAATGACAGCGGACTCGAGCTATGATTCAACCTCTTTTGCACAAATCGACCAATATTCAACCTCCTTTGCACAAATCGACCAAAACTTGCAGCTAATCGGCTATTTCAGTTGAAAGTTAGGATTCGATAACTTCAAATCAAGGATTTAAATTAGGGGTTTCAAACCTACAACTCTAATTAAAGTAGAATAATTTAGGGTTTCAATGTAGGAGGCTGAGAGTGAGAGAGAATCCGGAAAGAGAAGGAGATGCAGGAGAGAGTCGGGTGAGAGATGAAGAAGATGAAGCACTGAAATGTTTTTAGCAAAGAGGGGGAATTTTTTTTTTAAGGGGGTTGTTTTTAGCGTGTCTTACAAAACGTAGTTTAAACATCAGTTTTGATTTTAACTGATATAAAAAATGGTCTTTAACATCATTTTGGAACAAACCGATGTTGAAAACTTTTTTAACATCAGTCCTTAATGACATTGATGTCTATGAGGCGATGTCTATTGATTCTTTTCTTGTAGTGTATGCTTACTCTCTATATGTCTATAAAGATTAAAAACATAATGGTTTAAGAGAAAGTTATCTATCGTGATTACATAGGGTGAATAAGATGGTTAAAATTAGCCACGAATCATGCATAACAAATATACATAAACCTATGCTAGCATGGAAAGTTCTAAGCCTCTATATTCACTGTCCTTTTAATAGAGATTAACAAACAATCTTAGATGTTAGCTACGTATGAACGACGAATAAGCACAACCAAACTAGGAAATCATAAATCACCACACACAAGGGATTATAAAATAATTAACTATTGAAATCCATAAATAAATTCGTTAGAACCCCATGACAATGATTAGTTCATAATCGAACTCATCGTTACCATAGGTTTTAAATAAAACATGATAAATAATAATATAAGAGTACTAGTGTTCAAACACAAATCAAAAACAAGCATCCAAAGTATCAACTATTTTGAAGAATACAAAAGTCTTCTTCTCCGTAGCCGTCTTGTGATCTCTAAACAAAGTTGGCATAAATCTCACAAATCAACTCACAAACGAGAAACATGTGTGTGTGGGATGATTAACAGATTTACTCTCGATACTAGAACAATAACATAACTTATCTATCATCAAAACAATCACGAGTTTATAAACAGAATAGACGATAAACACATAATGACTCACAACACCCTCTTTCCTACTAGAGTTATACAAGGATTCACGCTATTATTGAACACATAACAAAGATGAATATTTGACGCTGCAATGAATGAGGTCCCAAAAGACTTATACAATAATACCCATATATCGAGCGTTAGGTCAACGTATCCCATACTATAAATCCTTAGGTCACTAGGCATAAAATCCCCTAGAACTTAATAACTCGAGTATTAAAAAGCTCACTCTTGATCATTT
Source organism: Apium graveolens (assembly GCF_009905375.1). Taxonomy (NCBI): domain Eukaryota; kingdom Viridiplantae; phylum Streptophyta; class Magnoliopsida; order Apiales; family Apiaceae; genus Apium; species Apium graveolens. The sequence continues at coordinate 284,315,372 of NC_133652.1, read as the reverse complement.
ATGCATAAACACATATTTCTTTTCTTTCTTTTCTTTTCTTTTTCTTTTCAACAATTTCTGAATGAGTGTGTTTTCTACCATCTTATTTAACTTTAGACTACTCATAAACTATGAGCCAGCTACTAGCCATTTGACGTTTAGCCTTATTCATAACTAGCAATGAAATCAAAGTTTTTCTCCAATATAAAAATCAGTGCTCCTACGTCATTACGAGAATAACAAAAATTCTAAATAAAACCAACTGACTAAATCTCAATAAAAAAATAAGTATGATCGTGATCTAGATCAAAAACAACATATAAGACTTGTGATTTTTTTTGGCATGCAAATCAATTCAATAAAACTTAGACATCCTTTTTTTTGTCATCATCACACTCTAATTAACATCAACTTATCAATCATAAATAGATCAACCTAAGAGATCATGTTATATGCATCCAAATGCAACTATATGAACTGATCACATAAAAACATAAATAAAAATGTCTAATATGAACAATCATGCAAAAATATGAATGAAATACTACCAAACATGCAACATGAATCTATATGAATCTATATGTACTCATATAAACTAATCCTTACATTATCACACCAAAACATAGAATTTTCAATATCCTCATTGAAGGTAATAATAAGGATTTCAGGTATACCTAGTTATCAGAAATATTACCCTTCTCGGGTAGAGTATCAGGTGGGAGATACATAGAATCAGCACCAAACACCGGCCAATAAACCTCAACACTAGTGGCTCGGAAAGCAGTGCCCAAAGCCTGTGTCAAGTCTGGCGCAAAATGACGGTGCATATCGTGTATCGCATCCATGCGTCTAGCCAATCTCCGAAACTGTGCATCGCCAATCGCAGAACCATCCCCTTCCTCCTACTGAGCACGCGAAGAACTATCCTCTCCACGAGCGGCTCTCCAAGCTACACGCTGGCCGGAGAAGAACCACCAGCATAAGTCTGATCAACTGGCTGTCCACCAGGAAAATGATCATAAGTGTAACCCATACCTTTTTCCTTACTTTTCCATCATACTATTCTAGCATCATTGCGATCGCCGGGCTATTGATAGAAGCGCTCAGCATATGCAACTGCTTCAACTCGGGCCAACGAACACCCACCGAAACACAAATCTTCGTCACAATAGAGGCATGAGGAATCGCCCCTGATGTCCGACTTTGAAGAAATCACAAAATATTCGGATATATCATATGGTCAGGATCCACATACTCCTCATTCAACATCCCCCAAAGTAAAAATGCCCTACAATCCCCCATGTTGTCAATGTGAAGTCTATCCCATTGGGGCACCCTCTTCCATTCATCTTTTATACAGGTAGTCGATGGCAGCCCCAACGATATTATCTTGTCCGAGAAAGAGGCAAAGGCCTTTGATATCCTTACTAAGGATAATGGCACGTCCCATTCCTGGTACCTTATTAAAGAGACAGTTCTCTTATAGCGTGGGATCTCTCATGCCTTAATGAAAAGTAAGTTTTAACTTTAGTCTTTATTCCTTTTCATACTTTTCTCAGCCTATTTTTCCGGTTTTAACTGTTTCCTAATCCTTTATTCAGCGGCTGCTAAAATAGTAGATGTCACCAAGCCTAAAGACTTGGAGACTGTTAGTGTAGGTGCCCTAGAGGCAATACATTATTCTTTTATCTTTATGTCAGTTGATCATTCAATAAATTTATTTATTATGACCTTAATTACTGCGATATTTTGTTAGCATAATAAATGTCCTTAGAATCATGATACAAATTGTATAGTTTAAGTACATGACTTGAACTTGAGATTATATAATATATCATATTCTTAAAGGTCCCTAGTCGAGTATTATTATATAGGACAATAATAATACATAGATAGACTAGTATGTTGTTTGACAAGATAACCACATCTCATTGGTTATAAGTATGGGGATACTGAAGTCAATACATAGGTACATGTGAGAGTACATGGTACTGGACAGACCCACAGTGAGATTCTTCATGTTTAATAAAGTCATAAGAAAGACTCACAGTGATAATGGTGTAACGATCCTTTGACTTGAAATCATTATATTTCTATACGAGGATTAATATACTTTGACTACATTAAAAGTTACTTTTGATCGGGTGATGATAAAAGTGGACATCGGGTATATCATGAGTCGTATGAGAAATATGAATGATAGATAAAGGATTTAACCCTCCTATAATTAGGAGAGATATTATTGGCCTCTTGATTGAGTGAGATTATAAAAGCATGGCCATGCTCAAATAATGATTTGTTTCAATAATCTACTCATGCATCAAGTAAACCCAGATTAAATGTTGAAGAGGATGACTAAATACATGCCTCGAGTTTAATCTATAATATGTATGGTTAAAGGGATTATATTACACGAAAAAACATTAATCACGAAAGGTTTTATCTAATCACGATTTAATTATTGTTTAATTGGGTAACAATGATGTATTACTAGATACCGCTCATTGTTTATAATTTTATTAGAGAATAAAATTATTGCCAATTAAATAATAGCCTATAGGGTCGCACAAATAGAGCACTTAATGGAATAGTTAATTTAAATTATGGATTTAAATTAATTGATGATTATTTGAATTTTATTATAATTAAGTAAGACTTAATTGAGATAATATAAATTCGAATTAAAAGGAATGTTTTTGCCCATAATAATTAAGTATGACTTAGTTATTAATTAAATAATAGAAATTCGTTTTTATTATTTAATCCAATACCTACTAGGGTTGGGCTTTGCTATTATGGGCCTTTTTAATCAGTCATTATAAATAGATAATGAGAGGTTAAAGAGGCTTAAACGTTTTTTAAGAAAAACCCTAGCAGCAAAGAGAGGCAGAGGCAATTCAGATCGTCAAGAAGGAGGCTAGTACATCCATTCCGTAGTCAAGTTCGTGAGACGTTCTTGAAGGTGCTCGTGTGGATACCATAGAGGTGTTTCTCCGAGAGGTAGACACAAAGCGTGATAGCTAGGATCTCCGTTAAGTTCGTAAAAGTTAATCTCTTGAAAGGTATGATTCGTTATCTCCATAATCTGCCCATAATTATACATGGATCCTGTTTTTGGGTTTCGAATTTTTGTTTTATTTACGTTTATCCGCTGCGTTTTATGCCTTCGGAACCCAACAATGGCATCAGAGCTACGTGTATAAGGGGCTGATTTGGTTACGTGTTTACTGTATTTTTACAAGTATGCATGTGTGATGAGTCTGCCATGATAACAGTTATGTTATATGAGTCTGCCATGATAACAGTTATGTTATATGAATGATATGATGAATCTGTTAATGATCTATATGATGATACTAGTATGTTTAAGATCTGCCATAACTCATATGTATGCGATCTCTTAAAATATGTATACTGATACACGTTTTTGGTAACTGGGATATGGATCGTGTGTATACTGATACATGCTTCTGGAATAGTATTCTGATACATGTTTTTCTAGTATTCTGATACTTGATTTTGCAAAAATTTCCGCCATATGCTTTTAATTTGTGCTTATGACATATGCACAAATAGTATGTGCTTATGACATATGCTTTACTTATTTATTATTCTTGATTGGATCATGATAAGTGATAAATAGTATGTCATCTTTATATGATCTATCATGTTCTTTAATGGTTACTGAGCATGGTGCATAGTTATGGCCTTAAGACCTTAGTTGTAATGGTTTATTCTTTTGGTTTGTAATAAATACGACTTGCATGTCGTTTTCTATTTGTAGTTGTTTTATCTCGAATGTAACTCGAGTTCTTTTGTAAGTTCATTAGTATAATTCTTAATGTAACATCCTAGAAGGACAAGGGAAAGAGGAGGCATCCTATGGAGGCCAAGGAGACAATGGAAGCAATAGAGAAGACATATGTAATAGTTATTTTTACACCATAGATTGACCTTGATCTTTTCATTAGCCTGAAAAGATCACATAGGATTGGGCCATAACTATTGCACGTTTACTTTACGTACTTTTCATATGATGTATAAATAGTATGTGTAGAGTAGAAAAATGCATGTTTTAATTAGATTAATGATGTATGTATGTATTAGATACATCACCCATGCCATGCCTTTAAACAAGATAAAATCTGTAACGACTCAAGATTTAAAATTAACAAACGATCATGAGATTCTCGTGTTTATGAAACACGGAATAAAATACGAATTTTCTTTATTTCTGACATGGGGCGATTTTGTCAACAACGGGTTCATAGAACTTGTAAGGCTGTGGGTTTTAAGCGAGACCGATGTGACTCCTCCACTACCTGGAAATCAAACCATTGACGAGTATTGATTTGAAGTATTTTATTCAAGGAAAAATTGGGAATCTCTTTATGATGGGATCATGATCGTTCTAAATTAAAATCCCTAAGTAAAAATATTAAGTTTTAATCAGATGCTTTCCAATGAATGAACACTCATTAAATCCTAGATCGATAAGGGGAAGGGCTGTCAGTGGCAGGGGACTCCTATCTATCATGGTGAAATGCGACGAATATAAATGGTTATATTCGGACGTTGTATCATTGGGTCTAACTTAACTGAGTCATCATAATAAGGTGAATATAAACGGTTATATTCAACTATTATGAACTTAGAAGCATAGAGTTTGGTTAAAAATCTATTAGATAGATAAGATCAATTGTTGTTCACCAAATTATCCAAGAATTATATATGATATAATTGACAACTGTTGTCTACCTAAATAATCATGTTTTAAGGATACCAGTGGTTGACTTAGAACATGACGAAATATGGATCTTGGCTCACTAGAAAGATTTATGGGATATACTTTCCGAATTAATAGTTAGGGCTATTAATTTGATAAAAAAAATAGTGGGAGATATATTACGAATATATCATAATCATATGAACATAAAATTTTAACTCAGACAATCTAATGTTTATTTTGCGCTTTTATTATTGTAGATACTGAGTAATGGCAAACAACACAAACACACTATCCGTACGTTCAGTCCTTGAGAAGGACAAGCTGACAGGAGGAAACAACTTCCTAGACTGGCAGAGGAATTTGAGGATTGTCCTCAGGCAGGAGCGCAAGCTTCATGTCATTGATATTCCTCCTCCAGGCCCCCTTCCTGAGGGTGCTACTGCTGATGAACGAGCAACACGCACAAAGGATGAGAATGATGCAAATGATGTTGCATGTCTTATGTTGGCAACTATGAGTGCTGAGCTTCAAAGACAACATGTGCATATGGATGCATATACTATCAATGAGCACTTGCAAAGCATGTTTGCAAGCCAAACTCGTCAAGAAAGGTTCAACACGAGTAAGTCACTTTTTAATTGCAAACAAGGGGCGAGTGAACCAGTTGGCCCACATGTTCTGAAGATGATTGGTTACATTGAGTACCTTGAAACTTTGGGTTTCCCGATTGGTCCGGAAACTGGTATTGACCTAATCATGAATTCTTTGAACAACAAATTCACTCAGTTTGTTGTGAACTACAATATGAATGAATTTGACAAAACACCTACTGAATTGTTGCATATGTTGAGAACATATGAGACCAACATGAAGACAGCTGAACCTGCTCCCATACTGATGGTGGGAAATAAAGGTAAGGCCAAAGGGAAGGGAAAATGGAAGGGTAAGAAGAAGATTGGATCTGATTCTACAACCAAGCCAAAGTCAGGTCCCAAACAGGCTTTAAAGCCTAAAGGTGGTGTGGCCAAGGGTGAATGTCACTACTGTAAGAAAGATGGTCACTGGAAGAGAAACTGTCCAATTTACTTGGAGGATCTGAAGAAAAAGAAAGCAGTTCAGATTTCTGGATCAGGTATTTATGTTATAGAAGTCAATTTGTCTATTTCTACATCCTGGGTATTTGATACTGGATGTGCTTCTCACATTTGTATAAATGTGCAGGGCCTGCAGAGAAGTAGAACTCTGGCTAAGGGAGAAGTGGACCTAAGAGTAGGCAATGGAGCAAAAGTTGCTGCTTTAGCTGTAGGGACTTATTATTTATCTATGCCCTCTGGGCTTGTTTTAGAACTAGAAGACTGTTTTTACGTGCCTGCGATTCGCAGAAACATTATTTCTGTTTCTTGTTTGGACAAGAAAGGTTTTTCGTTTACAATAAAGAACAACAGTTGCTCTTTTGCTTTGAATGATTTAACCTATGGTGTTGCGCGTTTATTTAATGGTTTATATGTTCTTGATTTAGATAACCCTGTCTGTAATATAGAAAACAAACGACTTAAAATAAATGACTCAAATCAAACATACCTCTGGCATTGTCGTCTAGGCCACATAAATGAGAAACGCATATCCAAATTACATAAGGATGGATACTTGGATAAGTTTGATTTTGAATCATACCAAGAATGCGAATCTTGTTTGCTTGGTAAGATGACTAAAGCCCCTTTCACTGGTAAGGGTCAAAGGGCCACTAAACGTCTGGAGCTAATACATAGTGATGTATGTGGCCCAATGCGTGTAATGGCTAGAGGAGGCTACTACTACTTCATAACATTTACTGATGATTTCAGTAGATATGGATATGTATATCTTATGAAGAACAAATCCGATTCTTTTGAAAAATTTAAAGAATACAAGGTTGAAGTAGAGAAGCAAATTGGCGGAGATGCAAGTATTAAGATCTTACGATCCGATCGTGGGGGTGAATACTTAAGCACCGAATTTAGAGAGTATTTGAAAGAGTGTGGTATTGTATCGCAACTCACTCCGCCAGGAACACCTCAATGGAATGGAGTTTCAGAGAGGAGAAATCGCACCTTGTTGGACATGGTGCGATCGATGATGAGTCATGCAGATCTTCCAATTAGTTTCTGGGGTTACGCTCTAGAAACAGCGGCTTTCACACTTAACCGTGTTCCTACTAAGAAGGTTCAAAAGACTCCATATGAGATATGGAAAGAGAAACGGTCAGGCATGAACTTTATGAAAGTTTGGGGATGTAAGGCATTTGTGAAACGTCAAGAATCTGACAAGCTTGGACCTAAATCCGAAGAGTGCATTTTTGTAGGATACCCTAATGAAACAAAGGCGTATTATTTTTATAGTCCTTCTGAGCAGAAAGTGTTTATTGCTCGAGATGCTGTCTTCATGGAAAGAGATTTTGTTTCCAAAAGAAACAGTGGGAGAACTATAGATCTCGATGAAGATCGAGAACCGCAAAATAGCATTGAACCTGAAGTGGAACAAGAGCAGAATAATGATAATGCTCAACAAACACAGGTTGTTCGTAGATCTGGTAGATTTCGCCATGAGCCAGAGAGATATGGATTTCTCATGACTCAGTGTGGTGATTTGATGCTCATAGATGAAGATGAGCCTCTCACATACCAAGATGCTATGAACAGTCCAGACTCTAAGAGATGGCTTGAAGCCATGAAATCCGAGATAGATTCCATGTACGAAAACCAAGTATGGACTTTGGTTGATCCACCTGAAGGGGTAAAACCCATAGGGTGCAAATGGGTTTTTAAGAAGAAAAAGGGCATGGATGGAAATGTTCAGACCTATAAAGCTAGGCTGGTTGCAAAAGGTTTCAAACAAATTCATGGTATTGACTATGATGAAACTTTCTCACCAGTGGCTATGGTCAAGTCTATAAGGATTTTACTTGCCATTGCAGCATTCCATGATTATGAAATCTGGCAAATGGATGTCAAAACAGCCTTCCTTAATGGAAGCCTTGAAGAGGATGTGTACATGACACAACCTGAGGGTTTTGTCGATCCAAGGAATGCTGGCAAGGTATGTAAATTGCGTCGATCCATTTATGGATTGAAGCAATCCTCTAGGAGATGGAATATCCGTTTTGATGAAATAGTCATAGAGTATGGCTTTGTTCAAAACGAAGATGAACCGTGTGTTTACAAGAAGGTTAATGGGAGCTATGTGGCATTCATAGTACTATATGTTGATGATATACTACTAATGGGGAATGACATACCTTCTCTAAAGGCTGTTAAGACGTGGTTAGGGAGCAATTTCTCCATTAAAGACTTAGGAGAGGCATCCTACATTCTAGGAATGAGGATCTATAGAGAAAGATCTAGAAGGATGATCGGTCTAAGTCAGAGCACATACATTGATAAGGTTTTGCATCGTTTTGGAATGCAAAATGCAAAAAGGGGATATGTCCCTGTGTCTCAAGGGATAACGATCTCTAAGGACCAATGTCCGAAATCATTGGATGAGAAGGACCACATGAATAAAGTTCCATATGCTTCAGCAATTGGATCTATCATGTATGCAATGGTATGTACTCGCCCAGATGTCTCGTATGCTTTGAGCATGACGAGCAGATACCAGTCTAATCCGGGTGAAGGTCACTGGACGGCAGTTAAAAATATTCTTAAGTACCTGAAAAGAACTAAAGATTCATTCTTGGTGTATGGAGGAGAAGAGAAACTCGTTGTAAAAGGTTACACCGATGCAAGTTTCCAAACAGACAGAGATGATACTGTATCACAGTCTGGTTTTGTGTTTTGTCTAAACGGAGGTGCTGTAAGCTGGAAGAGTTCAAAGCAAGAAACAGTAGCTGATTCTACAATGGAGGCTGAGTACATTGCAGCTTGTGAAGCAGCTAAGGAGGCCGTTTGGATTCGAAAGTTCATTTCTGTTTTGGGAGTGGTTCCATCGATCGCAGATCCCATTGATCTATACTGCGATAATAATGGAGCCATTGCACAGGCTAAAGAACCTAGATCACACTCCCGGGCTAAACATATACTCAGGAGATTTCACCTTATTCGAGAGATTAATGAAAGGGGTGATATACACATATGTAAAGTGCACACAAATGATAACATTGCAGACCCACTGACCAAAGGCTTGTCGCAGCAGAAGCACGATGGTCACACTAGTTCCATGGGTATTAGATATATGGGTGATTGGCTCTAGTGCAAGTGGGAGATTGTTAGTGTAGGTGCCCTAGAGGCAATACATTATTCTTTTATCTTTATGTCAGTTGATCATTCAATAAATTTATTTATTATGACCTTAATTACTGCGATATTTTGTTAGCATAATAAATGTCCTTAGAATCATGATACAAATTGTATAGTTTAAGTACATGACTTGAACTTGAGATTATATAATATATCATATTCTTAAAGGTCCCTAGTCGAGTATTATTATATAGGACAATAATAATACATAGATAGACTAGTATGTTGTTTGACAAGATAACCACATCTCATTGGTTATAAGTATGGGGATACTGAAGTCAATACATAGGTACATGTGAGAGTACATGGTACTGGACAGACCCACAGTGAGATTCTTCATGTTTAATAAAGTCATAAGAAAGACTCACAGTGATAATGGTGTAACGATCCTTTGACTTGAAATCATTATATTTCTATACGAGGATTAATATACTTTGACTACATTAAAAGTTACTTTTGATCGGGTGATGATAAAAGTGGACATCGGGTATATCATGAGTCGTATGAGAAATATGAATGATAGATAAAGGATTTAACCCTCCTATAATTAGGAGAGATATTATTGGCCTCTTGATTGAGTGAGATTATAAAAGCATGGCCATGCTCAAATAATGATTTGTTTCAATAATCTACTCATGCATCAAGTAAACCCAGATTAAATGTTGAAGAGGATGACTAAATACATGCCTCGAGTTTAATCTATAATATGTATGGTTAAAGGGATTATATTACACGAAAAAACATTAATCACGAAAGGTTTTATCTAATCACGATTTAATTATTGTTTAATTGGGTAACAATGATGTATTACTAGATACCGCTCATTGTTTATAATTTTATTAGAGAATAAAATTATTGCCAATTAAATAATAGCCTATAGGGTCGCACAAATAGAGCACTTAATGGAATAGTTAATTTAAATTATGGATTTAAATTAATTGATGATTATTTGAATTTTATTATAATTAAGTAAGACTTAATTGAGATAATATAAATTCGAATTAAAAGGAATGTTTTTGCCCATAATAATTAAGTATGACTTAGTTATTAATTAAATAATAGAAATTCGTTTTTATTATTTAATCCAATACCTACTAGGGTTGGGCTTTGCTATTATGGGCCTTTTTAATCAGTCATTATAAATAGATAATGAGAGGTTAAAGAGGCTTAAACGTTTTTTAAGAAAAACCCTAGCAGCAAAGAGAGGCAGAGGCAATTCAGATCGTCAAGAAGGAGGCTAGTACATCCATTCCGTAGTCAAGTTCGTGAGACGTTCTTGAAGGTGCTCGTGTGGATACCATAGAGGTGTTTCTCCGAGAGGTAGACACAAAGTGTGATAGCTAGGATCTCCGTTGAGTTCGTAAAAGTTAATCTCTTGAAAGGTATGATTCGTTATCTCCATAATCTGCCCATAATTATACATGGATCCTGTTTTTGGGTTTCGAATTTTTGTTTTATTTACGTTTATCCGCTGCGTTTTATGCCTTCGGAACCCAACAGAGACTACTAGGATAAAGCGGAATTTAAAGATTTTCAAAAACAAGCACCTAGGAGATTGCTTCCCTGTGTTTATCTAGTCTAGCATACCTAATATTTATCTTAGTTTCATTATGTTGTACTTTCTTACATGCTTTTTCATGTTCATTCATGCACACTAACTCAGCTTCTAAGAACTCATTTCTTTCTTTAAACATTTTATTATCAGCAATCAAACTATCACATTCAATAGTCTTACATTTAAAAGTAACATGCAAAAAGTACAAGAAAATTTTCAGTTCAGACATATTATCAATATCAATAGGAAATATAACTGAAGGTACCTTATTAGTTCTTGAGGCATTCTCTCCATTGCTGCAATGGGTGAATATCATTCATCATTATTTTCAGTTTTTGATGTATCTGTTCAGTCTCCGTTGGAGTTTGTTGTGACCAAAGCTTTTCTAGTTTTCTTGGGGTACTCACTTTCCAGATGTCCCCTTTCATTACAGTTGTAACATGTCACATTGGTCTTGTCAAACATCCTTCCTTTTTGTTCTGACCATCACTCTTTCTGAACATGTCTTTGCCTTGACCAAAGAACCTTCTGTTGAAACCAACTTTCCTTTTGTGGTTTTCCATTCCTCATCCTTCTAAAACCTTTCACCAGTATTGCAACCATCTCAACCACTTGAGGATAATCCATTCCGATTTCATAATCATCGTCAGTATCTGTGTAAAGATATGATGCAACATCAGTATCTGATTCTTCCATAATCTTCCTTCTCCTTGACCTATCACTTATCTTTTTTTGCCTTTGTGAGTTTCAGCATTAAGAGCCACAGCCTTGATCTTCTGACCTTTTATATTCTTCCTTTGCTGGATCTCCAAGTCCTGAGTCTTCAGCATCCCATAAACTTCATCCAGAGTCAGAGAATCAAGATCATATTGATGCCTGATTATTGTGGCCTTTGTATCCAAATCTTCTGGAAGAGCTCTCATAAATTTGTTGTTTGAGTCTTCCATTTCATATTCTTTTCCAAGCAATGATAGATCATTCAACAGTGTCAAAAATCTATCATATATGTCAGTAATTGACTCATCATCATTGGCATTAAATTCTTCATATTCTTGCACAAGAACAACTCTTCTATTTTTATTCATTGTCATCGTACCTTGACACTATCTTTCCAAGGAATCCCATATATTTTCTCTATAGTCTTACATTTAATAACTCTATTTGACATCATATTGTCCAAACTGTTGTGCAAAATTTTCTGGACTTTACCATCTTTAAGCATAAAAACTATTTCAGCTTCTAACCACTTTGATTTTACTTTTATGGCATAGTGTTCAGGAGCATCTGCAAACATAGCCACATTTTCCATAGGATATTGAGGTCCTGTTTTGATGATATCAACATATGTATCATCAATAGATTCAAGGAACATCAACATATTTACTCTCCATGTAGAGTAAACGGCTTTCTTGAGATTGGGAATTTTCATGTTTTCACACTTACTTTCAGACATCTTGACCTTTTTAAATTAAAAGTAAATTTCACCGCTCTGATACCACTTGTTGCCCAGTAAATTAATTGTTTAAGGGGGTTGGATACAATTACTAAACAAATCGATCTATTACAAAAATCTCTCAAGAACAATATTTTTAAGAGTTTCTAGATTATACGAATACTCGAGTTGTGCACTACATATTGTGATAACCTATTCTGTGTTTATATACTACACATCTACAAATCAGTCCTCTATCAATTACAAGATATGTTACAATATAACTCTAATACTTTACATATCTAAATCAACTACGATCCTATAAATCAGCACCTTCTGATTTATCTCCTAGTCAAGACTTATCATCCAAGTTATTCTTCAACGGATAGCTTTGATCAACGAATAAATACTTTTATCTTCAATGAATAATCTTTTATGTATATCAACGGATGATATCGAAGCTTTCAACGGATAATCATATTTCAGTAGTTGATCATATCCTGATTGTGACAATTCTCAACAGCTATATATGTTTCCTCAAATAGTCATTTCAAACATATAATCTGCTTAGTTAGATAAGATTTTCAAAAATTTTAAGCAACTTTAACATTCCACTATGACATACAAGTCAACAAGTTCCCTTTTCTACTAAGTCTCGAATATATTTGTGTAAAATAATTGAACCAGTAATATTTCAAATAAATCATTTCCTAATATATCATATTAAATTTATCTTTCCAATTAAAATTCTTATGAAGTATTGATTTTTTATGATTAATATATTTGATTTTGACTGCGCACTAAATTTTATATATTACTTATACCCGAGTCATTTACAATATTGAAGTCGTGCATCATTTTTACGATACGCTGAATGATGTTGGACGGGTCATAAATTTGGTATTCAATAAATTTACACTAGTACAAAATGAGTTTTTAAATGGCCTATTTAACGTGAGACGTACACGAAATAAAATATATGGTAGTATTGTAATTCATACTATTCAAATATGGATTTAAAACTAGCATATACTCGGTGTATACATCATTTATTTTCTTTACATACATCACTTTCTCTCGGTCATATATGTGGGTTTTTGAATTTTTTACATCACATTTTTACCTAACGCATATGTTTACATATAATTTAGTGTTTACGTCGCCCTTTACCCAATTTAATACTCCATACTACATACATCCACCACTATAAGTTATCATTTAAGCGACATACATGATATTTTACCATTCGTGTTGCTGGTCCTTAGAGTAAAAACATATTATAAGTACAATTATCTTCCGTTTTACTTTTCGTCAACTGATACTTTACCGGAAAAATGTCATCAATAATAAAGAAACATAATCATTTATAATAAAGCTACACTTGTGATGTTGTTCATAAGACTCTAATATTTTAATTCAATAATAATATTTTTTATAAAAATAAATAAATTCAATGATAATTTGAAAATAAATGATATAATTTTATGAAATTGAAAATTAATATATAATGAATAAATTTATATTTTCATGTTAAATGTTAGAAATTATTAAAAGAAAAAAAATTAATACATTAAATTTTAACAAAGAAAGTTGGGCCGAACTTTTTATTTTGACAAAAACTTCGGCCTAGTTAAAAACTAGTGGGTGGCGGTTGAAAATTAGGAAGCAATGGTTGAAAATTTAACAAAAAGAAAACAAAAGGGGAGCAGCTCAAACAAACACACATCTCACGCTCTCACAATTAAATTTCAAACACACATCTGAAACTCTTACATCTTTGATGCTAAATATAATTAGGGTTTTGATTTGGGGTTTGCAAATTATTGATTTCAAACTTCAAGATTTAGGGTTTCGATTGGTGCTTCTCTAATTGGTGTTGAAGTTCTTCTAGTTTTGGGGGCTTTGATTGATGCTTTCATATTTTATCGAGTATTATTCTTAAATTGAGCTTGTAGTAGTAATTAAAAGTTGGTGTATATTGAAGTATTAGTCTGTTTATATTCAAGTATATTTGTTTGTGTGTTTCTTGGTATTGAATTAGGGTTTTCTTAATCTCATTAGGAATAATTGTGCTCTTAATTTGAGTTCCTCGTTTGGTATATTCGATTATGTTTAAGTAATGTATGGTCTGATTTTTTTTTTGTTATTTTAACTCTCTCTTTTTGTTCTCTATCTATATTCATTTATCTCTATTTGTCTTCATTAACAGTGATAATTGCACCCATACTTTTTTACCGAGAACATGTTAATGTAACTTTTTACTCAAGAGGAAAACATATTGTTAACACTCGACAATACGACAGGTATTATTCATGTTATAATTTAATTTACACACACAGTTTGTTAAGTTCTTTATCTTCAGTGGTTTATATTTTCATTTCTGCATTAGATTTTAGTTACAGAGGGAGGGAAACTGGGAGAGGAGGCGAGAAACGAACTCTAGACATGATGTCCCCCTAGGAACAATTTTGCCAATGCAGAGTATTAATTTTTTTATATGAGTGTATAAATGACGTTTCATATAAATGCAGGTTGTGGATTTGAATCTAGGAGCAAGTGTTTAATGGATTCGTTTAATGGGAATCCATTTTGTTAAAGATAGTACAAGAATATAGGTGAAGCAAGAAAAGGATTTAATCGAGCTAAGACAGACTGGATATGCTCGAAAGGTGCTAGAAAAAGCTGGAATGGGAGAGTGTAATCCTAACAAATATCATATGGACCCAAAGGAGCACATCACTAAGGATGAGGGTGGTACACTTATAGACCCAACTGAGCATAAAAGCATGGTCGGGGGATAACATGATTATTGGTGAGTTTATTGCCTCTCAAGCCAAGGACTATATGTTACCTACAAATATATACTTAGAACATAAATTGCAGTAGATATTCCTATAGTGCATCATGTGTCTTATAATATTAAATATATAATAAGCCTAAAAATATCTTTAAACTTTGGTTTAAATGTGGTAGAGCTGTATTTTTATACATATTTTCCTTTTTAAGAAAATGTTACTTATTAGTTTTATTAAGAATAATATTATGTTTTTTTTAATTATGAATGCTAAAGAAGAGAATATTTTAATTTAATATTAATCTTATTGCTTTAGAATAGATAAATGATGTGGACAACAAATGTACAAGTGACGACAAAAATAGTATATGTTCTTGCTTATAGGTGGGGACAAGATGATTAATTTTCATTTTAAACTTAAAGGGTTTTTTGTTGTAAATTTTATCAAAATAGTGTCTAAGGACTTCACATGTATATGTATAGAAGTTGATGGTGGTTATTTTTAAAAATTATTTAAAATTTTATTCTGACTAAATAATAATAAAAAATTATACACATACTTTTTTATGTGATAGAAGTCAAAATAAGGTACATATAAATAAAAATATTCAATAATTTTGAATCTTTATTAATACGCACTTATTTTAAAGTATAACACTATTAAATAATAAATGATTAACAGTGCAAAAAAAATTACATCTACTATTAAATCAAATAAAAAATAAGAAAAAAACTAAAATAAGTAAAAATAATATAAAAATTCATTGTTATATCTCGAATCTTCTACGTCCTTCTATAGACTTCTAGTCATATCTCTATGGTTTGATATTCATTTATAAAAAAATCTGCCTTCACATTATAACAGTATTCCTCTTTTCTCTATTTTCTTTTCATTCTCTCTGTGATCTTGATCTTTGGTCGCAGTTGTTGGGTATAATTCTAACTACACAGCAACAATGGGCATTTATATATATAATAACAAGAACATGACAAATAACCAACTAACGAAACAAAACACGAAGACAATAACAAACTATACAGACTGTAATTGACAAAGAAAGTAAAGAAAACTTATCTGTTATCGCTTTCAAATTCTGATAAGAAGAAGAACACAACAGCTGAGTTGCCAAACCCTTCCAGAGGACTTGACTGTTCTTGAAGAGATTATTGCCCCCCACTTAAGCTGTGATGGAATGCAGCAATATCGCTTCCAGGATAAAACAACAACATATCAATCTAGCCACAGAACCAGCAATGATCAACGGCGACTCGCACCTCAGTTTGCCCAAATAACCTATGCAACTCATATATGTTTGCGAGGTAGGCACCGAGACTTGTGTCATTTTAATCTCAAGTATACCTCTCAATATATAGGCATCTCAAGTTGTTCTTCTTCTATTTTACTCGATGTGGTACACCAAGTAACAAAACAGAAAAAGTGAACAAAATGGGTTTTCCTTATTATTTATATTATATCCTGATTAATTAATATTAATATTACAAAATATATTCAGAGTATGATTAAAATAATCCTTACTCATTATATTATATATTAATAATTAAATAATCAATATAAATAATTAAACTTGTAATAGAAAAGAAAAATATAAGAGTTCCCACTAGCACTAGGCCACACAAGCATTCCACTTATACTAGTAGTTGTAAACAACACTAACACAAGATGCTATATAAACTCAATATCTTTCTTTTACAATACCAATGTGGGACAAAATCCCCATAACCCATTTCAAACAAGCAACTTTGTCAAAATATATTCATGGATTCCACTAAGAAAATGTCTTAGATCCAAATATGAAAGTTTAAGTCCTCATGTCAAGGAACAACCTCCAAGTGTTAGTTTCCGGAAATCATATCAAGAACATATATAAAATATGCCTCAAACTTTCCATTTTCTAACAATCCCCCACAAATCCATAATTAAATTGCATACCAGATTTTATCATGACTTGCTTTTCAGAGTCGGTACCCTCTCGGGTTTGAACCCTCCTAAGTCCTCTACTTCGATGGCTACTGGATACAGATGGAATGTTTCACCTTGAATCTTTATCCGTTGGGTGTAACCACACTCCATAGACGACGATAAGTCAAAGGCTATGGTGCCAATCTACGACTTTGAGACGTTAATGGTCAAGTCCCGATCCTGTTCGTCGAATGTTTCGAGGAATAACCCTTTCCTCTAATTGCAACCACACAATTACATTCGCTTAGCTGGGCATCTCTAGAGATGTACTGCTATCATCTCGTCAAACAACTTGACCCCATTCAGAGTTCAAATAACTCTTGCTAACTAGTAGTTCAAGTACCTCTTAAGGTTTATAGGGGATAGACTTAGATACATAAGTATCTAAATGTATATGGTAGAGGTACTACCAATTCATCCTTACAACTTATTATTACCACATTGAATACACTTTGAGGGATCTCCTCTCAGGTGTATTGGGTTCCCGCTGTTGATGAATTATGATGGGTTACCAGTCTCATCCCCAACCTCGACTTAAGGACTATAGCATGCTCAATCCCTTTAGTCAGCGGATCAGCTATATTATCCTGAGTTCCTATGAACTCTATAGCAATAATCCTATCAGACACAAGACCCCTTATAGACTTTAGTCTAACTTGGATGTGTCTCTTTGTTTTAGCATTATACTTTACACTTCTGACTTTGTCGATAGTTGTACGGCTATCACAATGAACAGAAATGGCAGGAAGCGGCTTTCTTACTACAGGTAACATACTCATGAGTCCATGTAACCATTCAGCCTCCGTCCCCGTGGCATCAAGTGCACATAACTCAGCCTCAAAAATAGACCGAGTAATCAAAGTCTGTCTAGAAGACTTTCAGGACACTGCTCCACCCGTAAGGGTAAACACATATCCAGTCACTCCATAGGAACCAGATTTCGTAGCTATCCAACTTGCATCACTGTACCCCTTGAGTACCCCCAAAAATCTCCGATAATGCAAGCCAAGGGAAATAGTTCCCTTCAGATATCTAAAAACTCTATCCAGTGCCTCCCAATGAGTCTTGTTTAGATAGCTTGTATATCTAGCCAACTTAGATACAGAATAAGAAATATCTGGCCTAGTCACATTAGCAAGATATTGCAAACTCCCAATAATCTAAGAATACCTTAACTGAGACACAGGAACTCCTGAACTATTATTGACTAAGGTAACTTTTGAATCATATGGTGTACTAGCGATTCTACAATTTGAATAACCATAATTCTCAAGTATAGATTTCTCTATATAATGAGATTGTGACAAAGTTATTCCATCAGTTGACTGAGTCAACTTGATCCCAAGAATCACACTAGCTTCACCCATATCCTTCATCTCAAAGTGCATCATCTACATACAAGCACACGATCACACAATCATTACCTCTAACCTTATAGCAGACACACTTGTCACTTTCATTAATTAAAAAATTTGAAGTCTAAAACAGTTTCATCAAACTTTTATGCCAGTCTATAGGTGCTTGTTTAAGGCCATAGATGGACTTGACTAGTCTACATACTTTCCTCTCATTACCAGAAGCAACAAATCCCTCAGGCTGATCCATATAAATCTCTTCTTCAAGGTCACCATGAAGAAAAGTTGTCTTTAAATCTATTTGATGGATGATAAGACCATGTACAGAAGCCAATGCAATAAGCATTCTGATTGTTGTCATTCAGGCAACTGGAGAATATGTATCAAAATAATCAATGCCTTCCCTTTGCCTAAAGCCCTTAGCAACTAGCCTAGCCTTGTACTTATTTATTGAGCCATCAGGGTTTAGCTTCCTCTTGAAGATCCATTTACATCCAATAGTAGAATACCCTGGAGGGAGATCAACTAACTCCCATGTTCCGTTTGAAATAATTGAGTCAATTTCACTCTTTACAGCGCCTTTCCAATGCCTTGACTCCGAAGAATCCTTGGCTTGATGGAAAGTTAAAGGCTCATCCTCGACATTGTAAGTGATAAAGTCACTTCCAAAGTCCTTGACTACCTTTGCACGCTTACTCCTTCTAAGTTCCTCTACTTTGTTAGGAGTAGAGCTACTACCAGGATCCACCCCCACATTTGTCATCTTTTCCACATGATCAGGAATAGAACTTGATGTGTGAGTGGGATCATCCTCAGAACTACCCAACGATATACCAGTCTTCATTGGGAATACTTCCTCAAAGAAAGTTGTATCACGAAACTCAACTATCGTATTCGCCACAATACCATCTATGTCATATTTTAATACTAAAAATCTCATAGCATTTGTGGTTTCAAGATAGCCCAGAAACATACAATCAACAGTTTTCGGACCCAGTTTCTTTCTCTTATGTTCAGGGAAAAGCACCTTAGCAAGGCACCCCCACACACGAAGATAACTCAAACTTGTCCTACGCTTTCTCCATAATTCATATGATGTCTTGTCCATATGTTTCAGAGGGACTCTATTTAGAATATGGCAAGCCGTATTCAGAGCCTCTCCCCACATGTACTTAGGCAACCCAGAATTAATTAGCATATTGTCAATCATGTCTTTAAAAGTTATGTTCTTTCGTTCTGCCACCCATTAGACTCAGGTGTATATGGTGGAGTAACCTCATGAACTATACCATTGTTTGCGCAAAATTCATTAAACAAGGTACTCGTATACTCACCACCTCTATCAAACATCAAACGTTTAAGTACTTTGCCAATTTATGTTTCAGCTTCATTTTTATACATAATGAATTTATCTAGTGCTTCATACTTATGTTTAAGCAAATAAACATAAAAATATCTACTACAATCATCTATAAAGGTAATGAAATATCTACAGTGATCCTTAGTCAACACACCACCAAATTCACATATGTCTGAGTGTACTAAATCTAACAAGTCTGAATCCCTAACAACATTATGAAAAGGTTTCCTTGTTTGTTTAGCAGTTACACACACTTGACACTTAGATTTCTTATCAATGGCGTACTTTGGAATCAACTCTAAATTCAACATATTCTTTAGAGCACCAAGATTTTAAATGACCAAGTCGTAAGTGCCACAAATCAGATGATTCTACACAATTAACAGAAGGTACAACACCATCATTAATAAAACCACCCAAAACGGGTTCAACATTTATTAAAAACAAACCATCAGACAAGTAACCCTTGCCAAAGAATGTACCAGTATGAATAATAACTACTTTATTACACTTCAAAGAAAGTTCAAAGCCATTTTTAACTAAACAACTTCCACTTATAATATTTCTACGAATAGAGGGAACATGATGCACTCTAGTGAGAGATAGAATCCACCTAGAAGAAAATTTCAGGTCCACATTTCCTATTCCAAGCACTTGTGCAACACTAGCATTCCCCATCGTCACTGTCACTCCATGACTGTTGATAAGATATAAACAAGCTAATATCAGCACAAATATGTACATTAGCTCCAGTATGAATCAACCACTCATGTGACAGATAAGTGGAAAGTAGTACAGGGTGGTAAGTAACATACCCGTCATCGGTTCTAGAGGCAACAACCTCACCCATGACCATTTTAGCTACTGGCCCACTCGTGGTTCCAAGTCCAAGCACAGTATTTGCTTGAGCTACCACTCCAGCTTTCTTAGCTTTCTTACTTAGACAGTCCTTGCTCCAATGACCAACCTGTCCACAAGACCAACATGGTTTGTTCGCCTTTGGTTTCTTAGCCATGTTCTTGTCAGGTTTAGTGTTAGCGTTGTTAGTGACTACCTTTCTTTTATGTCCTACATTCACTACATTCACCTTCGAGCTCCCATGTTCCACAAGCAACACATGTCCCTATTTGGACTGGTGTTGCTCCCGTACTGAGATGTCCAACATCAAGTTAGTCCATGTGATCTCTCCTTTCTTTCTTTTCAGGGAGAGAACAAACTCTTCCCAAGACTTAGGGAACTTTTCAATCACAGACATCACTCGAAACTTCTCAAGCAAGACCATATCGGACTCACCCAAATCATGAACTAACATCTCAAACTCATGAACCTGTTCAGTCATGGATTTTCCATCCACCAGCTTAAAATCAAGAAACCTAGCCACAGAATACTTCTCAAATCCTTGAGAATCAGTATTATGGGTTTGGTCCAGCTTATCCCATAATACTTTAGCAGTATAGGCATCTGATGAATAAACATCGAACAAGGTGTTCTCCAAGGATGC
Organism: Apium graveolens; assembly: GCF_009905375.1. Lineage (NCBI taxonomy): Eukaryota > Viridiplantae > Streptophyta > Magnoliopsida > Apiales > Apiaceae > Apium > Apium graveolens. The sequence goes on along the minus strand of NC_133652.1, from coordinate 284,294,412 downwards.
CAAAATTGGCCGACCTAGCCACCCCATCCTTCTCAGCCCATAAAGCATAAACCTTAACAGATTCAGCTTTCTCTTGATCTAACCCAGGAGGATCATACTGTACTACTAACAATAGACCCTTAACCGTTAATCAGAGCTTCATTTTTTTTTTCTGCCAACGAGAAAAAGAAGCCCCACCACTGAATTTATTAGGCATACCCGATAAATCAATTGAATGGGGAAAACGATATGTGGTCCAGTCAATGGTAGTAGTACCACCAGAACCAAAACCAGTCTCAACAATTTTAGGAACATCAGCAGTTTCATTAACCATCTTGCTAATTAATATATAACACAGATAATCTCTTCAAGATTGTTGGGTATAATTCTAACTACACAGCAACAATGGGCAGTTATATATATAATAACAAGAACATGGAAAATAACCAACTAACGAAACAAAACACGAAGACAATAACAAACTATACAGACTGTAATTGACAAAGAAAGTAAAGAAAACTTATCTCTTATCGCTTTCCAAATTCTGATAAGAAGAAGAACACAACAGCTGAGTCGAACTACACAGCAACAATGGGAAGTTATATATATAATAACAAGAACATGACAAATAACCAACTAATGAAACAAACCACGAAGACAATAACAAACTATACAGACTTTAATTGACAAAGAAAGTAAAGAAAACTTATCTCTTATCGCTTTCCAAATTCTGATAAGAAGAAGAACACAACAGCTGAGTCGCCAAACCCTTCCAGAGGACTTGACTGTTCTTGAAGAGATTATTGCCTCCCACTTAAGCTGTGATGGCATGCAGCAATATCGCTTCCAGGATAAAACAGCAACAGATCAATCTAGCCATAGAACCAATAATGATCAACGGCGACTCGCACCTCAGTTTGCCCAAAAAACCTATGCAACTCATATATGTTTGCGAGGTAGGCACCGAGACTTGTGTCATTTTAATCTCAAGTATACCTCTCAATATATAGGCATCTCAAGTTGCTCTTCTTCTATTTTACTCGATGTGGTACACCAAGTAACAAAACAGAAAAAGTGAACAAAATGGGTTTTCCTTATTATTTATATTATATCCTGATTAATTAATATTAATATTAAAAAATATATTCAGAGTATGATTAAAATAATCCTTACTCAATATATTTTATATTAATAATTAAATAATCAATATAAATAATTAAACTTGTAATAGAAAAGAAAAATATAAGAGTTCCCACTAGCACTAGGCCACACAAGCATTCCACTTATGCTAGTAGTTGTAAAAACACTAACACAAGATGCTATATAAACTCAATATCTTTCTTTTACAATACCAATGTGGGATAAAATCCCCATAACCCATTTCAAACAAGCGACTTTGTCACAATATATTCATGGATTCCACTAAGAAAATGTCTTAGATCCAAATATGAAAGTTTAAGTCCTTATGTCAAGGAACAACCTCCAAGTGTTAGTTTCCGGAAATCATATCAAGAACATATATAAAATATGCCTCAAACTTTCCATTTTCTAACAGCAGTTTGCTTCCATAACCTTTTTTTCTCTAAGCTCCTATGACCTTCTTCTTTGTTTGTAAATGCCTTTTATATTAGATTAGGAAAAATAAATGAAAGATGTTTAGACAGAGGAATGAGTTTGAAAAGGTAAATCCCCATCTTTTTATGCTCTCGTGTTATACTATAGATCTGTTATTGTGTCTTTCATTTTTCATATGTTCTGGTCATCATGATCATCGCCAATTTGTTAATCTCTTATTATGTAGCTCAACAATTTTTATTGGGATATTTTTGATGCTATGTGTATGTGCGGTTCAGATCTGAAATTTTAGTGGCATGGGTTGAAAATTCATTGTTGTCCTGATTTTATTGGTAATGAATCTACAATTCAATTTATTGTGATATCTATTTTTGAGGTGTAGACTAGAGCAGTGGTTAATTGGTTGTGATGTTTACTGATTATGATTTAAATTTGATAATTTGGGGGGAGGGGTAATTGTTGGGAAAGTGGATGGGTACACGGCTATTTTTTTGGTTAAAAAATATGAGTGTTTATTCTCTTTACTTTATCCTTTGGTACTAGATCCAAAACTCTTTGTGTTATACATAATAACTAATCTTCTAGTATTTATTTATGACCACATGCTAACTGAAAATTATAAGCTTAACTTATTTTAATTCCTACATTGACAAAAAAAACCAATCAAATAACTAAATTATAAATTTCCGTCCATGCACACATAGTAGACAAACCTTTGAAATTAATTTTATCACGAAATAATACATTTACTAAATATTTAATTAACTTTCCATGTAATTTTAAATATTTTATTTAATAAATCTGTTTTTTGTTATATATTTGCAGCAAATAATGAAGAAAATGCTCCATGAATTTTAGATGCAAGAGTAATATCTTTAGGTGGAAGCCTAAACCAACCGATTGGGCCAACCCACTAGCACTCGTGGAAGGTCATCCTAAGAAGGTTGTTATTCATGCATTAACTATAATAAATTAATGTGACATTAGGTTCGTCTATACAATATTTACTTAAATCTTTTTCGTTTGTACAACACTGTAATCAGATAAATGCTATCAGGCCATCTGTGAATCAAACAGAAGTCACTGCACTAGGTGCATTGCAAACTCTTGAAGATATCGCCAAACTGAGTACAAACAGTATTTCAAAAATGCTCCATGTGAACCTGCATTAGTTTAAGGTGAATTCGTAGCTGATCTGAACGCCCTTGTTCATTATGTTGCAACTGCTGAACTTGATAGTCAACTCTTCAAAGGGAATCTATACATCTATATTTTATATTGCTTTTAATACTCAGTTTATTTTTGTTTTCATAATTTCAATAATAAATGAATAAGTTTTTTTTTAATTTTACAGGAAAATAAATGAATCAGATTTCAAGCACAAGAACAGTACTCAATGAGGTGGAGAATATAATTCAAAAAAGTGAAGGAATAATGTCACACTATTTGAAGAAGAAAATAAAACAAAATGAAATATATGTTGAATAAGATTTGTAATTAAAGACTAATCATATTTTTCCTTGTACATATATAAGGGGTTGGGTCGATTGTATTTTTGACACATCTAGAATTTTTGTTTGTAATCTTAATATAATTTATGATAGAGAAATTATCAAAAAAATATGATTTTTCTAATTTTTATTTTGCGATTTTATTATCTTCCAATATTTTTTGCAAAAAATATGAATTTAACTGAAATCAACTAAAATCTAGAAAATATGCAACAACGTTCCTAATTGTATTTCCTGTGCAACAACTAAAATGTTTCTAGTGATACGACTACTCCTCGTCAACATGTGAATAATAGGAAACATGATAGGTCTAACACTGCTAGTCCTCCTAAGCCTAGAAAGGAGACATTTGACAACAGGAAAATTATGCATGGTAGGCGATATTTTTATACTGAGGTATTTTTTAAAAAAGCCCTTTATAATATAAGTTACTTTTATTTTGCGCTGGCTTATCTCTTTCCAGATTTTACTATGTTTTCTTTTACTTGTACGTATAAGACCCCCCATAATTTAATAAAATTGTTAACACTACAACAAAATAGGCCAATTACGACGGCCAACTTACGACGGAAAAAAATGCGCGCCTAACTTACGACGGAAAAAAGTAAAACGTCGTGAATATTTACGACGAAATCCAAAACTGTCATAAGTTTAATATTTTGTTAATAAAATTATGCACGACACGATTAAACAAAAATGAAAATTATTTGAAGTTGCGATGATTTAAACATTTCGTCGTAAGTTAATTATTTTTAGTAAAATTTTAAATTGAAATTGAATAAAAAAATATTTTACTAAATTTACAACGAAATATTTTCGACGAAAATTAAAATTCGTCGTAAGTTATCAAAGATGGAAATTTAACTTTTTCCCAAAAATTTTGGCGGGATAATAAACATCATTTGAAGTTACGACGATTTGAACATTTCGTCATAAGTTAAATATCCAATTTACGACGGAAATTAAAATTCGTCGTATGTTATCAAAGAGGGAAATTTAACATTTTCCCCAAAATTTTGGCGGAAAATTTGACTTTTCTCAAAATTTTGGCGGTAAATTTGACTTTTCTCAAATTAGCACATGATTTTTGATAATTTCAATTTTTAAAAAATATTATTTCATGATCCAACCATATTAATGTCAATATTTATTTGTTTGGGTGACATTTCAAAAAATTCTAAAAAATTATATATTTTGATAAAGTAATTTACTATGAAACATTGATTATATCACTAATATATATAGATATATATTGTCATCCATACAGTTGTATTGATGAAAAATCAAACCATATATATACCATATTAATGTCAATATATAATATTGACTAGTTAGGTGTACTAGTCGAGTTCATGCTTCACTGTTAAAATGTCAAACCAAATAACATTATTTTATATGAAATTTTGGTTATATCAGTAATATATATATATATATATATATATATATATATTGACATCCATATGGTTGAATTGTTGAAAAATATCTTTTAAATAATTGAAATACTAATTGAAGATTCCACACTAGTTAGTTGTACCAGTCAAATTAAAGCTTGACTGTTAAAATGTCAAACCAAATAAAATTATGTTGATATGGAATTTTGGTTATATCACTAATGTATATATCTATTGACATCCATATGGTTGGATCGTTGAAAAATATTTTTAAAATAATCGAAACACTAATTCAAGATTCAACACTAGTTAGCTGTATTGGTCAAACTGAAGCTTCACAGTTAAAATCTCAAATCAAATAAAATTATTTTGATATGAAATTTTGGTTATATCACTAATATATGTATCTATTGACATCCATACAGTTGGATCGTTGAAAAATATTTTTAAAATAACCGAAACACTAATTCAAGGTTCAACACCAGTTAGTTGTACTAGTCAAACTCATACTTGACTGTTAAAATGTCAAACCAAATAAAATTATTTTGATATGTAATTTTGGTTATATCACTAATATATATATCTATTGACATCCATATGGTTGGATCGTTGAAAAATATTTTTGAAATAATCTCAACACCAATTCAGGATTAAACACTAGTTAGATGTACTAGTGAAATTGACGGTTGACCGTTAAAATGGCAAACCAAATAAAAATAGTTTGATATGAAATTTTGGTTATATCACTAATAAATATGTCTATTGACATCCATACAGTTGGATCATTGAAAAATATTTTTAAAATAATCGAAATACTAATTCAAGATTCAACACTAGTTAGTTGTACTAGTCAAACTGAAGCTTGACTGTTAAAATGTCAAACCAAATAAAATTATTTTGATATGAAATTTTGGTTATATCACTAATATATATATCTATTGACATCCATACGGTTGGATCGTTGAAATATATTTTTAAAATAATCGAAACACTAATTCAAGATTCAACACTAGTTAGCTGTACTAGTCAAACTGATGCTTGACTGTTAAATTGTCAAACCAAATAAAATTATTTTGATATAAAATTTTGGTTATGTATCTATTCACATCCATATGGTTGGATCGGTGAAAAATATTTTTAAAATAATCGAAACATTAATCCAAGATTCAACACTATTTAGCGCTATACTAGTCAAACAGATGCTTGATTGTTAAATTGTCAAACCAAATAAAATTATTTTGATATGTAACTTTGGTTATATAACTAATATGTATCTGTTGACATTCAAATGGTTGGATCGATGAAAAATATTTTTAAAATAATCGAAACACAAATTCAGGATTAAACACAGTTAGTTGTACAAGTCAAACTCATGCTTTACTGTTAAAATGACAAACCAAATAAAATTATCTTGATATGTAACTTTGATTTTATCACTAATATATATATCTATTGACATACATACGGTTGGATCGATATAATGTAATTTTATAATAATCGAAACAAAAATTAAGAACTAAACATTGGTTAGTTGTACAAGTGAAACTCATGCTTGACTCTTAAAATCACAAAGCAAATAAAATTATTTTGATATGTAATTTTGGTTATATCACTTATATATATATATATTCACATTCATACGGTTGGATCGATGACAAGTATTTTTAAAATAATCGAAACAACATTTGAGGATTAAACACTAGTTAGCTGTACTAGTTAAACTAATGTTTGACTATTAAAATGGTACACTAAATAAAATTATTTTGATATAAAATTTTGGTTATATCACTAATATATATATATATCTATTGACTCCTATAATATAAATTATAATATGTACTAATCATCTATTGGTCATATTGGTGCTCAATACTCTTTCATTTCAGGATAGATTATCCAAAGGCATTGCGAAATATGTATAAGAAATTTTTTTATTTTAATAAAAAGCTATTTATATAAAAATAAATTAATATTGAAATATATATATATATATGTTATTATTATTATTTCTCAAAGTTAATAGTATACTTCTAGAGTCAATTTTATATTTTTATAGAAATAATATATTTCCTAATAATTTGTAAAATATTTATGTATTAAAAAAGTGACATCTAATTTTTCTAATTTTTTTTTAAATAATCTTTTTAACGATCCATCCATGTAAATGTTAAGATATATTTATTTTATTCATATACACAAATTATCAAATATAAATACACAATTATATATATTTATATTTAAAATAATTATCAATTTTTAATCTATTTAAGTTTTAATAAAATTTTATTGAGTTTCCGATTTTTCCAAAAAAAACACCCCGCCTTTCAGAAACTAGGGATTTTTGCCCGCGCTACGCGTTCTAAATATAATTAATTTTTCAAAAAATATTAAATAATATAAAGATAAATGTTTACGTAACTTTTCAGTTGAACACTAACACAACATTACTCTTTTACGAAAAAAAATTACGCGAATATACTTTTTCACATGTGTTAGAAAGATATATGTTGTGTTGTCATATTTTTTTTTAAAACATAATTAACTAATTTGAAATTTTGTTTGTAATAAAATCAGCGCATGTTTCACTTTTTTTCATATGACATAGATTAATTTTAAGGTATATTACAATTTTTTGAAGGAAATGATCTAAAAATAATTTAATTAATTAATAAAAAATTAAAATAATCTCAACAATATGTAAATTGAAAATTAAATTAAATAAACTTTACAAAATTTCAATAAAATGTATATTATAATATTTAATTTAAAAGAATTTAAATTTATATTTTAAGATTAGGTAATTTATACCCAACATATCTTTAACAAAGTATTGGGTTTAGGCCTATTGAACAATACCGGCCAACAAAACATAGAACAGAGCTCTGCAGAGGGAGGATCGATGGCTACTACTTCAAATCATGGAAACAAATTCTCTAAATCAGAAGATTATGAAATTTTTTTGGAGGTTAGTAACCCCATCCATCCATGTTTTAGTAGTTGTCAATTGGTTGTAAAGTTCAAGGTGAGTAGATTGATTAAGACTTTAATTTTCATTCAAATATAAATTTTCAGTATATATAATGCTCCATTTGTATGTATAAGAATATTCCATGTATTGATGTTGATTGCATGTTTTAGTTCGGAGTCATGTTTTAGTAATAGGAGGAGAAGGCCTAGTGGCAAATTTTTTCTCTTTGAAGATAATGCTACAGATTCACCTATTGAGATTGGTATGCCATATGTTTTCTTTCCTTATTTACTTTGCAGGCTCCTTTTACATAGGCACTGGTCATGATTTTAATATTGTCTTATATCTGTACTTAGAACAAAATGTTAAAATTATGGATGTATCAACTAAAATGGAGGTGGAAGGATATGATAACCCTGCATAGGACAATGCTGGAATACAGAATATGGAGATGATGAAAAATAACAATCCACATGATGCGCAAGTTGCAATGAATCTCTAGTTTTCTAAATTATTGGATGGAAGTCTCTTAAACTCGAAATGTCATGGAGCGGTAAATAATAATATATAAGACTATAATATAACTATTTTGAATACCTTGTTGTATTATGTTCAGGAACAGACTGATCAAATTATGCTAACATATTCAACTGTTGTGTAGCACATTCCTAGAACTATAAGATTTCGAGATCAAATATGGAAAAGTGGAGACATGGTGAAGTTCAGAACGGGCCAAGGAGTTTGGGATACAAAAATAGTTCTAAACGGTACAGCTGCCAGATTTTCACGTGGATGGAGCAAATTCAAAGATCTTGACTTAAAGGAAGATGATAATCTGTGCTTCATATTATAGCAAGACGGCGTTGTTCTAACATTGAAATCAATCCTTCTAATTAGTAATTATCCTCCATATATTTCATAGGATCTCATTCTACTACTTTATTGTATCAAAGTAGTTTGGAGACTGAGTTTTGATATTCTGATGTTGTTGGAATACTCTTTGTATCAATTTGAAGGTGTTCCACGTGGTTATCATTTAAATTACATTCAATGATGTTGTAATTTTGTGTTTGCATATACAACTTAAGTTTTCAAGCTGGTGATGAGAACTTGAATCAAATCCTTAATATTATTACGGGAGTGCCGTTTTATTGTCAATAAAAGACTAATATATAGTTTTAATATATTTTTAAGTTGATGACTCATATGCATACGGTAAATTGTACCTTTTTTATTTTGATACTTATCTATAAATTTGGTTTTTTCTCATAAACCTCTCTATATTTGTACTGATTTGCCTATTGTAATGTACAAACTTTTTTTTTTTGAAAATCACTTCCGGTTGAAATGGTAAGTGCATTTGAAAATTTTCCAATTTTTCCAAAAAAAACACCCCGTCGTTCAGAAATAGAACAGTCTAATAATCTAATTGCTTCACATCTCAATATATTTTCAATCTCTCTTTCCTGCTTCTCTCTCCCCTTCACTCTTCCCCTCTCTTTCTCCCCCTCGCCTCTCCTAGTTATGCAAAATCTATACATACATAAATGTTTACTGTAATTCTAGCCTCCTTTGATTGATTTGTTTGTTTCTTTTACGGGGGCTTTAGTTATGATTTCGTTTAGGGTTTCAATTTGACTTCAATTTGGGGTTTTAGTCGGTGTTCAAAACTAGGGCTTTAGGGCTTATTTTTGGATTCAAGAGAAGGCGTCCCTGTCTCTCTCTTCCTAGTATGCACATCTCTCTCTCCCCTCTCTCTTTATGCTCATATCTCTCTCTCCCTCTCTCTCCCTCTATCCTTCCCCCCTCTCTTTCCCCCTCTATGTATATATATTTGCGTGGATTTTGTAAATCGTACTGTAATTAGCTACTGATTTTCTTGTAGTGCTTTATCTGGTAGATTTGTATTTATTTGTTTTTGTTTGTGTTGCGTAGAGAATACAAAATAATTTGAATTGTGATGAACAACCTTGTGGGAAAATATCAATAAACAACAAATCAGCTAATATAGTTCAATATAACCATTTCTTTATTTAAGAAGGATTTTGTTTTTCTAGATTGGCACTTGCATATCATATACAATATTTTTGGTGTGTGTAATGCTGAGTTTTCTTCCGATATGCAGAATAAACCCCTCATTCCCAAAGTTATTATGCTTTATGTACCTGGCCTTGACACATGTCTTAACTTGTCACAGTCTAAGGTACTCCATAATTTCAAAGAGTACTGTGGCGTTCCAAAAGCAGTGTCAACTCTAAAGTTGGTGACATTTATCTTTTCTAGCAGAATATTGGATTTATGCATTGCATTTCTTGAAAGTTTATGCTTTTGGTTTTTTGTTTGTTGATAGCTGTGTAGCAGATGGAATACAGACTATAGATGCTCATCTTACATACAAGGTGAAAAGAAAAAGGGATATTGTTGAGCCTATAAGAAAACCTGTTCAGAATCAGAGTTCCGATCAAGGTATATATCAGCTATAAAGTTGTAGACTTGTAGTGCTTTCTGGGTTAAAATAAGTAAAATAGTAAACTATCTTCGATGCAGGAACCTGTAATTCTGTTTTTGATCTATCCTTTGGTGATCTCTCGAAAGATTTACCATTTCCCCTGTCATATTACACACTCACAGAGACCGAACTAGAACAAAATGGTTACTTCCGTAGTCAACCAGGTGACAATATATATACAGTATACCATTTCCTTTTTATCCTTTATTCCCTTCACGTTTAAGTTGTTTGGTTGTGTTGATAAAGCTGATGAGATCCATCTTTTGTGCAGATTTTGTTTCAACTCTTCCTTGCCCTTCAGGAGCTCCTACCCACGAAATATTGGCGCTTGATTGTGAAATGGTAATGCAGGGTTCAGATGTTCAGTGTTGTTCGATGTTTCTGGACTGGAAGTGCTATATCATTATTATATGTATATTATATTTCTTTTCAAATATTGAAGTCATGTACTATATTCGTTCTTCTAATCAATTTACTGTATAGTTCCAGATCGGATTTTCTTAGTCAGACTTGTTAGTTATTGATGTTTCAGATTGAATTTTGATGGGATAATGACAGTGTCCCTATTACATATGCTACAGCAGTATATGTGACTGTATATTCGGTACATATATTGATTAATAGGGTTGCAGTGAAGGATATGGTAAAAATATATTGCTTTTTATTTGTTTGTTTTGCTTGGTTTAGGTAGAAAGTTCTTTAAAAAAACTTGTTCTATTGATTGCCAGGAAATCTGGTGAACCAAGCAAGAGGAAACCATACTTGCCTGTTGATAAATAGTTCTTGATAACCAGAAATGGTAAATTTAATCTTAATATCCCTGGAATGTTTAGTTTCCTGTAAGATGTTTTTTTTTCTTTTTTACTAAGTTGATAGTTTTATTTTTGTTATAGAAACTTATTATTTTATAATTGATTGTGATCATTAACTTGTATTATCTATTCTAGTTATAGTATCTTTAGTTAATATAAGTATATAGTATTGCCCCATGTGTTGTGTTCAATTAATACGTTTCGTATGTTGTTATAAGAGGGCTCTGTCTAAGCAGTGTATAAAGCTGTCTGAATAGGGTTTAATACGTTCTGGGTAAATGAGAGTTTTCCTTACTTGCAGAAATTAGTTGAAGGATACTTGCTTAGGGCTGCTCACATGAGTGATATATTCACGTATATTCTGATATGGCATTTATAGGTGGGAGTTGCTTTTTGGTTATTCTCCCCATTTTAATTAATTAATTAATTAATTTCAGTTTATTCAGAGTTTTAAAGCTTAACTATTATATTTAAGAATGGTAGGGGAAGTCTTGTGAACCAGAGACTGGGAAAAAGTCAAAGGAGAAGGATACATCAGTTGCCCTAAAGGTATACTTGTATAAAAAATCAACGTTCTCATACTCGCTAAGAAAATTAATTGTTAATTGTTTATTTTTTTGGTACTCGAAAAATATATGATTAGATGAGAATATTTTTACTACAAAAACTTATATTCCCCATTCTCTCTGTGCAAATTGTCAGCCAGGGTTTGTAATATAAATATCCTCTCTGTGGTACCCCCCACCCCAACATTATCCTTCAAATTATTCTCCTTGGCAATGTTGAATGTGATCAGAAAGATAATAGTTGGAAAAAGACTAAATTTAGTGTTCGTAAATGCTCATCAACATGGACTAAGTATAAATATTTTATGTTTAATTTGTAATGTACTTTAACATTCTGCTGGTATATGTGTAATCTCTCATGTTGTGGAAATTGTTTGCAACACCATTATTAATTCTTCATGAATATTAACTACAAGATTACATAGTATTTTACTGCTTCAAACTCGTAACATATTGTATGTGTATGTGACAGATAACCTCTGCATATATACTATGCACAATCACAACAATACACTGTTCTCTATTTAGAAAGGTCACAATGTCAAAGAAGTTAATTAGAAAAACACTAGCTATAAAAAAATCATCGGAGTGTGTAGTAAAATTATCAATTTTCTAAACTGATTACTTTAATTTTTTTAACCTCACCTATAAAATTTAACAATTATTTAGTTTATTTAGAAATCTTTCTTTTCTTTTATGCTCCCATCTAATAAGTTATAAATGATTATACACTTATATTATATGTATGTTGTCACTGTGTCAGAGGCTATGGCTGAACAAATGGAGGAGCTCCGTAGCAAGGTATCTGAACTAACTGTTAGATATTAACATGAACCTCCCTATATACTTCTCCTTTCTATGAAGTATAAGTACCTATAGAGTAGTGTAGTATAAAAAGTCCTATTAAGAATTAATGAATATAAACAAAAACGTGACCAAACATCCAATATGTACTAGATCTTACAACTCTTTAAATCTTGTACTAAAAGAATAAAACTATTGAGATTACTTTTTATAGATGTATACAAAATGTGAAAAGCTGACCAAACATTAAATGTATTCAAAGACCCTTCAAGTGCTGGTCTGATTAGTTAGGCTTAGCATGCAGGGATTTTATTAAGTGTGAAAGTATTGGGAGCTATATGAATTATTAATTGTATGATCAGTTCTAATCTTCTATCATTTTAATCATTCACATATTGTAATAAATAAAGAGCCAAATTCCGTTTTACTATTTTGTATTGGCATGAACGTCATCTTGGAGATGTCAACAAACAACTGAAAATCAAGGTTTCTTTTAAATTGTCTTTGGTACTCATTATCCCTATGAATTTAACATATGTATAGACGTGTGGTAGTGTATTTGCTATTTTTAGTGACAAGAAGTAACTTTTTGATTATTTTGTAAAATGCAGCAAGAGTCAGGAGGACAAGAGTATAGGGGTGCTCCTGCATTTTGATTTTAAAAATTGAAATAATTATATAACTTTAGATACTTGGGTATCATGTAACATGGATCACTAAAGATCCTTGTTTTATCATTCAGGAGTGTTTCACTTACCACTTTGAACTTGTATTTGCTATTGGGGTTGATGTAATAAAACTATAAATGTATACGTTGTTGGAATTATGCTTAGGACAAATGTCTTTGGTTTAGAGTTTGTGATTGCAATAGACTTTGAAAGGTTTAGAATTTTAATTGGAAGCTGAAAATGGCTGGAAACTGAAAAATCAGAATTTTGCTATTCTGGAAATACAAACTTACGATGGTCATTTATCACATATTCAGTCGTAAGTTGCCCCCAGTTCCTAACATACGACAGTTTTTTCTGTCGGAAGTTTCTAATTTACGACATAAATTTGCGTCGTATATTTATGTTATATTTTATCAAGATGGGACCCACAAGAAAATATCCAAAGATTTTTCTTTCGTAAGTAACTAACATACGACAACATTTTCCGTCATAAGTAGATTTATTATTTTATTGAGTCTGTGGGCCCTTTTTCGTAACTTGCGACGTAATTTTATCTTGTGACGAAAAACGAACATACTACTCGACCAAAAAAGATGATTTTTTTCCGTCATAAATAGCTCAATTACGACGATTTCAGTTCAAAAAAACCGTTGTAAATGGCCAGATTTGTTGTAGTGTAATCTATAACACAAGTTTTTGGTTATTGTTTTATGTCTTATACAATTATATTTGTTTCGTTAATTCTATAATGCTAATTTTCTTCCTTTAGGATGGATATAAAGTTAATTTATTTAAATTTAATATCTTTTTTCTGATAAATTTATTTGACTAATTTTTTTCATTTTTTTTAATTTATTGACAAATTAATATTGATATATACTATCACCAGATTTATCATTCATATAAAAACCTTCAAATTATATGTTTATCTTGTTGTTATGGGTAAAAAGCTAGGTTGTATTTAATATTATAGTTAATGTTAGGGTTCGCGAGCTTCAAGGCTCTATTTGACTGCTCTTGTGATTCGTGACTCAATCTGTCTTCACAAGATGCCTACGTACCTTGCCCTATACCAAGGATCAAGTCAAAAAACGTAATTCTATATTTGTGGGGGCCTTATGTAAGCATATGATGCCTTGGATTAGATTAGGGTTAGGTGACTTGTTGGACAAGTCTCAGATTTAAAATAGACACATGAGTCCTATAATGTAGGGATTTGCTTCCTTATAGGACCGTGTGGCTTGAGAACTACTCTTTTGAAAGTTTGATTCTGATTTTAACTTGTTTTCTCAATCACTACTTGGGCTAATACTAGGCCTACAAATTTTAATAATAAATTCTTGGTTTGCAGGCCGTTTGTATCCAATCAATGACATACTAATTACTGGGCCTTAATAACTGGGTTTTGTCTTGGGAACAAATCGGGCATAAGTAAAAGCTACTCTTTTAATTACTTAATTTTTGGGATTTTTTTTTTCAAATTTCTGCTATTTTCGACCAGGATCCTTGTCCAAATTTCGACTAGGATCCTGTTCGAAATTTCTGCCAACTCGTGTAGCTTAGTCAAAACTTTTTGACCACGATCCATGACCTGGAATTCGACAAGGATCTTGGTCAAAATTCGAGTCAGCTGTTATATCCTAGTTGAAATATTTCGTCTAGGAACGTCGACTTGGATTTCGACCTCAATCCTGGTAGAGCTTATGGGTCAATTCCTGTAGTTTGGTCGAAGTCTATTGACTAGGATCCACGACCTGAAATTCCACTAGGATCCAGGTCAAAGTTCCTGTCGTAACTTGACATGGATTTGGACCTCAATCTTGGTCACATTAATGGTTTGTTTTAGGGCCTCTAGTCAAATTTTAGGATCCACGACCTAGAACACGACCTCAATCCTGGTCGAATACATGGTCCATTTTGGGGCCTCTAGTCAAAGTTTTTTTACTAGAATCCACGACCTGAAACACGACCTCAATCCTGGTCGAATACATTGTCCATTTTGGGGCCTCTACTCGAAGTTTTTTGATTATAATCCATAACCTGAAGCAAGACCTCAATTCTGGTCGAATACATGGTTCATTTTAGGGCCACTAATCGAAGTTTTTTGACTAGAATCCATGACATAAAACACGACCTCAACCCTGGTCTTGTTTTCTTCCTTTTAACCATAATTTGTTTGGACTTCTATTTTGTAAATTTTCTTTGGGCCGGTGGGCCTACCTTTCCAAATCCAATTTGGATTGGGTCAATCAGCTTATTTTCCCAAATCCAACTTGGATTGGGCCATTGGGCTTATTTTTCCAAATTCAACTTAATTAGGCCCATGGTCCTTTATTGTTTCTTTTTGGAACTTTGAGAACTTTTCAGACTTTGGGCTTTAACTTTTGGGCCTTTAGCTTTATGGGCCTTTGACGGTTCATCTTCCCCAAAATTTCCTATATATTATAGGGAGTGAATTCACTTCTTTCTCACTTCTCATTTGATAAACCTCTCCTCAATAGCTCTCTATAATTTTCGGCTTTCTTCATCTTTCTTTCTTTAGTCTTATAGTTTTCCAACGAAATCTTCAAATCTTCATATCTTTTCCAGGTATATTTATTGCATCCTTCATACATTTTCAGTTTTTTCCCATTTTCTGGTTTTTTTCGATGAATATCTTCATAGATACATTGTTTTTCAGATGAATATCTTCATCTCTTCTAGGTTTTTTCTGCATTTTTCAAGCATCTATTCACTATGTTCTTTATTTTTCGTGTATTTCTCAGATGGCAAAAATGAACATGGATAAAAATTCAAGTGAATTCCTCAATCGATCAAGATATTCTTCTTTGATTGATATGACCAATAATAGGGGGGATGAGTATCCGTACGAGGCTTTATTCCTATTC
Organism: Apium graveolens; assembly: GCF_009905375.1. NCBI lineage: Eukaryota > Viridiplantae > Streptophyta > Magnoliopsida > Apiales > Apiaceae > Apium > Apium graveolens. Next base: position 284,278,738 of record NC_133652.1, on the reverse strand, counting down.
TTCTTGCTGATGTTGGGATTAATCCCTGCAAATTTCCTCTAAATACTTCGAGGTTAATTATTTCTTTTTTATCACAATATGCTAAGCACAATTTGTCTCCCATAGTAGCTAATTTCAGGAAAAAAATTCAGTTTAAAAAAAGCCCTGACAAGAATCTGGGTTGTGTTTCTTTGAACCAATGCCCTACAATCCCCCATATTGTTAATGGAAAGTCCATCCCATTAGGGCACCCTCTTCGATTCATCTTTTATACAGGTAGTCGACGGCAGACCCAATGATATAATATTGTCCGAGAAAGAGGCAAAGGCCTTCAATATCCTGACTAAGGATAATGGCACGTCCCATTCCTGGGACCTTATTATGGAGACAGTTCTCTTCAAGCGTGGGCTCTCTCATGTCTCAATGAAAAGTAAGTTTTAACTTTAGTCTTTATTCTTTTTCATACTTTTTTAGACTATTTTTACAGTTTTAACTCTTGTTTAATCCTTTATGCAGCGGTTGCTAAGATAGTAGATGTCACCAAGCCTAAAGACTTGGAGACCACTAGGATAAAGCGGGCTGTAAAACTTTTCAAAAACCAGCGCCTACCGGATCACTTCTCTGAGTTTATCTAGTCCAGCATACCTGATATTTATCTGAGTTTCATTATGTTGTGCTTTTTTACATGATTTTTCATGTTTATTAATGCATACTAACTCAGCTTCTAAAACCTCATTTATTTCTTTAAGCTTCTTTATATCAGCAGTCAAACTATCACATTCAATAGTCTTACATTTAAAGGTAACATGCAAAGAGTACAAGAGAGTTTTTAGTTTAGACATATTATCAATATCAACAGGAAATATAAAATTCATCATCATTGTCAGTTTGTGATGAATCCATGAGTTCCAATAGGTGCATAACATTCATCATCATTGTCAGTTTGTGATGAATCCATCCAGTCTATGTTGGAATTTGTTTTGACCAAAGCTTTTCCAGTTATCTTGGGGTACTCAATTTCCAGATGTCCCCTTTCATTAGAGTTCTAACATGTCACCTTGGTTGTGTCAAACTTCCTTTCCTTGTTGTTCTGACCATCACTCCTTCTGAACTTATCTTTTCCTTGATCAGAGAGCCTTCTGTTGAAATAAACTTTTCTCTGTGGTTTTCCATTCATCATCTTTTTGAAACCTTTTACCAGTATTGCAGCCATCTCAACCACTTGAGTATCATCAATTATGATTTCAGAATCATCGCCAGTATCTGTGTCAATATCTGATACATCATCAGTATCTTATTCTTCCACAATATTCCTTCCTCTTGACCTCTCACTTATCTTTTCTTTGTATGTGTGAGTCTCAGCATTAAGAGCCACAACCTTCATCTTCTGACCTTTTCTATTCTTTCTTTGCTGGATCTCCATGTCATAAGTCTTCAGCATCCCATACACTTCATCCAGAGTCAAAGAATCAAGATCATATTGATCCCTGATTATTGTGGCCTGTATATCCCAATCTTCTAAAAGAGCTCTCAAAAATTTGGTGTTTGAGTCTTCCCTTTCATATTCTTTTTAATCCAACGATAGATCATTCAGCAATGTTAAAAATCTATCATACATGTCAGTAATTGACTCATCAGCGTTGGCATCAAATTGCTCATTTTCTTGCACAAGAACAACTCTTCTATTTTTCTTTATTTCCATCGTACCTTGACATTACGTTTTTAAGGTATCCCATATTTCATTTCCAGTCTTACATTCAATAACTTTGTTTGACATCACATTGTTCAAATTGTTGTGCAGAATATTCCGGACTTTAGCATCTTTAAGCATTGCAACTTTTTCATCTTCTGACCACTTTGATTTTTCTTTTATGGGATAGTGTTCAGGAGCATCTGCAAACATAGCCACAATTTTTGTAGGATATTGAGGTCCTATTTTTATGATATCAATATATTCATCAGCAATAGATTCAAGGAATATCAATATCTTTACTCGTCATTTAGAGTAATCAGTTTTCTTAAGGATGGGAATTTTCATGTTTTTATACTTACATTCAGAAATCTTGACCTTTTCAAATTAACAGTCAATTTGACCGCTCATATACCACTTCTTTTCCTGTAAAGTAATTGTTTAAGGGGTTTGGATACAATTACTAAACAAATCAATGTATTATAAAAGTAAAGTAAGAACATATAAATCAAATAACAGTTTATATTGATCTTTAATAAACTATTACAAAACTCTCTCAAAAATAATATTCTTAAGAGCTTCTAGATTATACGAATACTCTAGTTGTGCACTACAAATTGTGATAATCTATTCCGTGTTTATATACTACACAGCTACAAATCAGTCCTCTATCAATTATAATTAATATTACAATATAACTCTAATACTTTACAAATCTAAATCAACTACGATCCTATAAATCATCACCTTCTGATTTATCTCACAGTCATGACTTATCATCCAAGTCTTTCTTCAACAGATAGCTTTGATCAACGAATAAATACTCTAGCTTCAACGGATAATCATTTATGTATATCAACGGATGATATCGAAGCTTTCAACGGATAATCATATTTTAGTAGTTAATCATATCCTGATTGTGACATAAATCCTGATCTTCCACTTAGCCAATTCTCAACAGCTATATATGTTTCCTCAAATAGTCATTTCAAACAAATGATGTTGGACGGGTCACAAATTTGGTATTCAATAAATTTGCACTAGTACAAAATGAGTTTTTACATGGCCTATTTGATGTCACACTTAGACGAAATCAGAAATATATGGTAGTATTGTAAGTCGTACTATTTAAAACTGAACTAGGTTTACTTTTCGAAAAATGGATTTAAAACTAGCATATACTTGTTGTGTACATCTGTTATTTTCTTTACATAAGTCACTTTCTCTCGATCATATCCGTGGGTTTTTGAATTTTTTACATCACATTTTTACCTAACGCATATTTTTACATATAATTTACCGTTTACGTCGCTATAAATTATCATTAAATTATCATTTAAGCGACACACATGATCTATTTACCTCACAAAAATTTCTATTTTTTACTTTTACTTTCTACAATTTTACTTTTCGTCAACTGATATTTTACTGGAAAAATATCATCAATAATAAAGAAACAATATCATTTAAATAAATCAACACTTGTGATGTTGTTCATAAGACTTTAAAATTATAATTTAATAATAATATTTTTATAAAAATAAATAAATTCAATGAGATTTTGAAAATAAATGAAATAATATTATAAAATTGAAAATTAATATATTAATGAATAGAAATATATTTTCATGTTAAATGTTAGAAATCATTAAAAAAAATTAATACATTAAATTTTAACAGAGAAAGTTGGGCCGAGCTTTTTATTTTGACAAAAACTTGGGCCTAGTTAAAACCTGGCGGGCGGCGGGTGAAAATTAGAAAGCTCGGGTTGAAAATTTAACAAAAAGAAAATAAAAGGGGAGCGGCTCAAACAAACACATCTCACCATCTCACAATCAAATTTCAAACACACATCTTTGGTGGTAAGTGTAATTAGGGTTTTGATTTGGGGTTTTCAAATTATTGATTTCGGGCTTCAAGATTTGGGGTTTCGATTGGGGCTTCTCTAATTCGTGTTAAAGTTCTTCTAGTTTGAGGGGCTTTGATTGATGCTTTCATATTTTATCGGGTATTATTCTTAAATTGAGCTTGTCCTAGTTATTAAAAGTTGGTGTGTATTGAAGTCTTAGTCTGTTTATATTCAAGTATGTTTGTTTGTATGTTTGTGTTAATTTAATTACAGTTTTCTTAATCTCATTAGAAATCATTGTACTCCTAATTTGAGTTCCTCGTTTGGTATATTCAATTATGTTTGAGTAATGAATGGTCAATTTTTTTTTGTTATTTTCACTCTCTCTTTTTGTTGTCTATCTATCTTCATTTCTTTCTATTTCTCCTCATTAATAGTGGCTATTGCATCCATATTTTTTTACCGAGAACAAGGTAAAATGATTTTTTACTGAAAAGTAAAACATTTTGTTAACACTTGACAATATGACGGGTATTATTCATGTTGTAATTCACTTTACACATAAAATTTGTTAAGTTCTTTGATTTCAGCGTTTTCATTACTGCATTAGATTTTAGTTATAGAGGGAGGGGAACTGGGGAGAGGAGGCGAGAACCAAACTCTAGACCTGATGTCCCCCTACGAACAATTTTGCGAATGCTGACTGTTATGTTTGATATATGAGTATATAAATGAGGTTTCATATAAATGAAGGTTGTGGATTTGAATCCAGGAGCAAGTACTTATTTGGTAATGCTAGTTTATAGGTTAAATTATGTCCTTAGCTACATGTTAATGGGACCTGGAACAGATTTAGGCTACAAAATGGATGGTCAACAAAGTTCATTAGTGAGGTTTGTTCATTTAGAATATGTGATTAGTTATCTTTTGTGCAATATATCTTTCACTATAATGCCTTGGTTTTTATATTCCTAACCGGGTTATATGGTGCTCTTAACACGTATAAATATCATGATGTTCTGTAAGTTGTGACTTTATATAGATTAATCTCCCTATATATGTTTGATTAAATTTTTTGTTGCCTTTCTTGCGTGGATTGAAAATTTACAGGTCAGTATAATTCTCCTCAATCTAGATAGTTTGAAATATGAGATTTTCTAGTAATTGGCAATGCAAACATCTATTCAAAAGTATCTGTAGCTTGGTTGATATATTATTACTTATGTAAAAATAATGCTTGATGATTACTCTCTTCACATACTTTCTGTCTAAAAATTGATGTGCATGAAGTTAAATTTTTAAGCAACTTTAACATTCCACTATAACATAAAAGTCAACAAATTCCCTTTTCTACTAAGTCTCGAATAGATTTGTGTACAAATAATAGAACGAGTAATATTTCAAATAAATCATTTCCTAACGTATCATATTAATTTTATCTTATCAATTAAAATTCTTATCAAGTATTGATTTTTTATGATTAATATATTTGATTTTGACTGGGCACTAAATTTTATATATTACTTTTGCCCGAGTCATTTACAATATTGAAGTCGTACATCATTATTACTATACCCTTAATGATGCTACACGGGTCACAAATTTGGTATTCAATAAATTTGCACTAGTACAAAATGAGTTTTTACATGGCCTATTTAAGGTAACATGTACACCAAATAAAAATATATGGTAGTATTGTAAGTCATATTATTCAAAACTCAACTATTCAAAACTCAACTAGGTTTACTTTTCGAAATATGGATTTAAAACTAGAATATACTTGTTGTGTACATCATTTATTTTCTTTACATACGTCACTTTCTCTCCCTCATATATGTGGGTTTATGAATTTTTTACATCAAATTTTTACCTAAGGCATATGTTTACATATAATTTACTGTTTACGTTGCTCTTTACCCAATTTAATACTCTATACTAAATATATCCACCACTATAAATTATCATTTAAGCGACATACATGATCTATTCACGCGACACAAATTTCTATTTTCCGTACCAGTCGTGGTGCTGGTCCTTAGAGTAAAAACATATTATAAGTACAGTTATCTTCCATTTTACTTTTCATCAACTGATATTTTACCGGAAAAATGTCATCAATAATAAAGAAACATAATCATTTATAATAAAGCTACACTTGTGATGTTGTTCATAAGACTTTAAAATTTTAATTCAATAATAATATTTTTATAAAAATAAATAAATTCAATGATAATTTGAAAATAAATGAAATAATTTTACAAAATAGAAAATAAATATATTAATGAATAAAATTATATTTTCATGTTAAATGTTAGAAATTGTTAAAAGAAACAAAATTAATACATTAAATTTTAACAAAGAAAGTTGGGTGGAACTTTTTATTTTGACAAAAACTTGGGCCTAGTTAAAAACTGGTGGGCGGGGGTTGAAAATTAGGAAGCACGCGTTGAAAATTTAACAAAAAGAAAATAAAAGGGGAGCGACTCAAACAAACACATCGCATGCTCTCACAATTAAATTTCAAACACACATATAAAACTCGTACATCTTTGGTACTGTTGTGAATATGTTGTGTACTTGATGATCACTTAAACAAAATGTCTAAGTAGATTTTACTTAGTGAAATTATGTAGCACTCGACGGATAAGAGTTTTAGTCCCGACGGATAACTCATTATAGTCCTGACGGATGATTAACTTATTATCCATCGAGTGAGTAGCTTATGTAATAATAAGTTTGTAGCACAGTGATGTATGCACCTTTGTATAGAATCTGTAGTAGCATATAAGCCATGTTGACTTTAACTAGATATGCAGAATAGGTTGATTAACTGTACATAAGCAATGTCTTGTAATTCTGTATAAGTGAAATGAAGTCAAGTGCGAAAATAGCTACCGACGGATGATTAACAAAGCTTCGACGGATGATCAAATGACTATCAACGGATGTTTAACATAGCAGTCGACGGATGATCAATCAAATCATCGACGGATGATCTGAAAGTCGACGGATGATCATATCAAGATTCAAACATCAGTTGAACAGTGAAAGCTGACACACAGCCGTCGAGTTGGATACAAACACACTGTGGAAGCCCATTAACTGGGTAATAGAGGACGAAAAGTAGCAAAGATCAAGACTGTTAGATTTTATATTTGTTCAGTTCTTTTGACTTTGTAATCTTGGTAATATATAAACCAAGAGAGTAGCAAATAGAAAAATAACTGAGATAGCTGAGAAACATAAGAAACAGAGAAATCTTTGTAAGTACAATCTTTAGCATTTCCTGTATTCTCAGCAGTTCTATTTTGTAAGCAGCTGTGAGCATTTCTGCACATAGAGTCCTCTCGATATATTATATATATCTCTGGTGGAATTGTTTAAATCCACCAGAAAGTTATTAAAGACTCTTGTTTTTAATTACTTATGTTTTGATTCATTCAAGTTTACATTCCGCATTGTGCTAATCAAAACAAATATATCCATAATCGAGTTGAACATTTTTATTTCAAGAAAAAGGTTCAAGAATTCCATTCAACCCCCCTTCTGTAATTCTTGCTATATTGTTAAGGGACTAACAATTGGTATCAGAGCAAGCTCTTAATCTACAAAGAGTTTAAAGATCAAAATAATTCAGCAAGATGAACAAGAAAGATGTTGGATTAAAGATTCCTTTTCTTGATAAAGATAATTACCATCATTGGAAGGTAAAGATGCGTCTTCATATGCTTTCTCAAGATGAGGCCTATGTGGACTGCATAGAAAGAGGCCCTCATGTTCCAATGAGAGCTGCAACAGGAAATGAACCATCTGTTCCAAAGCCAAGGCACGAATGGTCTGATCCTGATATTGAACAAGTCAGGAAAGATGAAAAGGCCATGAACATTCTGTTCAATGGTATCGATGCAGACATGTTTGATAACATTATCAACTGCAAGAATGCCAAGGAAGTTTGGGACACAATACAGATAATCTGGGATGGTACTGAGCAAGTAAGAGAAAATAAAATGCAGCTCCTGATTCAGCAATATGAGCATTTTCACAATGAAGAAAGTGAGTCACTCACTGACATTTTTAGTAGATTCCAAAAGCTACTAAATGCTCTTAAATTACATGGAAGAGTCTATCAGACTAAAGACTCCAATCTGAAATTTCTCAGATCTCTTCCAAAGGAATGGAAACCAATAACAGTCTCACTGAGAAACTCACAAGATTATAAGGAGTTTACTTTGGAGAGACTGTATGGCATTCTGAAGACCTATGAGCTTGAAATAGAGCAGGATGAAAGAATAGAGAGAGGAAAGAAGAAAGGAGGATCCATTGCACTAGTTGCTGATCTGGAAAAAGAGAAGGAAGTGAAGATGGAAGCTGTGGAATCAACTTCAAAGGCCTGTGAAAGCAAGGGTAAAGGGCTAGCTGCAGAAAATGAAGATTCATTGAGCCAAGATGACATGGAGGACATTAATGAGCACCTAGCATTCCTTTCAAGAAGATTTTCCAAGCTCAAGTTCAAGAAGAACTTTGGAGCTGCCAAGCCAAATAGAAACATGGTGGATAAATCAAAATTCAAGTGTTTCAAATGTGGCTTGGCAGGGCATTTTGCAAATGAGTGTAAAAAGTCAGATTCCAGCAAGAAAAGATTTGATTCTGTAGATTACAAGCAAAAATACTTTGATCTACTCAAACAAAAGGAAAGGGCTTTTATTACACAAGAGAATGACTGGGTAGCTGATGGCTTGGATGAAGATGAAGATGTCAGCCATGCCAATCTAGCCCTTATGGCCAAGTCTGATGAAACAGAGACAAGTTCCTCAAGCAATCAGGTAATCACTACAAACCTTGCACATTTATCTAAAGCTGAGTGTAATGATGCAATAAATGACATGTCTATAGAATTGTATCATTTGCGTGTTACACTTAAGTCCCTCACTAAAGAAAATGCTAAAATCAAAGAAAATAACTTGTTTTTGAGTGGGAGGAATAATGTGCTTAAGTCTCAGTTTGTTGAGTTTGAGAAACTAAAAATTGAGTGTAGAATTGCCAAGGAGGAATTAACTGAGTCCTTGAAAAAGGAAGAAATTTTAAAGAAGCAGCTCGATCGTGAACAAGAGGTGATTAAAGCATGGAAAACATCCAGAGATGTTTATGCTCAAATCACCAAGGTTCAAGGAATTGAGTCTTTTTGTGATGAAGCCTGGAAAAAGAATAAGGAGAAACTAGAACCTATTTTGGTAGATGGGTTGCTGACAGATGTAGACTCGACGGATGATGAGGACTATCCGTCGGATATCAAAAAGTATTATCCGTCGAATGATAAAAATCCTCATCCGTCGGCTGTAAGCAAACCCATTAGCAAAGCCAAATTAACCAAGCTAAATGAGAAGTATGGGTCTGTTTCCAAGAACTTTGTTTCAGGAGAGTCAAGTCAAGCCAAGAAAGGGAAGAAGGCTAATGTTGGTCACATGACTGTCAAACAGTTAAGTGACAGACTTGAGAAGATAGAGGTAAAAACAGAGACTAAAAGGAAAAACAATATGAATGGTAAAGTAGGGATTAACAAATACAATAACTACACACCTGACAAATATGCTCCTAGAAAAATATGTGTCAAGTGTGGTAGTATAAATCATTTATCTGTTAATTGTAAATCTGCCATGCCTACTCCCATGTCTGTTCAGCCTCAATTCTCTAACATGAATGTCATGCCTCTCATGCCTGTTAATGCTATGCCTACACAGAACATGAATGCACAGTTTGCTAATATGCCATTTGCACCTAATTTATATTATGATGCATACAATATGCCTCAAATGCCATTTAGCATGCTTACTGGAATAACATGTTTGCACCAAGCATGCCATTTCCTGTTAGCCATAACATGCATGATAATTCTGTTGCATCTAGTGGTTTCGAAGGCCCAACCCAAATGACTAAGGAAGAATCTGAAATTCCTAAGTCAAATGAGTTAAGACCTAATAAACAGAAGAAGAAAGCTAACAAGGCAGGACCCAAAGAAACTTGGGTACCAAAATGAACTTGATTTGATTTTGATGTGTGTAGGGAAACAGAAGGAATCTTTGGTACTTGGATAGTGGTTGTTCAAGACACATGACTGGTGATTCTACCCTACTCACAGAGTTTGAAGAGAGAGCTGGCCCAAGTATCACTTTTGGAGATGACAACAAAGGTTATACTGTGAGATATGGCTTGATTACAAATGACAATGTCATCATTGAAGAGGTTGCCTTAGTGGATGGTCTCAAACACAATCTGTTGAGTATCAGCCAGCTTTGTGACAAAGGCAACTCAGTAACCTTCAACAAAGAAACCTGTGTTGTGATTAATAATCAAAACAACAAAGTGGTTCTCACTGGTGTGAGGAGAGGAAATGTGTACCTAGCTGACTTAAACTCAACTAAAGAAGAATCTGTAACTTGTCTTCTTAGTAAAGTAAGTCAAGATGAAAGTTGGCTATGGCACAAGAAGCTATCCCATTTGAACTTCAAGACCATGAATGAGCTGGTAAAGAAAGAGCTAGTTAGAGGCATTCCTCTGTGGATTTTACAAAGGATGGACTGTGTGATGCCTGCAAAAAAGGGAAGCATATTAAAGCATCATTCAGGAAGAAACTTAATTCAGTAATTGAAGAGCCTCTGCAACTGCTTCACATGGATTTGTTTGGACCAGTCAATGTATTGTCAATTTCAAAGAAAATATTTTTCCTAGTAATTGTACATGATTTTTCAAGGTTCTCTTGGACCTATTTCCTAAAGTCCAAAGATGAGGCTAGTGAAATCATCATCAATCACATAAGGCAAGTTAACAATCATCCTGATTTCAAAGTTAGAAGAATCAGGAGTGACAATGGAACTGAGTTCAAGAACTATGTCATGAGAGTATTTTGTGAGGAAAATGGGATCTTGCATGAGTTTTCAGCAGCAAGGACTCCACAACAGAATGGAGTAGTGGAAAGAAAGAATAGATCTCTTATTGAAGCTGCAAGGACAATGCTTGAAGAATCAAAATTACCAACTTATTTCTGGGCTGAAGCTGTAAACACTGCATGCTACACTCAGAACATCTCTCTGATTAATCAAGCAAGATGCATGACACTTTATCAATTGTTCAAGAACAAGAAGCCAACTCTAAACTTTCTTCATGTCTTTGGCTGTAAATGCTATATTCTGAGAAATCAAACTGATCAAAATAGGAAGTTTGATGCTAAAGCAGATGAAGGAATTTTTATTGGATATGCTGTTGGTAAAGCATATAGAGTCTACAATCTAAGAATCAACATTGTTGTTGAATCTATACATGTTGTGTTTGATGATAAAAAGATTGAAGGACTAAAAGATGGAGATTACCATGAAAGCCTCAAATTCGACAATGTTGAGATGGTCAGTGATGAAAGTGATGATGAGAGTGATCAAGAAACTGTGTCTAAGGATAATGTAGACAAATCTACCACAAATGAAGCACAAAATTCAACATCCATCGAGTTATATAATGCTTCATCCATCGGAAGGCAATTTGTATTATCCGTCGGAAGACAACCCGCCTCATCCGTCGGTACTCAAAATTCACCATTCGTCGGGTTATCAAAAGGAGCAGGAAGTTAAGGCAGATCACCAATAAAAAGTACCCCTATCTCAAATCAAAGATCCACAAACTCAGGGGGAGTTTCTAGCAATTAAAACTCAATCACACATCAAAAGAACATTGAGGTCTCTTCATTTAGGGCTAATCTACCTCAACCAAGAAAATGGACAAAAGATCACCCCTTTGAACTGATTATTGGTGATGTTTCTTCCAGAGTTTAAACCAGGTGAGCAACTCAAGAAGAATGTCTATACAGCAGCTTCCTGTCTAAGGAAGAACCAAAGAAGGTAGAAGAAGCCTTGTTAGATCCTGATTGGATTTTAGCTATGCAGGAGGAGCTAAACCAATTTGAAAGGAATAAAGTATGGAAGCTGGTACCCAAGCCTACAGGAAAGAATCCAATAGACACCAAATGGGTATTCAGAAACAAGATGGATGAAAATGGCATAGTAGTAAGGAACAAAGCAAGATTGGTTGCTAAAGGCTATTGTCAGCAAGAAGGGATAGATTTTGATTAAACATTTGCTCCTGTTGCAAGACTTGAAGCCATCAGAATCTTCTTAGCCTATGCAGCCCATGCCAATTTCAAGGTCTATCAAATGGATGTCAAAAGTGCCTTTCTGAATGGAGATTTAGAGGAAGAAGTGTATGTAAGTCAACCTCCTGGCTTTGAAGATCCAAATTTCCCAGAGTATGTCTATTATCTACTGAAAGCACTTTATGGACTAAAGCAAGCACCTAGAGCCTGGTATGACACTTTATCAAAGTTCCTTTTGGAAAAACACTTCACAAGAGGTACTGTAGATAAAACTTTATTTTTCAGAAATGTTAATGGCTCTAGCATACTTGTTCAAATTTATGTAGATGATATTATTTTTGGCTCTACAGATGAGAAACTTTGTAAAAAGTTTGCCAAACTGATACAAAGTAAGTATGAAATGAGTATGATGGGAGAACTAACTTACTTTCTTGGTTTACAAGTTAAGCAAGTTAGTGATGGAATATTCATTAGTCAAACTAAATATATTCTTGATCTTTTAAAGAAGTTTGATCTAATGGATTGCACATCTGCAAAAACTCCTATGGCCACTGTAACTAAGCTTGAACTAAACACTACTGAAAAGTCTGTGGATATTTCAAGTTATAGAGGCATGGTTGGCTCACTTCTGTACTTAACAGCTAGTAGGCCAGATATAATGTTTGCTACATGTTTCTGTGCTAGATTTCAAGCTGATCCTAGAGAGTCTCACTTAATAGCTATTAAGAGAATTTTCAAATATCTCAAAGGAATACCAAAATTTGGCATTTGGTATCCTAGAGATTCTGGTTTTGATCTAACTGGTTATTCAGATGCAGACTATGCACATTGCAGAATTGACAGAAAAAGCATAACAGGAACCTGTCAATTTTTAGGAGACAAGCTTGTGTCCTGGTTCAGTAAAAAGCAAAATTCAGTTTCTACTTCTACAGCTGAAGCTGAATATATTGTTGCTGGCAGTTGCTGTGCACAGATTTTATGGATGAAAAATCAATTGCTAGACTATGGTTTGCAAGTTGAAAGGATTCCTATTTTCTGTGACAACACATGTGCAATTGCCATCACTGAAAATCCATTGCAACATTCAAGGACAAAGCATATAGACATCAAGTACCATTTCATAAGGGAACATGTAATGAATGGTACTGTAGAGCTACATTTTGTTCCAAGTTAGAAGCAACTTGCAGATATTTTTACCAAGACACTGGATGAATCCACCTTTTCTAGGTTGGTAAGTGAGTTAGGTATGCTTAATTACTCTTGAATTTATCTGAATTATTTTGCAAGTTGAAAAGTAGCCAGAAATTTAGCTGATTTTTAGTCTTGGATGAAATTTTGGCTAAGTCAAAATTTGCATCTCGACGGATGACCATTATCCATCGGGTTGAGTCATCCGTCGATATACAAATTATAAATAAAAATCAATTACTTTTCTGGAATATTTTAAAGCTCGACGGATAACATTTTATCCTCATCCGTCGAAGTGTCTAAATCATAACCGTTAATTCCCTGAACATTATCCATCGAGTATACTTACAGTTTCTAAACATTACACAACGGATAATGGGTGGAATTTTTACAGTTTATTTTAAAAGGCTATTTTAGGCATTTTCTATTGGGTAATTTACTTCTCTTTATTATTTTTATCCGTTGATTCTGAGTAAAGTATAAAAGCTTATTTCATTCTAATCATTTTCTTTTATCATTCTCAAATTCAACTGTGTTATTTCATTCTCTCTCAAGCAAAAATCCTCTTTCTCTTCAAACTTTTCTTCTCTAACAATGGCACCCGTAGTAAAGATCATGTCACAGACTGGGTTCATATATGAAAAGAACAACTTCACTGCTTTGGTCAATAAGGGTATTCAGCAATCAGAAGACTATCATAAGATGATGGACTTCATGAAGAACTGCCAGTTAAGTTTTGCCATGCTGGAATCACCCACAATTCATTGTGAAGTTGTTGAAGAGACGTGGACAAAAACAATCTACAACTCTACTGACAAAACCATCACTTTGACCATCAAAGGTAATGAATTTTGTATCAATAGTGATGTAATAAAAGCATGTTTCAAGATTCCTGATGATAATGTAACTGCACCACACACTGACACTGATATTGTCAATATGCTCAATTCCATTCATTATGCACTTCCTACTACAAAACTAAGTGACATTAGAAGACTAGGTCTTAGGAAGGAATGGAGTTACATGTGTGATGTTGTAACTAAAGTCTTTTCTGGAAAAATCAGTAATTTTGATTCTGTGAATATTTCCATGCTTAACATGCTATATATGCTAGTTACAGACAAATTTTACAATTTCAGTGACCTTATTGTGTATGAGTTAGATTTTAAATTAGGTGACTTAGCCAAAAGAGGAAAGAATGTTTACTATGCTAGATTTTTTATGCTTCTGGCTAACCATCTTTGTCATGAAATTGTGCTTGAGAACCCAAATAACAAATTAGCTTGTTGGGTTCAAGAAAGAAGAATCATTGCAGACTTGAACACAGCCAACCATCACAGGGATGTGCCAATGTTCTATTTTCCTGTAATGCTGACACCTCAGGTAAGTGAGGTAAGTTCATCCATACCCTCAACTATTCCAATCTCTTCTATTTCTTTGACTTCAGGCATAGCTATTGTAACTGTGACAATGACCAAACAGTTGCCTACCAAAGCTGCCAAAACAACTGCAATTTCTAAATCCAAATTAAAGAAAACCCCCTCTGGTATCTCTCAAAAGGTACCAGTTGAAAAATCTACCAAAGCCAAAGAGGGGAGTGTGAAGGAGGGTAAGATAGGTGAGGAAATGGGTGAACATCAAAGAAACCCCAAGGATAAGGTTGGAGAGTTGAGTGAATCCCAGCCTAGCCACACTGCAGTTTCCCAACAAACTGCAGTGCTTAAAAAAGACAAAAGCTCACTTCTAGCTGCATCCTCACAAAAGGATGTGGCTATTGAACAAAGCTCTCATCCAAGAGCACAGGCCAAAAGGGTTAGGGACACAAGCTCACCCCAAACTTACACCAGAAAGAAGAAATCCAAAACAACTGGGGATGCACAAGGCACACACTTAGTGCAAACTGGTGCTAAAAACACAGTCCCTGCACCTTCTCAAATTCAGATTGATGTGGCTCCAATAAATGTGGAGTCACAGCCAAAATCTCTCATTATAGAAGCCACTGAAACACCATACTCACCAACTAACTCACTGGAAGTGGACATGATAAACACTTCAATTCCTGATTCCCCTTCTTTAACTCTGTTGGGGAAGCCAAAATCTAGTGCAAGTGAGCACCATATTTTAGATGATTTGTTGGCTCACTTGCCAATTCTTTCAGATTCTATTGTGACATATGTGCCTCAAATAACTTCAATCAACACAGAGTCAACAATAGTTTCTCTTCCTACCTCATTCATTTCTACTCTCTCGATGGATATTGCTCATCCGTCGAGTAGTGATTGTATCCCGATGGATAAGCTTTACAGCAGTTATCCGTCGGATAGCTTTACCACTCACCCGACGGATATCACTTATCCGTCGAGTGTCTCTGCACAACTTCAAATTTCAATAATTTCAAGTGCAGAAGATTTAGTGGTAATACAATCACTCTTAGGACTGAGAGAGGAGAGTGTATTGAGTGAGAGGCTGGGTTGCTCCCAGGAAAAAGGAGAGGAAAAGAGTGAATCTCAGCAATCCATTCATTCAGGATTGGCAAAAGTGAGTGAGAGGAGTCCCACCTTAGTAGGTGAAGGTGAGGGTGTGAGGGTGGGGAGCCAGGGTGAGACCCTGATGCAACAAAAGAGAGAATATGAGAGAAAGGCAGGTACTGGAGAAATAAAGATTGAACCAACCATTGCTAGTGAGTCAATGATTGTGGATGATGCTGAAAAGGAAAGACAATTTCAGCAATATTACAAAGCTATAATTGATAACATTTCCTTGGATGCTGACACTTTTACTCACCCTGTTTCAGCCAATCAATTGTTGGCTCCTCAGGGCAATGTGGAGGCAGAGCAGACTTTGAATTTAGTGCACACCACATAATCTTTTTAAAGAGATAAAGCTGCTGTGAACAGAATGCTATCTCAAGATGGAGAGCCATCTGAAGAATTTGGAGTAAATTCTGATGATGATGACTATGGTTCTTTGGATGGAAGCATGAACTTAGGGGGAGCTGAAGGCCCAAGTTCTACTTTATGTTTACCTGAATGGGCATGGGCAAAGGAATCTACACCAGGGCAATTTGAGGTGTCTTTGGTCAAACAAGTAATAGCTATTCAACAGGCCCTTCAGGAAACTTCAGATGCTGGTACCAAGGCTGTTCTTCAAGCTCACCTGGACTCTCTACATCTAATGAAGATCCAACACTTAAGACAGAATCTCAGTGTGGATGAATTGAAAAGGGATATAGCTGACTTGAAGACCTATAACTTTGAGAAGCTGGATTCAGTAATGCCATATGATACCATGCAAGATCTATTACTGAGATTTAGGAGAGAATCAGATTCTGACAAGAAGATAGCCAAGCTGGAGAACAAAGTTCAAGTTATTGAGAATTCAGTGGCTCTACTTCTTCAAAATCAACAGACTCAAACAAATCTTCTTATGCAATTGGCTAAAGCACAAGGCCTAACTCCTCCACTTGATGATAACAAAAATGGGGAGAGAGAATCAAGTAAGGGGGAGAAAGGACCAACTGAGGGGGAGAAACTTCTAGTTCAAATCAACAAAGTAATTATACCTTCAATTACTATCTCCAAGCCACCAATTGCAGATGGTATAGATCTTATCAATGCAGCAGCAGAAAATTTGAAAGATGCTGATAAAAGAAAGTTTACTCTGATCAACTGGAAAAAGATTGATGAGGACATACAGAAAAGGTTTGAATTAGTCAAGGAACCAGTTCAGTCAGCCATCCATCACTCTCATGTCAAGCAAATCAGTGTGAATGAGATGAGCATGAACTATCTGGAGAAAGGACAATCTTCCTGCATCAAGACTACAAAGGCTGAGATAATTCTTAAACCAAGGGCAAACTATCCAAAGTCATCTTTGAAGAACCCTATGGATACTGTGTATGAGACACCCAAGCCTAATGAAAAGAAGGTTCTGTCAAGATCTATTGTCTTCTACAAAGATCCAGTTGATTCAGCCTCAAGAAAGAGAATTACAAAGATATTCAGAAATGGGAAGGAAATTTGTGTGGTAGCTGGACATCCACAATTTGCTCATGCAAAGAAAGAAGAAAAAGCCAGATTGAAGCAGGAAAAGAGGTAAGCTGCTCTAAATGCAAAGAAGTCTAAACAAAAGAAAGAACAGTTTGGTATCTTGGCCAAGCTACAGGCTGTGAATTCTTCTCAACAAATTCCCTCTCAACCATCTCAAGCTACTAAATCAAAGAAGAAAATTGAAGAACAGAAGAAATCCCCAAGAAAGAAAGAACTGGCTAAAAGAACAAAAAGAAAATTGGATGTTGTTGACAAGGAATTGGAAGATCAATTTCCTAAGGAATCCACTCAAGCTAAAACTCAATCATCAAAGCCCTCTGTAGTATTTGAAGATATAAGGGTGGTGGACCCCTACAGGAACATACATGGAGAGCCTATTGTGCCAAAGGATGAGCCAATAGAGTGGGATAAATTACCAATTCCTGACTTCAACTTGCCAATTCTTACTAAGCCAAGAAGGACAAAGTCAAGGGCAGTCAAGAAAGTGAAGTTGTCACCTCTCAAATCCAAGTCAGTAGTCAAAGATCAACCAAAGGTCAACAGGGGAGACTACCTGTACTTATGTGACATCAAAGAATTCACAGATCTAAACCTTTATCTGGAGGAGCTGGATGAGGTAAGGGCAATTGATGCATACAGAAACCTACCTGAAAGGTTGGTGCTCAAGTACAAAGGAGGAAGGGAGATTCAGTGGCCTCTTCACAGGATACTTCAAGAAAGCCAAGCTGTGTTGATCAAAGTCTATTCATCCTTCAAGAAAAACTTTGGGTTCAATGTAAATGCAAGAAGATTAGTATTGAAGAAGATTGAAGAGCTAAGGAGTGTTAGAGCCAAAGATGCACTTCCCAAGACTCTTATCATCCCATACACAGGGAGAAGAGTGCATCTAAGGCCCTACTGGCTGATGGAATTCATGGATGACAAGGGTGTGAGAAGATTCTTCAGATTAGAAGACCAATTGAGTATCTCTAGCAATGAGACTCACTTGGAGATGCAAGAAATGTTAGATCTCTCAGAATCTGATGAATTAGAATTCCATAGGAAGCTCCAGAATCAAATTGAAGAAAACAACAGAAAGCTTGGAAGAAGATCCAGACCTTCAAGAAACTAGAAAAATCTGCTCAGGCTAGAGGAGCATCTTGAACTGACTGTGAGCCGAACCTTGTACATTTTGTTTAAATTGAAGCACTTTCAGTTTTATCTACTTATCTTTAAAGATATATGTTAAGGATGTTTTGTAATCATCAAGTGTCTCTTAATTTATGGCTACAATTCCAGTAGACATAAATTGGGGGAGATTTTTGTGAATATGTTGTGTACTTGATGATCACTTAAACAAAATGTCTAAGTAGATTTTACTTAGTGAAATTATGTAGCACTCGACGGATAAGAGTTTTAGTCCCGACGGATGATTAACTTATTATCCATCTAGTGAGTAGCTTATGTAATAATAAGTTTGTAGCACAGTGATGTATGCACCTTTGTATAGAATCTGTAGTAGCATATAAGTCATGTTGACTTTAACTAGATATGCAGAATATGTTGATTAACTGTACATAAGCAATGTCTTGTAATTCTGTATAAGTGAAATGAAGTCAAGTGCCAAAATAGCTACCGACGGATGATTAACAAAGCTTCGACGGATGATCAAATGACTATCAACGGATGTTTAATATAGCAGTCAATGGATGATCAATCAAGTCATCGACGGATGATCTGAAAGTCGACGGATGATCATATCAAGATTCAAACATCAGTTGAATAGTGAAAGCTGACACACAGCTGTCGAGTTGGATACAAACACACTGTGGAAGCCCATTAACTGGGTAATAGAGGACGAAAAGCAGCAAAGATCAAGACTGTTAGATTTTATATTTGTTCAGTTCTTTTGACTTTGTAATCTTGGTAATATATAAACCAAGAGAGTAGCAAATAGAAAAATAACTAAGATAGCTGAGAAACATAAGAAAATAGAGAAATCTTTGTAAGTACAATCTTTAACATTTCCTGTATTCTCAGCAGTTCTATTTTGTAAGCAGCTGTGAGCATTTCTGCACACAGAGTCCTCTCGATATATTATATATATCTCTGGAGGAACTGTTTAAATCCACCAGAAAGTTTTTAAAAACTCTTGTTTTTAATTACTTATGTTTTTATTCATTCAAGTTTACATTCCGCATTGTGCTAATCAAAACAAATATATCCATAATCGAGTTGAACATTTTTATTTCAAGAAAAATGTTCAAGAATTCCATTCAACCCCGCTTCTGTAACTCTTGCTATATTGTTAAGGTACTAACAGGTGCTAACTATAATTAGGGTTTTGATTTGGGGTTTATAAATTATTGATTTCAAGCTTCAAGATTTGGTATTTTGATTAGGGCTTCTCTAATTGGTGTTGATGTTCTTCTAGTTTTGGGGGCTTTGATTGATGTTTTCATATTTTATAGGGTATTATTCTTGCTTGTACTAGTTATTCAAAGTTGGTGTATATAGAAGTATTAGTCTGTTTGTCTTCATTTCTCTCTATTTGTCTTCATTAACAGTGATAATTGCACCCATATTTTTTTACCGACAACATGTTAATGTAATTTTTTACTCAAGAGGAAAACATTTTGTTAACACTCGACAATACGATGGGTATTATTCATGTTGTAACTTAATTTACACACATAATTTGTTAAGTTCTTTATTTTCAGTGGTTTATGTAACACCCCCAAAATCCGGGGTCAGAGAATTTGGTCGCCACGATAAAACCTCAATCCAAAATAAGTTGTTCAATCGATAAGTAAATGCCAGCAACTGAAATATAGCATCTGTGACCCCAAACTAACAAGATATACAAATTGTACAAATAAATTTTCACTTTCTTTTAAAACTATTTTTCAACAAATTCCAATTCAATACTAACCCGCTAGTATAACTTCGAAACGAAGTATACTAGGCCCAACTATATAATAACACAATTATAATATAATATAATATAAATAACTTTATACAATAGAACTTACACTAGTTCACAAATCTTGGACCAACCACCTTCCAAGAACTTCTTCTTTGATTCATCGCATTACGCGGCTAAACAGCGCAAGCTAATCCTCACTGGAGGAGAAATTTAAAAAAAGGCAAGTATAATCGAAAGAAATGCTCATCAAGTTCATTATAGCATATATATGGTTGTTTTAATATAAAACCGACATTTGCATTAGAGCAGAACATTTAAAAACCATAATTGCTGAATTGTATCATTGTTTGTCACTGTATTCAAAACTCTTTTTGATATTTTCGAGCGAAATGCTTCAGCAATACTTTGAATTTTGATGAGAATAAAACTCGTAAAACATTGTTTACGAAAATATCGTAAACAATAATAACAAGAAGCAATGATTATGGATTGAATTAAAAACCGTATTCAAAACCGAACTCTTGAAATTAATACTTCTTTTGTTGTCATATCAAATTAGATATCAATATGAACTTTGATGCTCACAAAATCTCATATTGAAGTCAACATCATTCATATATACTATTACCATATTTGAAATTTAACAACAAAGTAAGTATCAGCATAAATCAAAAACTGATTTGAAACCGCATTTCACCTTTAATCCAAAGCAGAAAATTTGAAAATATATAGGTACTACCCGTATCCCGCAGCCATACGGTACATATAGGGCGCCAGAAAAGGCATATACTCGCCTTGAAATATATTAAATCAGGACCAATATCTCGATCACCTATGCTGTAATTAGTAACCATTTCAATCTTAAAACCTTTTATTGAAAAAGGAGCCGAATCAATCGACATCCTAAATAATTTTATTCCCCCATTCACTTGGGCAGGAATACTCGCAACAAAATCATCTTTCTCAAAATCCAAAATATTTATAAATCGAGTAATTTGATAAGTAAAACATTTGAGTATTCTGAACATAGAATAACAGAGTGTACTTGCATGATAAGCATTTTAATTCAGCAATATATAGAACACTTGTCTATTCTGAACTGAGAATAGGGAAAACAATACTTGCATAATAGGATTCAAAATATATATCACTTGAACAATAAATGATTATAGAAATACTTTCCTTTGGGATTTAGCAGTTAGTCACACTCGCAAAGACGCATCTATTCTGACATTCTGTCTCAAAATATCACCGTCCTTCTTTTCAAAACTTCACCGATATACTGCTCCTGCGATTGCTAGAAGCCAGATATCCAATACCATTCCATCTCATTCTTTATCCAACACCTTGTCTTGATCACTCGAACGATCTGTATCAATAATTAAAAGATATAATTTAATCGTCTATTAGATAATAACTCCACGATCTGCGTGTCAAAACCCTATCGTCTACCCACACGATAGCCCACACATAAAGGAAACACTCAAACATATGACTCTCGACCCCCGCAAGAACGTAATTCACATAGCACATAAGCACATAACTCATATATACATAATTTATATCACATATGACTCGGTTCGTCAAAAGATTCGACTGGGTACGTTTAAACCTAAAATCGGGTCAATGTCAATTGTCAATTAGATACCGATTCAGAATAACTTGCAAATCAAAAAACCTTGTAATATAAAAGAATTTAGGACTCAAAAGTATTTTTATTGAAAGCGTAGTATTTTTCTGAGTCTATACGCGTTCGTTTCGTATTAAACCGATGAACGGTTTATTTATTATGAATAAAATAAGAATAAAGAAATTAATAATAATATTAATTGATTTTGAATACAAAAATATAAATTTTAAAAGTTCAAAATAATTTTTAAATCAATATTTAGAAAAATCAGAATTAAAAATGAATTTTCCTTAATTTTTGGAATTAAAATAAAAATAATACAAATTATCTAAATAAACTGATTAATTATCCGAAATAATTAAACAATTTAAATGAATTTTTTTTTTGAATTATTGAAAATAATAAAAGAAATATTTTTTTTGGAATTTAAAATAATTAAGTAAATAATTTTTAGAATTTAAAATAATTATTAACTAATTTTTAGATATAACTAAATTGATTTTTGAAAATAGCAAAAGGATTTTTTTTAATTAAATTAAAAAGAAATTGTCAAAAACGCTTTTCAGAATTAAAAAATAGGCTGTGCAGGATCAAACCTGGGTCAAATGACCGAGTTGAAACAGGGTTTAGGCGAACCAACCGGATTGGGAAGAACTCCGAATGGTTTCTAGGTAATCCCCAGATTCCGGCGGAGCTTCGCCGAACTCTGACGGTCCCAAAAAGCCACAAATCTGCTGTTATTCGTGCTATTTCTTCCCCAACACAGACCCAGTTTGATTAAAAGCAAATACCAGACATGAACGACCTCGAACGAAGCTTAATGCTCCGTTTTCGGTCAAAACCAGCCATAACTTCGGCCGTCTTCTTCAATTAACGCCAGCGAACTCCGCCCATAACCCAACTTCTCCATTTTTGAACCAAAAACAATGATACCTATCCCAAATCGAAGCTATTTCTACACCATAAATGGCCTACAACAACACCAAGAAAATGTTACAACAGGCCCAAAAAAGTGTTACCACAGCCAGAAAAAGCCTAAGGTAACATAAAAATTAAGTTGCTTTTTTTGGAGTTACCTTTGGCCCCTAAGGTACCATTCTTTTACCCTGATGCAACCTTGAATTTTATGTTACAATAAGCTTCAAAGGTAACATCAAAGTATGTCTATAGTATCACACTATACATGTTACCTTTACACTTAGAATTTGCAAAAAAAAATGGGCCCCACATGTAAGGCCACTGTGGGCCCCACATGTGGGTCACCAAATCATTGTAACATTTTTTCCCTACTGTAACCATTTTATAATAATTTGTTGTTATATTATACTAATTTGTTTGTAATATTGAAGTACCTAATGAAACATATTTCTCAAAAAAAATTGACATGATTTGTTTGTAAATTGAACATGCTATAAACCTGTTTTCATACAAGTCAACAAAATAAACAATTCAAACAACCAAACAAAGAATCTGTATGCATCTCCACGTTATTTAGCTCCAATTACGGTATTTAAGAACATGATTATTCTTTGTTCTCCTTGAAAGAATCAGTATGCATCTCCTTATTTCATCATCTCTTCCGATTACTGGATCAAGCTTTCCAGACCTTGCCATGCAAGTACATGGGAGTCTACCAGTGTGAATGAAAAGGACTCTTCTCCCTTCCCATTTGGTTGGATTCCCAGCCATCTGCTTCATCATTCCATAAGCAGCTTTTCCACTACAAGTAACACATAATATAAAAATTTCAGAAACCAAATAAATAGCCTTTGGTAAAACCACAACTGTCACAAAATTTAACAAGAAATATTTTCATTTTACATTTTACTAAAATAGGCATTAGTCTATATGGACCACTCTTTAAATACATAATCATAAGAAGCATCTACTATATTGATTTAGTTAGTGGTATATGTAAATTAATTTCTGGACAACTATATAATCTCTGCACCAGGCAACCTTGAAACCTATGAAATTTTAGTTCTTCTAAAAAAATAAATAGCACTTTTTTCTTCACAATTTCTTCACAATTTATGCACTAAGAAATTCTAAAATTATATATTATAGTATAGTCAATAGTCCCGAATGCTTCAACAAAAATCAGTATAACTTACCAGATAGTGCCACAAGGTCAACTATATCAAGTCCTTGTAGCTTAAATTTGGTCAGTATTTTCTGGAAAGTGTTGTTTGGAGCAGGAATATTGTAGTTAGAGCCACTCAAGCGCGCACCTCTTGAGTCTCTTCTTCCTAATGAAACCTCCCAGCTAGGTCCCCCAGTCTACATACAAAATATGAAATGATCAGTTTTATGTTTTTCATGTAAGGTTCACTACACCATAAATGGCCTACAGCAAAACCAAGAAAATGTTACAACAGGCCCAAAAAAGTGTTACCACAGCCAAAAAAAGGCCTAAGGTAACATAAAAATTAAGTTGCTTTTTTTCGAGTTACCTTTGGCCCCTAAGGTAACATTACTTTTGCCCTGGTGTAACATTGACATTTGTGTTACAATAGCAATCAAAGGAACATCAATCTATGTCTATAATATCACATTATGTATGTTACCTTTGCACTTAGAATTTCCAAAAAATGGGGCCCACCTGTGGGGCCCACTGGGTAACAATAATGGTTTGTATTATACCAATTTGTTTTTAATATTTAAGTACCTAATGTAACATATTTCTTAAAAAAAATTGACAGGAATTGTTTCTAAATTCAACATGCCATAAAACCTGTTTTTCATCCAAGTCAACAAAATAAACAATTCAAACCAATCACCAAATCAATTTTCACAAACCCCCAACAAATACAACAGTTTTCACACAATTCACCAACTCCACATACTCCAAAGAACATGTACTTAGTTTAGGACGATAAAAATACATCTAAAATCTGGTACGATAACACTTGTTACTAGTACGCAAAACAAGATATGTAAAAAGATACACGTCTAAAATCTAAAGGTCAGAGCCTGTGGTAACTGGTGTGAGGAATCTTCGATGCAGTAAGAAACTTGGTTGTCCCACTTTGTGCAATCGTACCCAGACAATCAACTAATTCTTCACTTATCATACCAATACCAGAATTGCTGCAATATAAATATTGGATTAAACTCAGTGCACTGACTAATAAAACATAACCAACATCAACTATCTTTTGCTACAAAACTTACGTGATTGTAATTATTACATTATCCTTGTCAGCCTGGATACGAATGTCAATATCAACTTCATCTTTTATAAGCTCACTATTTGTAACACTGAGAAAAAATAAATTGAATAACACATTAGTATTTCATTCTTTGCACAAAAAAAGTAAAACACTGAAGTTGCATTTCTATGGACATGTATAAAAGAGCAAGAACATTTTCTTTCTTTCGGTTAAGGTAGAACATTTGTATGGTTTTAACTTTTAATCGGTGAAAAATGTATAATGTACAACATCAGTCCATACTTCTTTGCTTTGACAGAGGACATCTCCAAGGACAAAAAGAAAGCAAGAAAGAGCAAACAAGATGAATATTCCATTACCAGTGATATGATAGTGGAGATCGTTGAAGAATCAATACGAATCTATTGGCGCTTCATTCGTGCTGACAAGAACTGCAATATTGCATTATTGAAAAGCAGGAAGGGGCAGATCCTACTTCAAGACCCTGTAGACTCTCAAACATTTAAAGAAGTCCAAAAGGATTTCAAAAAGGTGTGCGCTTATATTTGATCATCATGCAGTCTAGAGGCTAGAACTATAACGTTTAATTTAATATAATTTTGGCATGCAGAAGGATAGGATGCTAAAAGATCATATTAGAAGTAGAAACTGCATACTGAAGAAGTTGAAGAAATGCAGAGAAGATGATACTGATGATCAAGTAGTTCTTTTCTTCTCTCAAGTCGATATGAAGTTGGTGTTGAGGGTGTTAAATATGCAGAGACTAACAGCAGATCATCTGGCCTAGTGTATAAATAAATTGAACACAATCAGTTTTGTTGATAGGAAGATACATGTAGAACCCTCATTTTGCCTTTTTCCATGTTAAAATTGATATTTATAGACATGATGAGTTACATCTAAATTTTTTTATCTAACGACATGAATAGGTTTTCATAAGGGCATCTTCGAGTTGAACTTCCCTTATTTTTGTCGACCAAGCAACTTTATTAATGTGCACTTCCTAAAAAGTTAAAGTTCTATTTTGACATATTAACCAAACAACCACTATTTATATATTTGATTGTGGAATATATTGTTTTTAATAAGCTGTAGAAACTATGAACAACTAAATACTCCGAATTCATAATGTTTTTGACAATTGAGAAGATGTAAAATAATTGCAATTCAGCATGATTTTGTAACAAATGACATAACCACACCTCTTTTATATATAACTTACTTAAACTACTACATGACACTTTAACGAACTACTGCAAGTTGCATTTTTCACCTAAACTCCGCACATTTGGGCTGAGAAGGGGTTATGCTTCTCGGTTCAGCTACAACCCGAGTAATTAAGCTTAATTGCAGTTCATTTAGGTGGCTATGTTGCTGCTTCAATATACCAGCAGTTGTATTTTCTCTATTATAAATATAAACAAATCAAGAATAGTTCTATACTTTGTTAGATTTAACTTCACGGGCCATGTCGATTTACTCATACAAGTAGTTTATTATAACTTTCCCTAAAACTTCAATTAAGTTACCGCTAGATGCACTCTTCCCCATTTTTATTGCAGAGATGCATCCTTGATATCATCATTGATGCATACTAAAAAGTTCCTGACTTCCTTTATATCATCAGAGGTCATCACCAATGCATTGGCAGGAGCATGCAAACAATGAACCAGGTGCCCAATATCACATACAAAAGTACAATTAAAAGTATGAACATTTTTTACCACCGGATGTACCAGCAGGTAGGGCGGAGAACCATCGCTGTTTAGTGTCAACCTCTCCTGCCTGTGCAGGTTCAAAATTAACTCAATTTCATATAATAATGATATAGAGCATCTGGAGTACACAAACTCATTCCAACATAGAATAAAATTTAAGACACTCCATCCATCTCAAAACGAGAATTTAACATGAAACACATCCATCAAATCATGATCAAGCTTTTATAATAACAAACTAATTTTTAATAATATACTAATAAACTAGTTTATACATACTAAAAAATTAAGTAAGAAAAATTATATTACAATCACGCATAAAGTGTAATACAGTAGTTTAACAACACATTGAACATATTGTCAATTACAAACAACCAAACGAAAAAAGAACACAACCCGTAGTGTTCTTGCTTCTGAAAAACAATTAGCATAATTAACACAATTAATCACACATAATACACAAAGAGGAACATAAATTATAAAAAATTAAAAGAAGTAATCTTTTTTTATCACTACACATCAATTAGCACAGTCAATTACACGAAAAACATCATAAATCAAAATTATACCCATATAATATGATATATGATAGGGTTAAAAGTGTCAATTACCGAAAGATTGGAGAGATTGAGAGCTGAGATTGAGAGCTGAGAGAGGAGTAGCGGGCATTCTATAACGAACGACGTCGTTTCTAAGCAGAGAAGAGACGGAGAGCTTTGAGATCTTGTGCATTTTGGCTCAGGGGAGAGAGAGGGATAGAGAGAGACTGATATATACATATATAATAAAATCAGAGAGAGAGGTATTACCTTAATGTTGAACCCCAAGCTGATTTGACCCCAATTTCAATTAGAAATCCTAGCCAATCTGTGACTCGCTTCTCCGCTTCTTCAAAATGTTACCCGCTTTTCAAGTTAGAAACCCTAGCTCGAATCGGTGAGAGCTAATCTCAGATAGCGACTGAGAGAGAGATGTGTACAGCGTGAGAGAGCCAATGAAAGAGAGATAAGGGATATGTTTAGAATGGGAGAGAGATCAGAGATATGTCTAAAATTTTACCCGCTTCTCCAAAAATTTTGAGCCCGCCCGATTAAAAGCCATTGAGAGTCCAAAAAACAGCAGCTAATTTTACTTTTTTTTAATAAATTTTAAGTTTAAATAGTCTTTAAATTTTTTATTGATAAAAAATTATCAATTATTAATTAGTGCAATTTAAAAAATTATTATTTTTTATTAATCTTAGCTAATATTAATATTATTGCTTAATTATATTATAAAAATTGATTAATTTTTAAGTCAAATAATTATATATATTTAATTATTTGTAAAATATTACTTTTTTATCTATTAACACCCTATTGTCACATAAGTTCCTACATGTTACTAGTTTGTAACACTTTGATGTTATAGTAACATGTTATAAAGGTTATGGTAACATTAAATATACTACGTTGCGGTAGGCTAAGATGAGCATACCTAAGGTAACATAATTTTGTAACATGCATGATTAAACCATTGTGATAGGCCATCTATGGCGTAGTGGTTATAGTACTATTCAGTTCACTTGTCATACTAGAGAGGTAAGTCTGGTGCATGTATATATATGACGTATAAATCGAACAATTTATGGTAATAATGACATGAACTATTTCATTTGTAGCAAAAGAAATTGCATGCAAAATGTTTAAATTTACCAAAACAGTAGAGTCCCTAGCATCCAGAGCCATGATATCAGCACAAGAGACTGTCTGAGGGCACTCTCTCTCGAGTGTCGATTTTATCTGGTCGATAACATCAAAACCACATACAGAGTTTCGGTTAGGGTTAGAACCTTTTTCACTGATTATACTACTGCTGTTGTCTAAGAGTATTGATGCATCACATCCCTGCATGGTGAAACAATGAATTAATTAGACATTAGACATGCACTCTTAATAGAAGATCATCCAGTTACTTTAACCTTGGTTGATTTAAACCTTGACAAAGTAGTCATGGAAATGGAGGCGGAGCAGGGAAGCAGCCATACGAGTATCTTTTGTAACAGCATTGGAAACGATACACTTGACTATCTGGACCGCCTGTGGGAAAGAACGATAATAAAACTGAGGGTATAGATAACCTGTATTAGTTTTGCGAGAGAAGCAGAGTGGTGCAAATGTTAGAAGAGTTACAAGCATAAGAATGCTAATGGAATTAGCCATTTCCGTTTACTCTCTTGTATAAAAATCAAGGCTTATGATTTGATGAATGTTGATAACAAATAGCTGGTTAATATAAGAGGGGTTATGGGGAGCAGGAATATAGCTGGTTTATATAACTTCGTGTTTGCACATTCATTTATTTGAGTTTAGTTTTTTATGGAGCAGGAGCACCTGCTCATTGACCAAAAACTAAACTCCTGCATTATAATTTAGTACCAAACCAGACAAGATTAATATTTTAAAATGTTCTAGTTGATAGTCGGCTAATTGCGAGGCTGAAACTTTCCTGGTCTGGAGTCGTTAGCTGTACAACTAGGTACCCTCTCAGAATTGACAAAGTTACAACGTCTTTCTAGTTTTAGCTTTACTTTATATCCATATTTCAAGTGCAGTACAACTAGGTGATTTAGTAGGGAGGTAGAGGACATGAATTACTTTTTCTCGGTAGGTAATTAAGAGTTACAGAGAAAGACAACTAGAAATCACCTTGCAACATAGAATGCTGAATTTTCCAGCATAAATAAGTTATTGCTACAACCAATGGCAAGAGCACCGTATGAACCACCTTCATCGGTCAGAATTGATATTATTGGTACTTCCAGGCCAAACATAGCTCTCAAATTATATGCAATTGCTTCCCCTGCATTCTATTTTTAGATATGAATTTACTTTTTATTATGCACAAATCTCCTAAATACTCCGAGACAGCCCTTAAATTACTAACCTGAATTCCGGGTTCTCAATATACTACAATCTTTGACTAACAATATTCAGGTAAGACATATTATCAAATACATTAAAATGGAATGCAACTACACTTTTCTTTAATCCTCTGCTTACCCAACCACTAATCACAACTACAAACATATAAATGATTACATTAATATCCTAAATTAGGTACTACCAACCAAAACTATTAGCTTGAACTTACTTACACCATTACAATATAACAAACTGACATATAAAAAATAACATATGCATCTATTGAATTGATTAACAGAATATACAGAAATAAAAACCCGAAAAGTTACGAAAAACTACCTTTGGAGAAAACAGGGTTTCTCTCCAACACCTATATATAGAATCAATTGAAAATATATGCAAAATGATAATTAGCAACAAACATCTATACACACATAATTACATACCAATAATGTAAGGATATATATATATATATATATATATATATATATATATATATATATTGGAGATTCTGGTGAGACGATCACCACTCGGCAGCGGAGATATTGTGAACGAGCTTCGGAACCTTGATCTCTCTCATTGGATTTGCTAATTTTCTATCGGATGCAAATTATTATGTACACATTTAAACAATTAAATTAAAATTGAGATAAAATTAAGATGTAATTTGTAATTAGAGCAATGAGTTATGCGATTTTACGTACCATTCCGATGTTGAGACAATAAGATTGGCGAAGCGGTGGCGAAACGAGACGATGGAGAAGATGTGGAACCCTGTCGCTTTTACCATTGAAACAGACCACCAATCTCCGCAAGCATCTACAAACAAATAAACATATAAAAAAATAACACACAAAAACCCTAGTTATAAAATCCAATTTGGAAAAATACCCTAATTGAGACACCCGATTGTATAAGAAGAATCGATTATAAAACAAGAAGACCCGATATTAGTGAAGCCCCAAACCAATTATGTTGAGAAACAAGAAGACCCGGTTGAATCCTTCTACAGTGAAGCCCCAACTTATAATTTATTTTGAAATCCCAAATCTATAATTGTTCAATTGAAAACTGAGAGATACCGAGAGAGAGATATGTTTAGACTGATAGAAACCCTAGCTCGAGTCCAATTAGCCACTGGGAGAGAGAGAATGGGAAAGAAAGAATGAGGGGGAATGAGAGAGAATGAGAGGGAGATAAGATATGTCTGAAATTTTACCGCCTCTCCGAAAATTTTGAGCCCGCCTGATTGAAAGCCCAGCTAATTTCATTTCCTTTTTAATAAATTTTAAGTTTTAATAGTGTTTAAATTTTTTATTGATAAAAACTATCAATTATTAATTAATACAGTTTATAAAATTTAAAAAAAAAAAATTTATCAATCTTAACTAATATTAATATTTTTGCTTAATTATATTATAAAAATTGATTAATTTTCATGTCAAATAATTATATATATTTAATTGTTTGTAAAATGTACTACTTTTTTATCCATTAATACCTTATTGTAACATAAATTCCTACATGTTACTCGTATGTAACACTTTGAATCTATAGTAACATGTTATAAAGGCTATGGTAACATCAAAAATACTACGTTGCGGTAGGCTAAGATGAGCATACCTAAGGTAACATAATTTTGTAACATGCACGATTAAACCATTGTGATAGGCCATCTATGGTGTAGTGATTCATTGTACAACAGGTTCGTTTAATCAATAACAATCACCAATCAATCAAACATTCTGAAAATTGAATTAAAAATTCAAGAACACTCAAGAATTCGAACTTTAAGAATCCTTAACCAAAATTAACGAAATTATATACCAAATCGAACCTTAGGACTCCAGGAACGATAATCTAACATCAAATCAAACAAAAAATTCCTTAAAATCAAAAATCAAATTTAAACAACAAAAAAATGGCAAGAAATGAAATGAAAGAATAATCAACCTTTGGTGATGATTGTTATACCAGAAGAACGGGCTCTTCAAGAGCTTCAAATCGGATATTCAAGCTTCAAGAACAGATTAAAATCACTCTCAAAATCACCAGATTTGTGCTAAGACCAAAATCACACCCCCAAAGATATTCTTGAATTTTGTCTTATTTTCTGAATTTTTCATAAAATAAATGAATAAAGAAATCAGTTTTCAGCTATTTATATTTTCTGAAAAATAAATACCCAAAATCAATTTAGGGTGTTTTTATTCCCAACATTAAAATAATTAAGCCCCAAAATAATAATTATGGAAAATAATTTTAAAAGCGATAAAATATAAAAATTTTATCAAAATTTCCTAAAAATTGCGAATAATGCAAAAATACAAAACTAAACGGTATTTGAAATACAGATAATTCTATAAAAATAAAAACACGAATTTTGTGGGTTTTGACGTCCCGTTGGGGTTCCCGGTCCGTTTATTTTCGAGAAACAAAAACGATACTTAAATTAACAGAAAAACTCGAGCACGTATAAAATACATTCAGATGCACATAACCGAGATAAAATGAATACCTCGATAAAGATGCTAATAAACACATGTCCAAATTACGGATCGATTCATTAAAACACATAACCAGTATCCCATTGGATCATATCGGATCCGAAAATAGATTACTTAGCCGCTAAGTAACTATAAAACGAAACAATTTAATACCAAAATTGGATAATTATCAAAACCGAGCTTCTTATAAGACACCCTTTGAGAAAATAATGTACAAATATCCCGTCTCTCAAGAATACGGGTTTTATTGATTTACCAAAATGATTATCGTATCGGAAATTTTACGTCGGGACGTGCACGGGTCAAACCGTAATCCGGATCGAAAAAGTTAAATCACGGAAAATGTCCGGAATTACCAGATTCAGTTAGGAAGGAGTTTTCCGAAGAGTTTCGGGTTATAAAAACGTAAAAACGATTGAAGTTGGACGATTCCCGGCTTTACAAAATAGTTTTATTAATACTCAGAAAATAATAAATAAATCTATAAATCATTATAAAATCATATAATAGTCCAAAAATTACCAGAAAAATATAATTATTATCTATATTTTATTCTGGATATATAAAAATTAAAATACTCACAGAATATCACATATAAACATCGTAAACATCAATTCCAATTACCAGATAATTCACTAAAATTCATATAAAAATCGCATAAACAACTTTAAATAATAATAATAATATCTGAAAATCTGAGATATTATAGTTTACATTTTCATTACTGCATTAGATTTTAGTTACATACGGAGGGAAACTGGGGAGAGAAGGCGAGAAACGAACTCCAGACCTGATGTCCCCTAGGAACAATTTTGCCAATGATGACTGTTAAATTTTCTATATGATTATATAAATGATATTTCATATAAATACAAGTGGTGCATTTGAATCCAGGAGCAAGTGTTTATTTGGTAAAGCTAGTTTACACGTCAAATTATGTCCTTACCTACAGATTAATGGGACCCTTGAACAGATTGAGGCTACAAAATGGATGGTCAATGAAGTTCATCAGTGAGGTTCGTTCATTTATGCAAGAGTATGAAATTGTTAGTTATGGTCTCGTCTTATTTAAATTCATATAGAATATGTGATCAGTTATCTTATGTGCAATATCTCTTTGACTATAATGCCTTTGTTTTTCTATTCCTAACTAATAAGGTATAAATATTATGATGTTGTGTAAGTCGTGACTTTATATAGATGAATCTGCTTATATATGTTTGCTTAAAATTTTTTTTTCCTTTCTTGCCTAGATTGAAAATTGAGAGGTCAGTATAATTCTCCTGAATCTAGATAGTGTGAAATATGAGATTTTCTAGTAATTGGCAATGC
This sequence comes from Apium graveolens, assembly GCF_009905375.1. Classification (NCBI taxonomy): domain Eukaryota; kingdom Viridiplantae; phylum Streptophyta; class Magnoliopsida; order Apiales; family Apiaceae; genus Apium; species Apium graveolens. The sequence goes on along the minus strand of NC_133652.1, from coordinate 284,245,678 downwards.
AAAAATCTATTAAAAAGTATTCGTAGTTTGGTTAATATATTATTACTTTTGTCAAAATAATGCTTGATGATTGCTCTCTTCACATACTTTCTGTCTAAAAATTGATGGGCAAGAATTTAAACGCGCAGTGCAAGTTTTAGAAGTAAGTCAAAGCATAAGTGATCCTGTGGTTATTTTTTGTTGAAATGTTTTCCTTTGTTAGTTTAAAAAGTGAACATGAATGAATTTCACTTAATTAAATTACCTACGATCAGTAATTAGTAACATGCTAAACTAGAATTTTCAAAAATGGACTTAAAATTTTCTTTTGAATTACGTATTTTTCCACCGGAAGAAAGAAAGTTTAAGGGACTGAGATTCGTTGTTGGCAACAAGTTTACCAGGATCTGAATGTTAACTGTAATATAAATTTGGATCACTACTGTTCACTACTATTCAGTACTGATATAAATTTGGATCAGTACTGTTCACTGATCCAAATTTGGATCACTTGGTTAAATATAAAATAATGGTTTTGTTATTCGTAGTTTGTGAGATTTTAAATTAATTTTTATTTTTTTAATTATATAGTTAATAACAAAATATAATTAATAGTTAACAAAATTTATTTTTAAACTAAAACATAAAATAATGAGAAAACATAATTTTATTAAAATTTAAATAGAAGTAATTGAAGAGTCAGAAGTGCTAGATCCATAAGTTGAGACTATTCCAATCAATTAAAATACTTGATTCCAAGTATTTATCCGATAGAAGTACATTTGTACAAGCATCTACTTGTGGGTTTACATGTTGAAAAGGAAGGACGAGGCATTGGCAATGTTTAAAAGGTCCAAGGCTCAAGTAGAGAACGGAACAGAGACACGAGTTAAAGCACTTGGGACTGATCGTGGAGGAGAATTATGTTCTAAAGAATTTGAAGCTTTCTGTGCAGAAAACGGAGTCACATAACAATATACCGTTACGTATTCCCCTCAAAAGAACGGAGTGGTGGAGCGTAAAAATCGCAGTATAGTGGATATGGCTCGTAGTCTCCTAAAACAAATGGAGATATCGTTCACACCATGGGGAGAAGTTGTAAGGCGGTAAATTTATCTCCTTAACAGGTTGACCACACATTCTATGAACGAACAGACACCATATGAGGCATGGAAGGGTGAAAAGCCAAATATTGGGCAGGTAAAGGTCTTTGGATGCTTGGTTAACATGAAGGATCAAGGGACTCACACACGGAAAATGGAAGACATGAGCAAGGTGGTGGTGAGCCTTGGAAATGAACCTGGAACTAAATCATATCTACTATATGATCCAGAAAAGGATTGCATATTGGTAAGTAGAGAAGTGATTTTTGAGGAGGGAAAAACTTGGAAGTGGAGTAAAGATTAGCAAGGTATCCAGACATGTAATCATAAATACACATTCACTATTATTGACAACTTCACAAATAAAGGACAGGGTTCTACAACTTCTTAGCAACTGCATTCAAATTTAAAAAGTGACATGGCAACGCCGCTATCACAGTCAAGAACGCAAGGCTCATCACAATCAAATACACAAAGTTTTGGGACTGAAGCCAACCGTGAACCAAAACGCTTTAGGTCCATCGTTGATATATATAACAACACCGAAGAGATCGAGTTAGAGGATGAGTTGCTTTTGATGGTAGGGGATGATCCAAGGAACTACGAGTAAACTGTCAAAGAGATAAGCTGGAGGCACGAAATGCAGCAAGAGATGGATCCTATCGAGCTAAATGACACCTGGAAAACAATAGAGTTGCAGCTGGAAGAAATGTGATAGGGCTGAAGTGGGTGTAAAAAATTAAGAAAGATACAAATGGTGAAATAGTATAATACAGGGAGAGGCTCGTGGAAAAGGGTTATGTTCAAGAATGGGGGTGGATTTCCATGAAATTTTCGCCCAAGTCACAACGCTAGAGACTGTTAGGCAATTATTGGCTTTGGCGGAAAAATACGGATGAGAGGTACACCATTTGGATGTTAAGACAACGTTCTTGAATGGATAAACAAAGGAAGAAGTTTACGTGACACAACCACAATGCTTTGTCAAGAAAGGGCAGGAACATCTAGTGTACAAATTGACAAAAGCAAGTTATGGTTTACGACAAGCGCCACTTGCGTGGCATACCAAACTCAACAAGAGTCTCGAGGACATGAGTTTCACCAAGTGCCCACATGAACATATTTTGTATACAAGAAGTAAACGAAGTGATACACTCATCACTGGAGTGTACGTAGATGATCTGTTAATTACAGGTTCCAATATATTGAAGATTTCAAGCAGCAGATGATCGATCAGTTCAAGATGAATAATTTGGGGAAGTTTTCTTACTACCTGGGAATAGAGGTGAAGCAAGAAAAGGATTTCATCGAGCTAAGAGGGCCTGGATATGCTCGAAAGGTGCTAGAAAAAGCGGGAATGGGAGAGTGTAATCCTACCAAATATCCTATGGCCCCAAAGGAGCACATCACTAATGATGAGGGTGGTACACTTATAGACCCAACGGAGTATAAAAGCATGGTCGGGGGGCTTTAATATCTAGTTCACACCCATCCTAATATAGCCTATATTGTACGAATCGTTAGTCGTTTCATAGAGAAGACCACTATTAAGCACAAACATGTTATAAAACGCATTTTCAGGTATGTAAAAGGAACTTTGGAATTTGGTTTAGTGTATTCCAGGCATAGTGCAAATAACATGCTCGTAGGATATTCGGACAGTGATCTAGTCGGGCAAACACACGACAAGAAAAACACTGGAGGATTGGTTTTTTATCTGAATAATAGTCTCATAATCTGGGTCTCTCAAAAGCAACAGTGTTTTGCATTATCAAATTACGAGGCAAAATTCATGGTTGCCACTGCAGCCGCATGTCAAGAGATTTGGTTGAAGAAACTATTGAGCAAAATAAAAGGAGAAGAAGTAGGACCAGTCTTATTGTACATCGATAACAAGTCTGCGCTGATTTGGCAAAAAAACCCAGTGTTTCATGATATGAGCAAGCATATAGACGTACAATACCATTTCATGCGGGAGTGCGTGGAGAGAATGGAGATAATCATCAAGAATATAAACTCAGAGTTGCAATGTGCAGATATAATGACATAGGGACTTACCATAGTAAAATTGGAAAGGATGAGAAAGTTTCTGGGCGTAAAGGAGTTAAACAAACAAGTTTCATCTTAAGGGGTGATTATTGGATTTTCTTTAATATGAAACTTGTATTTATTTATTTATCTTGTGTTTAAATGAGTTGGATAGTACACTACATGGTTGAATAAGACGTTGCATATTTGTTTTAGTCAAGTGTTTGTGGAAAAGTTATAGGAGATGCATATTAGCAGTTAGAGTCATTGTGGGAGGAGGTTATTCTTTGTGATCCTAGTATCTAGCCATTTTCTTATTTATAACTCTGTATTTCGTACTATAAGGATTAGTAATAAACATAGCTTCCACGTAAAACTTTTGTCTCTCTGTTTGTACATTTAAACACATATATCTATACATATATTTTTTTGTTTCCTATACCATTATGGGTTATTGTTTTGCAAATTCCACACCAAAGCTACACCCATCTCCATTAAAATAATAGAGGAGGAAAATTTTGGTAGAATGGAATAAGGAGCGTTATCACTTAGAAAATTAATTCACTTCTCACTTTTATTTGAAAAATCACTAAAAACAAAAGGTATAATGGTTGAACTCTTATAAGATTAACAAAATATCTGACAAGAACAACACCAAATAATCAAATACAAATAAATGATGTTGGTCTTATGGACATGTGGGTTATTGGAGTAAGAATTATCTCATAAAGGTGTATGAAATCTGGGGTGGTACTACAACTTGTGGATAACTTGATTATTGGTGAGTTTATTGCCTCTCAAGCCAAGGACGGACTATATGTTACCTATAAATATATACTACTTTTCAATTATCTATCACTAATGCCGCACATAATGTGTATATTTGGGTTGGTATTCCTCTCTTTATAGATATGAATATTGCTAGTGCTTAGAACATAAATTGCAGTATATTTTCCTACAGTGCATCATGTGTCTTATAATATTAAAAATATGATAAGCCTAAAATGTTTAGTTAAAAATATCTTTAAACTTTGGTTTAAATGTGGTAGAGTTGTAATTTTATACATATTTTCTTTTTTTAGGAAAGGTTACATATTAGTTTTATTAAAGAAAATATTGTGCTTTTTTTTAATTATGAATGTTAAAGAAGAGAATATTTTAATTTAATATTAATGTTATTACTTTAGAATAGAAAAATGATGTGGAAAACAAATGTAAAAGTGACTACAAAAATAGTACATGTTCTTGCTTATAGGTGGAGACAAAATGATTAATTTCCATTTTAAATTTAAAGCGTTTTTTGTTGTAAATTTTATCAAAATAGTGTGTAAGAACTTCACATGTATATGTATAGAAGTTGATGGTGGTTATTTTTAAAAATTATTTAAAATTTTATTTGACTAAATAATATCAAAAAATTATACACATACTTTTTTATGTGATAGAAGTCAAAATAACGTATATATAAATAAAAATATTCAATAATTTTGAATCTTTATTAATAGGCACTTATTTTAAAGTATAACACTATTAAATAATAAATGATTAACAGTGCAAAAAAAATTACATCTACTATTAAATCAAATAAAAAATAAGAAAAAAACTAAAATAAGTAAAAATAATATAAAAATTCATTGTTATATCTAGAATGTTCTACGTCCTTCTCTAGACTTCTAGTCATATCTCTATAGTTCCATATTCATTTATAAAAAAATAGGCCTTCACATTATATCAGTATTCCTCTTTTCTCTATTTTCTTTTCATTCTCTCTGTGATCTTGATCTTTGGTCGGAGTTTCCTTCTATAACCTTTTTTTCTCTAAGCTCCTATGACCTTCTTCTTTGTTTGTAAATGCCTTTTATATGAGATTAGGAAAAATAAATGAAAGATGTTTAGACAGAGGAATAAGTTTGAAAAGGTAAATCCCCATCTTTTTATGCTCTCCTGTTATACTATAGATGTGCTATTGTATCTTTCATTTTTCATATGTTCTGGTCATCATGATCATCGCCAATTTGTTAATCTCTTATTATGTAGCTGAACAATTTTTATTGCCATATTTTTTATGTTTATGATCATCAGATCTGAAATTTTAGTGGCATGGGTTGAAAATTTATTGTTGTCCTGATTTTACTGGTAATGAATCTACACTTCAATTTATTGTGATATCTATTTTTGAGGTGTAGGCTACAACAGTGGTTAATTGGTTGTGATGTTTACTGATTATGATTTAAATTTGATAATTTGGGGGGAGGGGTAATTGTTGGGAAAGTGGATGTATACACAGCTGTTTTTTTGGTTAAAAAAATATGAGTGTTTATTCCCTTTACTTTATCCTTTGGTACTAGATCCAAAACTCTTTGTGTTATACATAATAAATCATCTTCTAGTATTTATTTATGGCCATATGCTAACAGCTCAAAATTATAAGTTTAACTTATTTTAATTCCTATATTGATAAAAATAAACCAATCAAATAACTAAATTATAAAATTTCCGTCCATGCACACATAGTAGACAAACCTTTGAAATTAATTTTATCACGAAATAATTCATTTACTAAATATTTAATTAACTTTCCATGTAATTTTAAATATTTTATTTAATAAATATGTTTTTTGTTATATATTTGCAGCAAACAATGAAGAAAATGCTCCATCAATTTTAGATGCAAGACTAATATCATTAGATGGAAGCCTAAACCAACGGATTGGGCCAACCCACTAGCACTCGTGGAAGGTCATCCTAAGAAGGTTGTTATTTATGCATTAACTATAATAACTTAATGTGACATTAGGTTCGGCTATACAATATTTACTTAAATCTTTTTCGTTTGTACAACACTGTAATCAGATAAATGCTATGAGGCCATCTGTGAATTAAATAGAAGTCACTGCCCTAGGTGCATTGCAAACTCTTGAAGATATCGTCAAACTGAGTACAAACAGTATTCCAAAAATGCTCCATGTGAACCTGCATTAGTTTAAGGTGAATTCGTAGCTGATCTGAACGTCCTTGTTCATTATGTTGCAACTGCTAAACTTGACAGTCAACACTTCAAAGGGAATCTATAGGTCTATATTTTATATTGCTTTTTACAGGGAAATAAATGAATCAGATTTCAAGCACAAGAACAGTACTCAATGAGGTGGAGAATATAATTCAAAAAAGTGAAGGAATAATGTCACACTATTTGAAGAAGAAAATGAAACAAAATGAAATACATGTTGAATAAGATTTGTAATTAAAGACTAATCATATTTTTCCTTCTACATAAGGGGTTCGGTCAGTTGTATTTTTGACACATCTAGAATTTTTGTTTGTAATCTTAATTTAATTTATGATAGAGAAATTATCAATAAATATGATTTTTCTAGTTTTTTTTACGATTTTATTATCTTCCAATATTTTTTGCAAAAATATGAAATTAACTGAAATCAACCAAAATCTAGAAAATATGCAACAACGTTCCTAATTGTATGTCTTGTGCTTTTAATTTGATGTATGCTTATTTTAATGGTAAGCATGTTTCTAGTAATAAGACTAGTCCTCGTGCATAGTCCTCCTAAGGCTAGAATGGAGACATTTGACCTTGTAAACACCTTAACAAATTTTTGTTTAGCCTTATGCACAAATGTCTCCTTTCTAGCCTTATTACTAGAAACATGCTTACCATTAAAATAAGCATACATCAAATTAAAAGCACAAGACATACAATTAGGACACCACATACTTTATGAGAGGGATTAACAACAGGCAAATTATGCATGGTAGGCGATATTTTTATACTGGGGTATTTTTTAAAAAAGCAATTTATAATATAAGTTACTTTTATTTTGCGCTGGCTTATCTCTTTCCAGATTTTACTATATTTTCTTTTACTTGTCCGTATAAGACCCCCCCATAATTTAATAAAATTGTTAACACTACAACAAAATAGGCCAATTACGACGGCCAACTTACGACGGAAAAAAATGTGCGCCCAACTTACGACGGAAATTAAAATTATCCAAAACCGTAGTAAGTTTAATATTTTATTAATAAAATAATGCACAACATGATTAAACAAAAATGAAAATTATTTGAAGTTGCGATGATTTAAACATTTCGTCGTAAGTTAATTATTTTTATTAAAATTTTAAATTGAAATTGAATAAAAAAATATTTTATCTAAATTTACAACGAAATATTTTTGACGGAAAAAATCGGATCGACAAATTTACGACGGAAATTAAAATTCGTCGTAAGTTATCAAAGATGGAAATTTAATTTTTTCCCAAAAATTTTGGCGGGATAATAAAAATTATTTGAAATTGCGACGATTAGAACATTTCGTCGTAAGTTAAATATCCAATTTACGATGGAAATTAAAATTCGCCGTAAGTTATCAAAGAGGGAAATTTAACCCTTTCCCCAAAATTTTGGCGAAAAATTTGACTTTTCTCAAAATTTTGGCAGTACATTTGACTTTTCTCAAATTAGCGCATGATTTTTGATATATTCAATTTTTAAAAAATATTATTTCATGATCCAACCATATTAATGTCAATATTTATTTGTTTGGGTGACATTTCAAAAATTTCAGAAAAAATTATATATTTTGATTAAGTAATTTACTATGAAACATTGATTATATCACTAATATATATAGATATATATTGTCATCCATACAGTTGTATCGATGAAAACTCAAACCATATATATACCATATTAATGTCAATATATAATATTGACTAGTGAGGTGTACTACTCGAGCTCATGCTTGACTGTTAAAATGTCAAACTAAAAAATATTATTTTGATATGAAATTTTGGTTACATCACTAAAATATATACATATTGACATCCATACAGTTGGATCGTTGAAAAATATTTTTAAATTAATGGAAACACTAATTCAGGATTTAACACTAGTTAGCTGTACTAGTCAAACTGAAGTTTGACTGTTAAAATGTCAAACCAAATAAAATTATTTTGATATGAAATTTTGGTTATATCAGTAGTATATATGTATTGACATCCATATGGTTGAATCGTTGAAAAATATCTTTTAAATAATTGAAACAATAATTCAAGATTCAACACTAGTTAGTTGTACAGGTCAAACCAAAGCTTGACTGTTAAAATGTCAAACCACATAATATTATTTTGATATGGAATTTTGGTTATATCACTAATATATATCTATTGACATGCATACGGTTGGATCGTTGAAAAATATTTTTAAAATAATCGAAACACTAATTCAAGATTTAACACTAGTTAGTTGTACTGGTCAAACTAAAGCTTGACTATTAAAATCTCAAATCAAATAAAATTATTTTGATATGAAATTTTGGTTATATCACTAATATATATATATCTATTGACATCCATACAGTTGGATCGTTGAAAAATATTTTTAAAATAATCAAAACACTAATTCAAGATTCAACACTAGTTAGTTGTACTAGTCAAACTCATACTTTACTGTTAAAATGTCAAACTAAATAAAATTATTTTGATATGTAATTTTTGTTATATCACTAATATATATATCTATTGACATCCATACGCTTGGATCGTTGAAAATATTTTTAAAATAATCTCAACACCAATTCAGGATTAAACACTAGTTAGATGTACTAGTTAAATTGACGCTTGACCGTTAAAATGGCAAACCAAATAAAAATAGTTTGATATGAAATTTTGGTTATATCACTAATAAATATGTCTATTGACATCCATACGGTTGGATCATTGAAAAATATTTTTAAAATAATCGAAATACTAATTCAAGATTCAACACTAGTTAGTTGTACTAGTCAAACTGAAGCTTAACTGTTAAAATATCAAACCAAATAAAATTATTTTGATATGAAATTTTGGTTATATCACTAATATATATATATATATATATATATATATATATATATATCTATTGACATCCATACAGTTGGATCGTTGAAAAATATTTTTAAAATAATTGAAACACTAATTCAAGATTTAACACTAGTTAGCTATACTAGTCAAACTGATGCTTGACTGTTAAATTGTCAAACCAAATAAAATATTTTTGATATGAAATTTTGGTTATATATCTATTAACATCCATATGGTTGGATCGGTGAAAAATATTTTTAAAATAATCAAAACATTAATTCATGATTCAACACTAGTTAGTGTTGTACAAGTCAAACTGATGCTTGACTGTTAAATTGTCAAACCAAATAAAATTATTTTGATATGTAACTTTGGTTATATCACTAATATATATTTGTTGACATCCAAACGGTTGGATCGATGAAAATTATTTTTAAAATAATCAAAATACAAATTCAGGATTAAACATAGTTTGTTGTACAAGTGAAACTCATGATTTACTGTTAAAATGACAAACCAAATAAAATTATTTTTATATGTAACTTTGATTTTATCACTAATATATATATCTATTGACATACATATGGTTGTATCGATGAAATGTATTTTTATAATAATTGAAACAAAAATTAAGAACTAAACACTGGTTAGTTGTACAAGTCAAATTCATGCTTGACTGTTAAATTCATAAAGCAAATAAAATTATTTTGATATATATATATATATATATATATATATTGACATCCATACGGTTGGATCGATGAAAAGTATTTTTAAAATAATCGAAACAATAATTGAGGATTAAACACTTGTTAGCTGTACTAGTTAAACTAATGTTTGACTGTTAAAATGATAGACCAAATAAAATTATTTTGATATGAAAATTTGGTTATATCACTAATATATATATATATATATATATATATATATATCTATTGACATCCATACAGTTGGATCGTTGAAAAATATTTTTAAAATAATTGAAATACTAATTCAAGATTTAACACTAGTTAGCTATACTAGTCAAATTGATGCTTGACCGTTAAATTGTCAAACCAAATAAAATTATTTTGATATGAAATTTTGGTTATATATCTATTAACATCCATATGGTTGGATCGGTGAAAAATATTTTTAAAATAATCAAAACATTAATTCATGATTCAACACTAGTTAGTGTTGTACAAGTCAAACTGATGCTTGACTGTTAAATTGTCAAACCAAATAAAATTATTTTGATATGTAACTTTGGTTATATCACTAATATATATTTGTTGACATCCAAACGGTTGGATCGATGAAAATTATTTTTAAAATAATCGAAATACAAATTCAGGATTAAACATAGTTAGTTGTACAAGTGAAACTCATGATTTACTGTTAAAATGACAAACCAAATAAAATTATTTTTATATGTAACTTTGATTTTATCACTAATATATATATCTATTGACATACATATGGTTGTATCGATGAAATGTATTTTTATAATAATTGAAACAAAAATTAAGAACTAAACACTGGTTAGTTGTACAAGTCAAATTCATGTTTGACTGTTAAATTCATAAAGCAAATAAAATTATTTTGATATATATATATATATATATATATATATATATATTGACATCCATACGGTTGGATCGATGAAAAATATTTTTAAAATAATCGAAACAATAATTGAGGATTAAACACTTGTTAGCTGTACTAGTTAAACTAATGTTTGACTGTTAAAATGGTAGACCAAATAAAATTATTTTGATATGAAAATTTGGTTATATCACTAATATATATATATATATATATATATATATATATATATATATATATATTGACATCCATACAGTTGGATCGTTGAAAAATATTTTTAAAATAATTGAAATACTAATTCAAGATTTAACACTCACTACAAGAAAAACGCAATCAGACAACACCGATTAGACAACACTCTACCAAAAAAGTGTTGCCCGAATTTTTCATACAACAGTTTTTTTGCAACCAAAAAATTGGCGTTGTCTGACGTTGATTACTACAAGCGATAAAAAAATGTTGTCTAGTAAAACAAATCAGATAAGTGTTTTCAAAATTAAGATGTTGTGTGAATGGGAAGGCTTTAGTATTACTACAACGCTTTAAAATCCATTGTCTAGTTGATGGAGACAGACAACCCTTTCTAAGGTGATGTTGTGCAAATGAGTAAAATCGTACAACGATTTTTAAAATCCATTGTCTGAAAATGATTGAGATAACGTCTTGTTTAACGGTTGTGGAAATGAGACAAGTATTTTTTTCTACTAGTTAGTTAAGCTCGAATCACACAATGTACAAATTAGGTGTTGTCTAAATGATACTTGATAGACAAGTGTTCTACATATATTATATGTCACCTATATTAGACAATAGTCTAATTCTTAAAACCGTTGTCTTTCTTACTAAATTTAAAAACGTGTTGCACAACAAAATATTCAAATAAATCGTTGTCTAGTTTATTACAATAAAAATAGTAATAATTTCAGAAAAAATAATTTCCAAACAATTCATTTTAAATTTTTTAAAAACAAAAAACTCTAATAAATTCCACTTTCATCTAGATTAAATATTTAAATTTTATATTACAAAATAGTTTAATTATCTACTTTATAATTAATAAAAAATTAATCACAAGTGCTTCAAGTTTACATTGTTAATTGTTCAATCCAAACAAGTGTTTTTCGAAAAAGCACGTTATATTAATCTACCTTATACAAGTATTTTTAAAATAAAACACTTGTAACAGTTAGACAACGGTTATCGATATTTATAATCTGTTGTAAAATATGTAATACTACAACAATCTTAAAGAAAAAACTGTTGTAGAATTCCAACAACGACATTTCCTAAAAAACACTTATGTAAAGTAACTTACCACAACATGATTTTAGAAAAAAACGTTGTCTATATTTTTACTAGTTTTAAATTTTTTTCGGAAAATTTATATGCCACCGTTAATTAATTTATACGAGTAACCAATAACTTACACTAAATTAATTTGTGTGTATTAAGATTTCAAATATACCTAATAATTACAACCTACTAATAACATAATACCGATAACGTGTATCAGATCGTTAATAACATTAAATAATAAATATTTATGAATAAATAAGCTAAAAAATGGGCACATTTTTACAACGGTTTTCTTTCTCAGACGTTGTCGTATAAAACTATGCACAACAGGCTTTTTTAAAAATACCATTGTGTGATTCAACAACGGTTTTTTTCTTGAAAACCGTTATTGACATTGTTTTTAAATAACCTTTTTTGGTTATAAACCGTTGTATGAATTTGGCACTATTTATTTGGTTGATATTACATCCGACAATTATTTTATATTAAAAACTGTTGTATGACTTTTGTTAAGACAACACATTTTAAATTTCAGACAACAATTTTTAATGCCATATATTTTTTTGACTTTATTAATATATATTTCTTAAACTGTTGATGTTAATATATATTGTTTTTATTCACTTAAAAAATATTTTAAAATTTTCAAATATATCTTGCTTGAAATTATACCGAAAATGTAATTAAAGTGGTAGTTCCTAAATATTAAAAAAAATACCCCTCCCGACAACGAGACTCGTTCCCGATTTACATGATTAATTTTTAAAATGATTTTCTCGACGATGCAACCAGTGTTGCTTGTGATGAGGTGGCAGGATGTGATTGGTGAAAAAACATTCACTTGGATTGTTGAGTTGGTATAATTAGAACCGTTGATTAAAAGTAGATTTAATATCAGGCTTAAGATTTAAAAAAGTTGATCATCTAAGACAACGGTTTTTTTCAAAAAAACTGTTGTCACAATTTATTTCAGACAAAACTTTTTCATAAAAAACCGTTGGGTGTTGCCTCTTACTAGATTTTTTTCATACCTGAAGAAAAAAGATAAATTTTTTTAATGATTTTTTAGAGGATCCAACCGTACGGATGTTAAGAATTACTCATTTTAGTCACATGAAAAAAGTATTAAAAAATTTGAAATTCATCTCGAATGTTAGGATTAGAAAAATCTGGTAAAAGTACCCCTCCCAACAACGAGACTCGTTCCCGATTTACATGATTAATTTTTTAAAATATTTTTTCGACGATCCAACCGTACGGATGTTAAGATATATCAATTTTAGTCATAAGAACAAATTATTAAAAAAATTGAAATTCATTTTGCATGCCAGGATTAGAAAAATCTGGTAAAAGTACCCCTCCCGACAACGAGACTCGTTCCCGATTTACAGGATTAATTTTTTAAAATGATTTTTCGACGATCCAACCGTACGGATGTTAGGATATATCGATTTTAGTCATAAGAAAAAATTATTAAAAAATTTGAAATTCATTTTGCATGCCAGGATTAGAAAAATCTGGTAAAAGTACCCCTCCCGACAACGAGACTCGTTCCCGATTTACAGGATTAATTTTTTAAAATGATTTTTCGATGATCCAACCGTACGGATGTTAGGATATATCGATTTTAGTCATAAGAAAAAATTATTAAAAAATTTGAAATTCATTTTGCATGCCAGGATTAGAAAAATCTGGTAAAAGTACCCATCCCGACAACGAGACTCGTTCCCGATTTACAGGATTAATTTTTTAAAATGATTTTTCGGCGATCCAACCGTACGGATGTTAAGATATATCGATTTTAGTCATAAGAACAAATTAATAAAAAATTTGAAATTCATTTTGCATGCCAGGATTAGAAAAATCTGGTAAAAGTACCCCTCCCGACAAGGAGACTCGTTCCCGATTTACAGGATTAATTTTTTAAAATGATTTTTCGAGGATCCAACCGTACGGATGTTAAGATATATCGATTTTAGTCATAAGAAAAAATTATTAAAAAATTTGAAATTCATTTTGCATGTCATGATTAGAAAAATCTAGTAAAAGTACCCCTCCCGACAACGAGACTCGTTCCCAATTTACAGGATTAATTTTTTAAAATGATTTTTCAACGATCCAACCATACGGATGTTAAGATATATCGATTTTAGTCATAAGAAAAAATTATTAAAAAATTTGAAATTCATTTTGCATGTCAGGATTAGAAAAATCTGGTAAAAGTACCCCTCCCGACAACGAGACTCATTCCCGATTTACAGGATTAATTTTTTAAAATGATTTTTCGACGATCCAACCGTACGGATGTTAAGATATATCGATTTTAGTCATAAGAAAAAATTATTAAAAAATTTGAAATTCATTTTGCATGTCATGATTAGAAAAATCTAGTAAAAGTACCCCTCCCGACAACGAGACTCGTTCCCAATTTACAGGATTAATTTTTTAAAATAATTTTTCAACGATCCAACCATACGGATGTTAAGATATATCGATTTTAGTCATAAGAAAAAATTATTAAAAAATTTGAAATTCATTTTGCATGTCAGGATTAGAATAATACATTGGTAATGTAAAATTCGTATCACGTGTTAGGGTTTAGGATTTAAGATTTGTACTCGGTGATATTTTATTTATAATAATAACAAATTTAATTTAATTGATAAGAACAATATTTCTTTACACATAGAAGGTTTAATTAAATCAATTTGAATTTAATTTAATTTAATTTAGTCGATAACAACGATATGAACGAAATTTAATTTTTAATAATAAATATTATTAAATTAAATTGAACAAATTAATTATTTTTATTAATACATTTTGGTTCAATATAAAAGTTAGTATAACAATTTTTTACATTTTTTTATCATTATGAAAAATATACATATATGTATAATTCAAATTATTATACTCGAATATATAAATTACTAAATATATGTTTTATTTAAATATTATAATAGATTATTAAAAATATTATAATAGAATATTAATTTAGTACTGGTTAAGTTTGCTTAGGTTTACTTTCCCTCTTTCATTTCTCAATCACAATTTTCATTTCCCTCTCTTTTCAATCGGAGCTCTCATCTTCGGGCGGAGACAGGTCTCTCTCTCTCTCGCACACACAGTCTCTCTCTCGCACACACAGTCTTTCTCTCTCTCTCTCTCTCTCGCACACACACAGTCTCTCTCCCTCCTCTTTCTCTCACACACTCCCCCTCTTTCTCTTTCTCTCTCTCGATCTCTCCTCTTCCTCCCTCTCTGTCTCTCTCACCCCTTCTCTCTCCCTCCCTCCTCGTCTCTTGCTTGATTTATCTTTTTATGTTATACATGCATTAGTGTGTTTATTAGTGTGTTTATTATTGTTTTTCCCTGTGTTTTAGTTTATGTAATTATTGGGTAAGATATATATGCAAAGTGATTTATGCCTACCAAGTGTTTGATAATATGTGATTGTGATTTTTGTGTGAGTTTTGGACTTTGTATTTTAGTTTATGCCATTGTTGTGTAAGATATATATGTATAGTGATTTATGCATACCAAGGGTTTGATAGTATGTCACTGTGATTTTTTTGAGTTTTGGACTTTGTGTGAGATTTTGGACTTTGTGTATGATTTATGTGATATTTGTGTGAGTTTTGGACTTTGTCTGAGATTTATGTCATATTTGAGTGAGTTTTTGACTTTGTTTGTGTGAGATTTATGTGATTTTTGATTGAGTTTGTGACTATGTTTATTTGTTTGTGACTGTGTTTCTTTGTTTGTGACTATGATTTATGTGACTTTGGTTGAGATTTATGTTTCTTTCTCTGTTTGTGTGTAGATTTATCATAGATTCAAGGAAAACAAAATATGCCTCTGCTCGTACTGACTCTGCCCTTTTAAAGGCATTAAAGAAGAACAAGTCAGCCTCACTGACCGAAACACCAGTGCAGCCCTCTCAAAGTAATTCATCCCTTGTGTCTGTTAAAGGGAAGGCCATTTCCAGCAATTTACAAAATCAAATATCCAAGAAAAGGAAACATGGGAGTCAAGCAGTGGCTGAGAAAAAAGAGGGACTTAAACTCTTGAAACACGGAGCTGTGACAATGCATAGGATTGTACGACGTAAGATCCTGGGCATCAAGCTCCCGGTGCCTTTCAATGCAAAGGGTGAGCCCTACGGTGATGCGGGAACTGAAATGCAGTCTTACATCGGAGTTCTTGCAAGAACTAAAGTCGCAGTATGGTATGATTCATGGATACGTATTTCAAAAGAAAGAAAGAATAAAATATAGGATTGTGTGCAGGTAACATTAATTGCCCTTACTAGTACTTAAGTACACATTGTTGCCTACCACCTAACTTGCACTTAAGTAACAATTCTTAAGAATGTAGATGGCATTTGATGTGCCGCTAACAGCAAGGAAGATGGTGTTGAAGTCGGTGTGCCAGAAGTGGAGGGAGTTTAAAAGTCGATTAACAACCGAATACATCCTTCCTTACCGGGATCAACTTGAGTTGTTGGAGTCTCCTCCAGCTGACTACTCATATATAGAGAAAGCACATTGGGATATGTTTATTTCTGATCATCTCTCTATTGAGTTTATTGTGAGTTTTTGACATTATTTGTTTTTAAAGTTCTTACAAGTTACATTAGGCTTTGTTGCTAATTTTTTAACTATCTGTTATGTGAAAAAAAAGATCCACACTACGCAGAAAAAAGAAGGGAGCTGAATGAATACCCTCACTGCATCTCTTGCAAGGGTTATGCTAACCTTGAACAAGAAATGGTTAGTAATATACACTCTTTGATTTTTTACAAGAGTCATATTCAAACGGGTTGATGTTTCTTAATTTTGATATCTCGAACATGGTTATTCATGGAGTCGCAAAGCAATCCTCAAATGGAGATAGATCGGTCAGCTACCTGGGTTCGTGCATGACAGGATAAAGATGGAAACTATAAGGATCCTAAAGTTAAAGAGATTGTTGAAGAGATTGTAAGTTATTCATTTACCTTTTAATTAAATTTCCACATTACCAAAATATTTGTGATCACCCTTTGATTTTTGGTTAAATTTTCAGGCGGTTATGAAATGGAGAACCAGTGAATGGTGACACCACTGTATTATTTCTGTAGTTTCTTGTTTAAGTATATACGGTTTCTCTGACACGGTGACACCACTGTATTATTTCTTCTAGTCAATTGCATTGGGAGACCAGAGAACAGGTCTAGTTGTGGATTACATTATGAAGGTAAGTAAGCGTGAATCATTTTGTTTTATATACATGCATAGATTAACCAAGATATCAAGAACTAGACATTGGACTCAAACTGCATTCAATCACTGACTAGACTGCTGTTTGGTTAGTGACTGAACTAATGACTTCTATGCTAACAGTTACGAGAAATTATAGCAACCATTGCTAGTTTCCAGAAAACAGTTTGTAGAGCCGTGTTTAAGGGTTTTTGAAACTATTTTTAGGTAATCAGCTAGCTACAAAGCAGCTGAACTATTTACGAAAAAAGAAGCATAATTATGGATTACTTTACAAATCTATGTGCCCTGGTTTACAAATTGCCTTTTGTATATGTTTCTGGCCTCCTTTTATTTGGAAATTTTGAGAATCTAGCATGTAGTTTGTCAATCTTATTTTAAGTGAATTTTATGTGTACTTCGACTTTCTCTACAGATTGTCGGGATAGATGATTTGAAAAAGGAGGTTGACAAAAGAGGAAAAGATGAAGATGTTACAAGCAGGACCTCCCAATCTTCACCAAGATCAACTGCGAGGAAAGGTGGTATCTCTAGAAAGCAGGACATTGACAGTCTCTTCATGGAAGTGAGCCAGGTGACACTATGGGCATTTGTTTATTTTCTATTATGTCTTGGTTTGATTTCACTTTATATTAAGAGATCCTGTTCTTTGTTTTTCTTATAATGTAGGAAGGAAAAGAATATTAACTTAAGAGTGGTTGTCGATTTATTTTGAAGATTGTTTGTTTTCTCCAGATTGGGAAATTGCCTATCACATGCTGTGATGATATTGCAAGGACAACATAGCTCTTGCGGAAGACGTGAAGAGAAGCTGAAAAGGCCAAGTGAGCTCTGAGTAGCCAACATCAAATCCTTGTAGACTCTATATTTTCTTTAATTTGTAGTAGAAATCTTACACTCATGAAAGCAGTGATATCAATATGCTTTTAGCTTTTGTATAACTATGTTGTTGTGATTTCCGATCACGGATTAACTTTAAAACTTTTTTTTAGATTTGCAAAGTTAATTTCATTTGATTACTTGTTATATTTTGTGTAAGACAACGCTTTTAAGAACCAAGCTTCATTAAAATATCATGTCTTTAATACTAAAACAATGCTTTCGAACACAAAACTTCGGTGCAAAATTAACTCTCACAACACTAGTAAACCATTGTCTATATAATATTAAGATATTGTATCAAAGGTATTCATGCAATACATTTGGACAAATAAACAGTTGTATGTATCTGATCATGCCATACATTAAAATTCAAAACTGTTGTGTGTAGAAATTTATTACAAGAGTTCTACGAGCTCAATTTCATTTTTGTTGTCTATCTGAATACACAACAACGTTTATACAACAATAAGTGTTGTAGGATTGGTTTTAATGTTATACCTTACACAACGGTTTTCTGAGTTTGTGAGAACCCTTGAGTAATGTCGCTTGTTACGACGAAAACAAGCAAAAAACGTTGTCTTTTCTAGATGTAATACAACGGGCTTAATCCATAATCATTGTCTGTATAATCTCAGACAATGTTTTTTAGCCGTTGTCTGATCCAACTAACAGACGGCGGCTCAATAGTCAACGGAAAAATAGGGTATCAGACAACGGACATAAACCGTTGTTGAAGCTTGTTTTCCTTGTAGTGACTAGTTAGCTATACTAGTCAAATTGATGCTTGACCGTTAAATTGTCAAACCAAATAAAATTATTTTGATATGAAATTTTGGTTATATATCTATTAACATCCATATGGTTGGATCGGTGAAAAATATTTTTAAAATAATCAAAACATTAATTCAAGATTCAACACTAGTTAGTGTTGTAATAGTCAAACTGATGCTTGACTGTTAAATTGTCAAACGAAATAAAATTATTTTGATATGTAACTTTGGTTATATCACTAATATATATCTGTTGACATCCAAATGGTTGGATCGATGAAAATTATTTTAAAATAATCGAAATACAAATTCAGGATTAAACATAGTTAGTTGTACAAGTCAAACTCATGAAACCAAATAAAATTATTTTTATATGTAACTTTGATTTTATCACTAATATATATATCTATTGACATACATATGGTTGGATCGATGAAATGTATTTTTATAATAATTGAAACAAAAATTAAGAACTAAACACTGGTTAGTTGTACAAGTCAAACTCATGCTTGACTGTTAAAATCACAAAGCAAATAATATTATTTTGATATATATATATATATATACATATTGACATGCATACGGTTGGATCGATGAAAAGTATTTTTAAAATAATCGAAACAACAATTGAGGATTAAACACTAGTTAGCTGTACTAGTTAAACTAATGTTTGACTCTTAAAATGGTAGACCAAATAAAATTATTTTGATATAAAATTTTGGTTATATCACTAATATATATATCTATTGACTCCTATAATATAAATTATAATATGTCTTAATCATCTATTGGTCATATTGGTGCTCAATACTCTTTCATTTCACGATAGATTATCGAAAGGCATTGCGAAATATATATAAGGAATTTTTTATTTTAATAAAAAGCTATTTATATAAAAATAAACTAATATTGATATATATATATATATATATGTTATTATTATTATTTCGCAAAGTTAATAGTATACTTCTAAAGTCAATTTTATATTTTTATAGAAATAATATATTTCCTAATAATTTGTAAAATATTTATGTATTAAAAAATTGACATCTAATTTTTCTAATATTTTTTTTAAATAATCTTTTTAATGATCCATCCATGTAAATGTTAAGATATATTTATTTTAGTCATATACACAAATTATCAAATATAAATATACGATTATATATATTTAAAATAATTATAAATTTTTAATCTATTTAAGTTTTAATAAAATTTTATTGAGTTTCCGATTTTTCCAAAAAAAACACCCCGCCTTTGAGAAACTAGAGATTTTTGCCCGCGCTACGCTTTCTAAATATAATTAATTTTTAAAAAAATATTAAATAATATAAAGAGAAATGTTTACGTAACTTTTCAGTTGAACACTAACACAACATCACTCTTTTACGAAAAAAAATTACGCGAATATATTTTTTCACATATGTTAGAAAGATATATGTTGTGTTGTCATAATTTTTTTTAAAACATAATTAACTAATTTTAAATTTTGGGTGTAATAAAATCAGCGCATGTTTCACTTTTTTCATATGACATAGATTAATTTTAAGGTATATTACAATTTTATGAAGGAAATGATCTAAAAATAATTTAATTAATTACTAAAAAATTAAAATAATTTCAACATTATGAAAATTGTAAAATTTAATTTAATAAACTTTACAAAATTTCAAAATTATGTATATTGTAATATTTAATTTAAAAGAATTTAAATTTATATTTTAAGATTTGGTAATTCATACCCAACATATCTTTAACAAAGTATTGGGTTTAGGCCTATTCAACAATACCCGCTAACAAAACATATAACAGAGCTCCGCAGAGGGAGGATCAATGGCTACTACTTCAAATCACGCAAACCAACTCTCTAAATCAGAAGATTATGAATTTTTTTTGGAGGTTAGTAACCCCATCCATCCATGTTTTAGTTGTTGTCAATTGGTTGTAAAGTTCAAGGTGAGTAGATTGATTAAGACTTTAATTTTCATTCAAATATAAATTTTCAGTATATATAATGCTTCATTTGTATGTATAAGAGTATTCCATGTATTGATGTTGATTGCATGTTTTAGTTCGGAGTCATATAGACAATGATTTGATTTCAAATTGATGTAATTACTTCACCGATGGATGCATGTACTTCTCTAGAGCCAATTGTTAAGATTTCCAATAGTAGATTATTCATGATTTTACTAAGATTTCTGCATGAACTGTTTTGTATTGAGTTTTAAATTTGAATGTTCAGGAACATAAGAGAAAGCACGACTCATGGAATGTTGATGGGGATATGGGTAAATATGTTACAAAATGTTTTTCAATGCTTGTTGGAAGCTGAATTAAAAATTTAGGTATACATAATTAATCAATGTTAAATATAGGTAAAGGACGAAAACCGTTAGGCAGTTTTGTTTCTGCAAATGTGGAGAGAGATGAGGATGGAGCATTTATAAGTGTTTGACTGATTGTACTTGAACGTTATTCAGAAGTTGAATTTATATTGTACCTGACTGCATCATTTATCCAAAATTGCAGAGGGTTCCGTCAAGTTTTATTGATAAATTCCAGAGTAAACTTCATTCCCAATTGCACATAAAGTGCAAGACAATTGTTTGGAATGCGAATAATGATAAGTATCGAAAGAAAATATGCGGCCTTCAAGAATTTATGAGATATTATGATTTAAAGATGTATTCTGTTGTTGTTTTTGAATATTATGGGTATGGCAACTTTTCTGTCCAGTGTTTCAATCCTTGATTCTGAACAATCCTTGATGTTGATTAGACAATACTCAAGTATGGAGGACTTGGATAATATGGAAACCACTCTCTCTATCTATACATTTATTATTTTCCTCATATTTATAAACATTGTGTTTACTTATCTTAAATCTAATACTCAATGTGCTCAATTTAACAGAAACTGCCTACTCATTTGGAAAATTTGTATAAGCGATGGAATGGATTGTCCAGGATCTGTTTGAAACATGGCTGCAGAAAATGGGATGTACTCATGCATTGGGTTGAAGAAAAGTGTTGGTGTGGAAAAGGATGGTCTGGAGTTCTGAAGGAGTTGAATATATGTGCAGGTGATGTTGTAGCTATAAATATGGCTCAAAAGCTACCAGAGATTGTTCTACTTTATATTTTTAAAAAGAAAGAAGTAGAAGCAGAGAAAACAGAAGGTATCTCACATTCTTTTGATATTGCTATGAGGGTGCAACACTTTATTTGAAACATCATTTTTTTAATACCTAGAAGATACAAATATATTTACTAATAAATTTAAATCGGATAATTAACAAACAGGGGATAGGAATGGAAGAAGATCATTTTATAAGATTTTTTTAGGGCCCTTTGAAGCTTGGATATCTTATGAGTAACCTATTGTTTTTTAAAATATTCTTGTATCTTTTTAGTAAATGATCAATAATTCTTTTATGTTTTAACATTGTAACAGACAATCCCGAGACTTTTAGGCCAGGAGACTGAAAAGCAGCTCCTTGGTGTTGAACATATTGTAATCAATGGGATTCTGTGAGATGTGAGATACGATGCTAAATTAAGAATAATTTATGGGCAAAAACAACTGATTAAGTATTTTGGTCTTGTGGAGAATGATATGATATTATTTAGTTTTGATGTGAATGGTGAGTTTTGTGGAAGGATTTTTATGTGTGAAGGAAAGAAAATTACACGATCCACAGCGTAAAGTAAGGGGAGGAGAAGGCCTAGTGGCAAATTTTTTCTCTTTGAACATAATGCTACAGATTCACCTGTTGAGATTGGTATGCCATATGTTTTCTTTCCTTATTTACTTTGCAGGCTCCTTTTACATAGGCACTGGTCGTGATTTTAATATTGTCTTATATCTGTACTTAGAACAAAATGTTGAAATTGTGGATGTGTCAACTAAAATGGAGGTGGAAGGATATGATAACCCTGCAGAATATGGAGTTGATGGAAAATAATAATCCACATGATGCGCAAGTTGCAATGAATCTCTAGTTTTCTAAATTATTGGATGGAAGTCTCTTGAACTCTAAATGTCATGGAGCGGTAAATAATAACATATAAGACTATAATATAACTATTTCGAATACCTTGTTGTATTATGTTCAGGAACAGACTGATCAAATTATGCTAACATATTCAACTGTTGTGTAGCACATTCTTAGAACTATAAGATTTCGAGATCAAATATGAAAAAGTGGAGACATGGTGAAGTTCAGAACGGGCCAAGGAGTTTGGGATACAAAAATAGTTCTGAACGGTACAGCTGCCAGATTTTCACGTGGATGGAGCAAATTCAAAGATCTTGACTTAAAGGAAGATGATAATCCGCGCTTCATATTATAGCAAGACGGTGTTGTTCCAACTTTTAACATTGAAATCAATCCTCCCAACTAGTAATTATCCTCCATATATTTCATAGGATATGTTCTGCTACTTTACAATATCAAGGTAGTTTGGAGACTGAGTTTTCATATTCTGATGTTGTTGGAATAATCTTTGTATCAATTTGAACGTGTTACATGTGGTTATGCTTTAAATTACATTGAATGATGTTGTAATTTTGTGTTTGCATATGCGACTTAAGTTTTCAAGCTGGTGATGAGAACTTGAATCAAATCCTTAATATTATTAAGGGAGTGCCGTTTTATTGTCAATAGCAGACTAATATATAGTTTTGATATATTTTTAAGTTGATGACTCATATGCACATGGTAAATTGTACCTTTTTCATTTTGATACTTATCTATAAATTTGGTTTTTTCTCATAAACCTCTCTATATTTGTAATGATTTGCATATTGTAATGTATAAACTTTTTTTTTTGAAAATCACTTATGGTTGAAATGATAAGTGCATTTGAAAAGTTTCCGATTTTTTCCAAAAAAACACCCCGTTATTGAGAAATAGAACAGTCTAATAATCTAATTGCTTCACATCTCAATATATTTTCAGTCCGTCTTTCTTGGTTCTCTCTCCCCTTCACTCTTCCCCTCTCTTTCTCCCCCTCACCTCTCCTGGTTATGCAAAATCTATATATACATAAATGTTTACTTTAATTCTAGCCTCCTTTGATTGATTTGTATGTTTCTTTTATGGGGGCTTTAGTTATGGTTTCGTTTAGGGTTTCAATTTAACTTCAATTTGGTGTTTTAGTCGGTGTTCAAAACTAGGGCTTTAGGGCTTATTTTTGGATTCAAGGGAAGGCGTCCCTGTCTCTCTCTTCCTAGTATGCACATCTCTCCCCTCTCTCTCTATGCTCATATCTCTCTCCCTCTCTCCTTCCCCCCTCTCTTTCCCCCTCTATGTATATATATTTGCGTGGATTTTGTAAATTGTACTGTAATTAGCTACTGATTTTCTTGTAGTGCTTTATCTGGTAGATTTGTATTTTTCTTTTTTTTGTGTTGCGGAGAGAATACAAAATAATTTGAATTGTGATGAACAGCCTTGTGGGAAAATATCAATAAACAACAAATCAGCTAATATAGTTCAATATAACCATTTCTTTATTTAAGAAGGATTTTGTTTTTCCAGATTGGCACTTGCATATCATATACAATATTTTTGGTGTGTGTAATGCTTAGTTTTCTTCCGAGATGCAGAACAAACCCCTCATTCCCAAAGTTATTATGCTTTATGTACCTGGCCTTGACGCAGGTCTTTACTTGTTACAGTCAAAGGTACTTCACAATTTCAAAGAGTACTGTGGCGTTCCAAGAGCAGTGTCAGCTCTAAAGTTGGTGACATTTATCTTTTCTAGCAGAATATTGGATTTATGCATTGCATTTCTTGAAAGTTTATGCTTTTGGTTTTTTGTTTGTTGATAGTTGTGTAGCAGATGTAATACAGACTATAGATGCTCATCTTACATACAAGGTGAAAAGAAAAACGGATATTGCTCAGCCTATAAGAAAACCTGTTCAGAATCAGAGTTCCAATCAAGGTATATATCAGCTATAAAGTTGTAGACTTGTAGTGCTTTCTGGGTTAAAATAAGTAAAATAGTAAACTATCTTCGATGCAGGAACCTGTGATTCTGTTTTTGATCTATCCTTTGGTGATCTCTCGAAAGATTTACCATTTCCCCTGTCATATTACACACTCACAGAGACCGAACTAGAACAAAATGGTTACTTCTGTATTCAACCAGGTGACAATATATATACAGTATACCATTTCCTTTTTATCCTTTATTCCCTTCAGGTTTAAGTTGTTTGGTTGTGTTGATAAAGCTGATGAGATCCATCTTTTGTGCAGATTTTGTTTCAACACTTCCGTGTCCTTCAGGAGCTCCCACCCACGAAATATTGGCGCTTGATTGTGATATGGTAAGGCAGGGTTCAGATGTTCAGTGTTGTTCGATGTTTCAGGCCTGGAAGTACTATATCATTATTATATGTATATTATATTTCTTTTCAAATATTGAAGTTATGTACTATATTCGTTCTTCTAATTAATTTACTGTATAGTTCCAGATCGGATTTTCTTAGTCAGACTTGTTAGTTATTGATGTTGCGGATTGAATTTTGATGGGATAATGACAGTGTCCCTATTCCATATGCTACAGCAGTATATGTGACTGTATATTCGGTACAGCAGTATATGTGACTGTATATTCGGTACATATATTGATTAATAGGGTTGTAGTGAAGGATATGGTAAGAATATATTGCTTTTTATGTGTTCGTTTTGCTTGGTTTAGGTGGAAAGTTCTTAAAAAAACTTGTTTTATTGATTGGCAGGAAATCTGATGAACCAAGCAAGAGGAAGCCATAATTGCCGGTTGATAAACAGTTCTTGATAACCAGAAATGGTAAATTTAATCTCAATATCTCTGGAATGTTTAGTTTCCTGTAAGATGTTTTTTTTTCTTTTTTACTAAGTTGATAGTTTTATTTTTGTTATAGAAACTTATTATTTTAAAATTGATTGTGATCATTAACTTGTATTATCTATTCTAGTTATAGTATCTTTAGTTAATATAAGTATATAATATTGCCCCATGTGTTGTGTTCAATAAATACATTTGGTATGTTGTTGTAAGAGGGCTGTGTCTAAGCAGTGTATAAAACTGTCTGAATAGGGTTTAATAGGTTCTGCGTAAATGAGAGTTTTCCTCACTTGCACAAATTAGTTGAAGGATACTTGTTTAGGGCTGCTCACAGGAGTGATATATTCACGACTATTCTGATATGGTATTTATAGGTGGGAGTTGCTTTTTGGTTATTCTCCCCATTTTAATTAATTAATTAATTAATTTCAGTTTATTCAGAGTTCTAAAGCTTAACTATTATATTTAAGAATGGTAGGGGAAGTCTTGTGAACCAGAGACTGGGAAAGAGTCAAAGGAGAAGGATACATCAGTTGCCCTAAAGGTATACTTATATAAAAAATCAAGGTTCTCATACTCACTAAGAAAATTAATTGTTAATTGTTAATTTTTTTGGTACTCGAAAAATGTATAATTAGATGAGAATATTTTTACTACAAAAACTTATATTCCCCATTCTCTCTGTGCCAATTATCATCCTGGGTTTGTAATATAAATATCCTCTCTGTGGTACCCCACCCCAATATTATCCTTCAAATGATTCTCCTTGGCAATGTTGAATGTGATGAGAAAGATAATAGTTGGAAAAAGACTAAATTTAGTGTTGGTAAATGCTCATCAATATGGACTAAGTATAAATATTTTATGTTTAATTTGTAATGTACTTTAACATTCTGCTCGTATATGTATAATCTTTCATGTTGTGGAAATTGTTTGCAGCACCATTATTAATTCTTCATGAATATTACCTACAAGATTAATATTACCTACAAGATTACATAGTATTTTACTGCTTCAAACTGGTAACATATTGTATGTGTATGTGACTGATAACCTCTGCATATATACTATGCACAATCACAAAAATACACTGTTCTATATTTAGAAAGGTAACAATGTCAAAGAAGTTAATTAGAAAACCATGGCTAGCTTTACAAAAATCATCCGAGTGTGTAGTAAAATTATCAATTTTCTAAACTGATTACTTTAATTTTTTTAACCTCACCTATAAAATTTAACAATAATTTAGTTTATTTAGAAATCTTTCTTTTCTATTTTTCTCCCATCTAATAAGTTATAAATGATTATACACTTATATTATATGTATGTTGTCACTGTGTCACATGCTATGGCTGAACAAATGGAGGAGCTCGACAGCAAGGTATCTGAACTAACTGTTAGATATTAACATGAACCTCCCTATATATTTCTGCTTTCTATGAAGTATAAGTACCTATAGAGTATGTAGTATAAAAAGTCCTATTAAGAATTAATGAATGTAAACAAAAACCTGACCAAACATCCAATATGTACTCCATCTTACAACTCTTTAAATCTTGTACTAAAAGAATAACACTATTGAGATTAGTTTTTATAGATGTATACAAAATGTGAAAAGTTGACCAAACATTAAATGTATTCAAAGACCCTTCAAGTGCTGGTTTGATTAGTTAGGCTTAGCTTGCAGGGATTTTATTAAGTGTGAAAGTACTGGGAGCTATATGAATTATAAATTGTATGATCAGTTCTAATCTTCTATCATTTCAATCATTCACATATTGTAATAAATAAAGAGCCAAATTCTGTTTTACTATTTTGTATTGGCAGGAACGTCATCATGGAGATGTCAACAAACAGCTAAAAATCAAGGTTTCTTTTAAATTATCTTTGGTACTCATTATCCCTATGAATTTAACATATGTATAGACCTGTGGTAGTCTATTTGCTATTTTTAGCGACAAGAAGTAACTTTTTGATTGTTTTGAAAAATATGCAGCAAGAGTTAGGAGGACAAGAGTATAGGGGTGCTCCTACATTTGGATTTTGAAGATTGAAATAATTATGTAACTTTAGATACTTGGGTATCATGTAACATGGATCACTAAAGATCCTTGTTTTATCATTCACGAGTGTTTCACTTACCACTTTGAACTTGTATTTGCTATTGGGTTTGATGTAATAAAACCATAAATGTATATGTTGTTGGAATTATGCTTAGGTCAAATGTCTTTGGTTTAGAGTTTGTGATTGCATTAGACTTTGAAAGGTTTAGAATTTAAATTGGAAGCTGAAAATGGCTGGAAACTGAAAAATCAGAATTTGGCTATTCTGGAAATACAAACTTACGACGGTCGTTCATCACATATTCAGTCATAAGTTGGCCCCAGTTCCTAACATACGACAGTTTTTTCTGTCGGAAGTTTCTAATTTACGACGTAAATTTGCGTCGTATATTTATGTTATATTTTATCAAGGTGGGACCCACAAGAAAATATCCGACGATTTTTCCATCGTAAGTAACTAACATACGATGATATCTTTCATCGTAAGTAGATTTATTATTTTTTTGAGTATGTGGGCCACTTCTTCCTAACTTGCGACATAATTTTATCTTGTGACGAAAAAATGAACTTACTACTCGACCAAAAACGATGATTTTTTTCTGTCATAAATAGCTCAGTTACGACGATTTCAGTTCAAAAAAAACCGTCGTAAATGGCCAGATTTGTTGTAGTTTAATCTATAACACAAGTTTTTGGTTATTATTTTATGTCTTATACAATGATATTTGTTTCGTTAATTCTATAATGCTAATTTTCTTCCTTTAGGATGGATATAAAGTTAATTTATTAAAATTTAATATCTTTTTTCTGATAAATTTATCTGACTAATTTTTTTCGTGTTTTTTAATTTATTGACAAATTAATATTGATATATACTATCACCAGATTTATCATTCATATAAAAACCTTCAAATTACATATTTATCCCGTTGTTATGGGTAAAAAGGTAGGTTGTATTTAATACTATAGTTAATTTTAGGGTTCACGAGCTTCAAGACTCTATTTGAATGCTCTTGTGATTCGTGACTCAATATGTCTTCACAAGATGCCTACGTACCTTGCCCTATACCAAGGATCAAGTCAAAAAATGTAATTCTGAATTTGTGGGGGCCTTATATAGGCATATGATGCCTTGGATTAGATTAGGGTTAGGTGACTTGTTGGGCAAGTCTCAGATTTAGAATAGACACATGAGTCCTAGAATGTAGGGATTTGCTTCCTTATAGGACCGTGTGGCTTGAGGACTATTCTTTTGAAAGTTTGATTCTGATTTTAATTTGTTTTCTCAATCACTACTTGGGCTAATACTAGGCCTACGAATTTTAATAATAAATTCTTGGTTTGCAGGCCCTTTGTGTCCAATCAATGACATACTAATTATTGGGCCTTAATAACTAGGTTTTGTCTTTGGAACAAATCGAGCATAATTAAAAGCTACTCTTTTAATTACCAAATTTTTGGGAATTTGTTTTTCAAATTTCTGCTATTTTCGACCAGGATCCTGGTCGAAAATTCAGCCAACTCGTGTAGCCTAGTCAGAAATTTTTGACCAGGATCCATGACCTGGAATTCGACAAGGATCCTGGTCGAAATTCGAGTCAGCTGTTATATCCTAGTCAAAATATTTCATCCAGGAACGTCGACTTGGATTTTGACCTCAATCCTGGTAGAGCTTATGGTTAAATTCCTGTAGTTTGGTCGAAGTCTATTGACTAGGATCCACGACCTGCAATTCGACTAGGATCCGGGTCAAAGTTCCAGTCGTAACTTGACATGGATTTGGACCTCAATCTTGGTCATATTAATGGTTTGTTTTAGGCCCTCTAGTTAAAGTTTTAGGATCCACGACCTAGAACACGACCTCAATCATGGTCAAATACATGGTCCATTTTGGGGCCTCTAGTCAAATTTTTTTTACTGGAATCCACGATCTAAAACACGACCTCAATCCTGGTTGAATACATGGTCCATTTGGGGCCTCTACTCGAAGTTTTGGTCCATTTTCTGGGTTTTTTCGATGAATATCTTAATAGATACATTGTTTTTCAGATGAATATCTTCATCTCTTCTGGGTTTTTTCTGTATTTTTCAAGCATCAATTCACTATGTTCTTTATTTTTCATGTATTTCTCCGATAGCCAAAATGAACGTGGTTAAAAATTCAAGTGATTTCCTCAATCGATCAAGGTTTTCTTCTTTGATTGATATGACCAATACTAGGGGGGATGAGTATCCGTACGACGCTTACTTTGATGTGTTTGATCACGTCAACGACTTCTACGACGTGAAGGAGCTGGAAAAAATAAACCTCATGTACAAGGTCGAGAAGTCCTACAAGCTGATTTTTGCTAGTGATGTAGACAAGGCTTTCCATCGAAAGAAGGATGTGAATCTTCAGGGATACAATCAGGGCAGGTGCCAGGTTTCCCTTTCACCTCTTTATTCCCATTCTTCTTGCTGATGTTGGGATTAATCCCTGCAAACTTCCTCTAAATACTTCGAGGTTAATTATTTCTTTTTTATCAGAATATGCTAAGCACAATTTGTCTCCCATAGTAGCTAATTTCAGGAAAAAAATTCAGTTTAAAAAAAGCCCTAACAAGAATCCGGGTTGTGTTTTTTTGAACCAACGCCCTACAATCCCCTATATTGTTAATGGACCCTTATATTGTTAATGGAAAGTCTACCCCATTAGGGAACCCTCTTTGATTCATCTTTTATACAGGTAGTCGACGACAGCCCCAACGATATAATATTGTCCGAGGAAGAGGCAAAGGCCTTCAATATCCTCACTAAGGATAATGGCATATCCCATTCATGGGACCTTATTATGGAGACAGTTCTCTTCAAGCGTGGGCTCTCTCATGTCTCAATGAAAAGTAAGTTTTAACATTAGTCATTATTCTTTTTCATACTTTTTTAGACTATTTTTCCAGTTTTAACTCTTGTTTAATCCTTTATGCAGCGGCTGCTAAGATAGTAGATGTCACCAAGCCTAAAGACTTGGAGACCACTAGGATAAAGCGGGCTGTAAAACTCTTCAAAAACTAGCGCCTAGGGGATCACTTCTCTGAGTTTATCTAGTCCAGCATACCTGATATTTATCTGAGTTTCATTATTTTGTGCTTTTTTACATGTTTTTTCATGTTCATTCATGCACACTAACTCAGCTTCTAAAAACTCATTTATTTTGTTAAGCTTCTTATTATCAGCAATCAAACTATCACATTCAATAGTCTTATATTTAAAGGTAACATGCAAAGAGTACAAGAAAGTTTTCAGTTCAGACATATTATCAATATCAACAGGAAATATAACTGAAGGTACCTTATCAATTCCTGAGGCATTCTCTCCATGAGTTGTAATAGGTGCATAGTATTCATCATCATTGTCAGTTTATGATGAATCCATCCATTCTATATTGGAATTTGTCGTGACCAAAGCTTTTCCATTTATCTTGGAGTACTCAATTTCCAGATGTCCCCTTTCATTACAGTTGTAACATGTCACCTTGGTCGTGTCAAACTTCCTTTCCTTGTTATTCTGACCATCACTCCTTCTGAACTTATCTTTGCCTTGATCAGAGAGCCTTCTGTTGAAACAAACTTTTCTCTGTGGTTTTCCATTCATCATCCTTTTGAAACCTTTCACCGGTATTGCAGCCATCTCAACCACTTGAGGATCATCCATTCCGATTTCAGAATCATCGTCAGTATCTGTGTCAAGATCTGATACATCATCAGTATCTTATTCTTCCAAAATGTTCCTTCTTCTTCACCTCTCACTTATCTTTTCTTTGTCTGTGTGAGTCTCAGCATTAAGAGCCACAACCTTCATCTTCTGACCTTTTCTATTCTTCCTTTGCTGGATCTCCTTGTCATGAGTCTTCAGCATCCCATACACTTCATCCAGAGTCAGTAAATCAAGATTATATTGATGCCTGATTATTGTGGCCTGTGTATCCAATCTTTTGGAAGAGCTCTCAGAAATTTGGTATTTGAGTCTTCCCTTTTATATTTTTTTTGATCCAATGATAGATCATTCATCAATGTTAAAAATCTATCATACATGTCAGTAATTGACTCATCAGCGTTGGCATCAAATTGCTCATTTTCTTGCACAAGAACAACTCTTCTGTTTTTCTTTATTTCCATCGTACCTTGACACTATGCTTTCAAGGCATCCCATATTTCATTTCTAGTCTTACATTCAATAACTTTGTTTGACATCACATTGTTCAAATTATTGTGCAGAATATTCCGGACTTTAGCATCTTTAAGCATTGCAACTTTTTCATCTTCTAACCACTTTAATTTTTCATTTATGGCATAGTGTTCAGGAGCATCTGCAAACATAACCACAATTTTTGTAGGATATTGAGGTCCTGTTTTGATGATATCAACATATTCATCAGTAATAGATTCAAGGAATATCAATATCTTTACTCTCTATATAGAGTAATCAGTTTTCTTAAGGATGGGTATTTTCATGTTTTCATACTTACGTTCAGAAATCTTGAACTTTTCAAATTAACAGTCAATTTGACCGCTCATACACCACTTCTTTTCCTGTAAAGTAATTGTTTAAGGGGTTTGGATACAATTACTAAACAAATCGATGTATTATAAAAGTAAAGTAAGAACATATAAATCAAATAACAGTTTATATTGATCTTTAATAAACTATTACAAAACTCTCTCAAAAATAATATTCTTAAGAGCTTCTAGATTATACGAATACTCGAGTTGTGCACTATAAATTGTGATAACCTATTCCGCGTTTATATACTACACAACTACAAATCAGTCCTCTATCAATTATAATTAATATTACACTATAACTCTAATACTTTACATATCTAAATCAACTACGATCCTATAAATCATCACCTTCTGATTTATCTCACAGTCATGACTTATCATCCAAGTCATTCTTCAACAGATAGCTTTGATCAATGGATAAATACTTTAGCTTCAACGGATAATCATTTATGTATATCAACGGGTGATATCGAAGCTTTCAATGGATAATCATATTTCAGTAGTTGATCATATCCTGATTGTGACATAAATCTAGATCTTCCACTTAGCCAATTCTCAACAGCTATATATGTTTCCTCAAATAGTCATTTCAAACAAATAATCTGCTTAGTTAAATAAGATTTTTAAAATTTTTAAGCAACTTTAATATTCCACTATAACATTCATGTCAACAAGTTCCCTTTTCTAGTAAGTGTTAAATAGATTTGTGTACAAATAATGGAACCGATCATATTTCAAATAAATAATTTCCTAATATATCATATTAATTTTACCTTGTCAAATAAAATTCCTATGAAGTATAGATTTTTTATGATTAATATATCGGATTTTGACTGCGCACTAAATTCACTAAATTTTATATATTACTTATGCCCGAGTCATTTACAATATTGAAGTCATACATCATTAGTATAATACCCTGAATGATGGTGGAGGGGTCACAAATTTGGTATTCAATAAATTTGCACTAGTACAAAATGAGTTTTTACATGGCCTATTTGACGTCACACTTACACAAAATCAGAAATATATGGTAGTATTGTAAGTCATACTATTTAAAACTGAACTAGGTTTACTTTTCGAAAAATGGATTTAAAACTAGCATATACATGTTGTGTACATCTGTTATTTTCTTTACATACGTCACTTTCTCTAGATCATATCCGTGGGTTTTTGAATTTTTTACATCACATTTTTACCTAACGCATATTTTTACATATAATTTATCGTTTACGTCGCTCTTTACCCAATTTAATACTCCATACTAAATATATCCACCATTATAAATTATTATTTAAGCGACATACATTATCTATTTACCCGACACAAATTTCTATTTTTTACTTTTACTTTCTACAATTTTACTTTTCGTCAACTGATATTTTACCGGAAAAATATCATCACTAATAAAGAAAGAATATCATTTAAATAAATCAACACTTGTGATGTTGTTCATAAGACTTTATAATTATTATTTAATAATAATATTTTTATAAAAATAAATAAATTCAATGAGAATTTGAAAATAAATGAAATAATATTATAAAATTTAAAATTTATATATTAATGAATAGAAATATATTTTCATGTTAAATGTTAGAAATCATTAAAAGAAAAAAATTAATACATTAAATTTTAACAAAGAAAGTTGGGCCGAGCTTTTTAATTTGACAAAAACTTGGGCCTAGTTAAAACCTGGTGGGCGGCGGGTGAAAATTAGAAAGCTCGGGTTGAAAATTTAACAAAAAGAAAATAAAAGGGGAGCCGCTCAAACAAACACACATCTCACCCTCTCACAATCGAATTTCAAACGCACATCTTTGGTGGTAAGTGTAATTAGGGTTTTGATTTGGGGTTTTCAAATTATTGATTTCGGGCTTCAAGATTTGGGGTTTCGATTGGGGCTTCTCTAATTGGTGTTAAAGTTCTTCTAGTTTGAGGGGCTTTGATTGATGTTTTCATATTTTATCGGGTATTATTCTTAAATTGAGCTCGTACTAGTTATTCAAAGTTGATGTGTATTGAAGTATTAGTCTCTTTATACTCAAGTATGTTTGTTTGTATGTTTCTGTTTATTTAATTAGGGTTTTCTTAATCTCATGAGAAATCATTCTGCTCCTAATTTGAGTTCCTGTATGGTATATTCAATTATGTTTGAGTAATGAATGGTCTAATTTTTTTTGTTATTTTCACTCTCTCTTTTTATTGTCTATCTATCTTCATTTCTCTCTATTTCTCTTCATTAATGGTGGCTATTACATCCATATTTTTTTACCGAGAACAAAGTAATGTGATTTTTTAGTGAAGAGGAAAACATTTTGTTAACACTTGACAGTACGATGGGTATTATTCATGTTGTAATTCACTTTACACACAAAATTTGTTAAGTTCTTTGATATTAGCGTTTTCATTACTGCAGTAGATTTTAGTTACAGAGGGAGGGGAACTGGGGAGATGAGGCGAGAAACAAACTCTAGACGTGATATCCCCCTAGGAACAATTTTGCAAATGCTGACTGTTATGTTTGATATATGAGTACATAAATGAGGTTTCATATAAATGAAGGTTGTGGATTTGAATCCAGGAGCAAGTACTTATTTGGTAATGCTAGTTTACAGGTCAAATTATGTCCTTAGCTACATGTTAATGGGACCTTGAACAGATTTAGGCTACAAAATGGATGGTCAACAAAGTTCATCAGTGAGGTTTGTTGATTTATGCAAGAGTATCATTAGTTATGGTCTGGTCTTATTAAATTCATTTAGAATATGTGATCAGTTATCTTTTGTGCAATATATCTTTCACTATAATGCCTTGGTTTTTATATTCCTAACCGGGTTATATGGTGCTCTTAACACGTATAAATATTATGATGTTCTGTAAGTTGTGACTTTATATAGATTAATCTTCCTATATATGTTTGCTTAAATTTTTTATTGCTTTCTTGCCTAGATTTAAAATTTACAATTCTCCTCAATCTAGATAGTTTGAAATATGAGATTTTCTAGTAATTGGTAATGCAAAAATCTATTCAAAAGTATCCGTAGCTTGGTTGACATATTATTACTTTTGTAAAAATAATGCTTGATGATTACTCTCTTGACATACTTTCTGTCAAAATTGATGTGCATGAAGTTAAAACTTTTAAGCAATTTTAACATTCCACTATGACATAAAAGTCAACTAATTCCCTTCTCTACTAAGTCTCGAATAGATTTGTGTACAAATAATAGAATCTGTAATATTTCAAATAAATCATTGCCTAATGTATCATATTAATTTATCTTGTCAATTAAAATTCTTATGAAGTATTAATTTTTTATGATTAATATATTTGATTTTGACTGGGCACTAAATTTTATATATTACTTATGCCCCAGTCATTTACAATATTGAAGTCGTACATCATTATTACGATACCCTGAATGATGCTACACAGGGCACAAATTTGGTATTCAATAAATTTGCACTACTACAAAATGAGTTTTTACATGGCCTATTTAAGGTAACATGTAAACGAAAAAAAAAATTGTAGTATTGTAAGTCATACTATTCAAAACTCAACTAGGTTTACTTTTCGAAATATGGATTTAAAACTAGCATATACTTGTTGTGTACATCATTTATTTTCTTTACATACGTCACTTTCTCTCGCTCATATAAGTGGGTTTATGATTTAGAGTAAAAACATATTATAAGTACAGTTATCTTCCATTTTACTTTTCATCAATTGATATTTTACCGGAAAAATGTCATCAATAATAAAGAAACAAAATCATTTCTAATAAAGCTACACTTGTGATGTTGTTCATAAGACTTTAAAATTTTAATTCAATAATAATATTTTTATAAAAACAAATAAATTCAATGATAATTTGAAAATAAATGAAATAATTTTATAAAATAGAAAATAAATATATTAATGAATAAAATTATATTTTCATGTTAAATGTTAGAAATTATTAAAAGAAAAAAAATTAATACATTAAATTTTAACAGAGAAAGTTGGGCCGAACTTTTTATTTTGACAAAAATTTGGGCCTACTTAAAAACTGGTGGGCGGGGGTTGAAAATTAGGAAGCACGGGTTGAAAATTTAACAAAAATAAAAGGGAGCAGCTCAAACAAACACACATCTCACGCTCTCACAATTAAATTTCAAACACACATCTAAAACTCTTACATCTTTGGTGCTAACTATAATTAAGGTTTTGATTTGGGGTTTATAAATTATTGATTTCAAGCTTCA
This sequence comes from Apium graveolens, assembly GCF_009905375.1. Lineage (NCBI taxonomy): Eukaryota > Viridiplantae > Streptophyta > Magnoliopsida > Apiales > Apiaceae > Apium > Apium graveolens. The sequence goes on along the minus strand of NC_133652.1, from coordinate 284,209,217 downwards.
AGATTTGGTGTTTTGATTAGGGCTTCTCTAATTGGTGTTGAAGTTCTTCTAGTTTCAGGGGCTTTGATTGATGTTTTCATATTTTATCGGGTATTATTCTTGCTTGTACTAGTTATTCAAAGTTGGTGTATATTGAAGTATTACTTTGTTTAGATTAAAGTATATTTGTTTGTGTGTTTCTTTGTATTGAATTAGGGTTTTTTTAATCTCATTAGGAATAATTGTGCTCTTAATTTGAGTTCCTCATTTGGTATATTTGATTATGTTTGAGTAATGTATGGTCTGGTTTTTTTTTATTTTCACTCTCTCTTTTTGTTCTCTATCTATCTTCATTTCTCTCTATTTGTCTTCATTAATAGTGATAATTGCACCCATATTTTTTTTACCGAGAACATGTTAATGTTTTTTTTTACTCAAGAGGAAAACATTTTATTAACACTCGACAATACGATCGGTATTATTCATGTTGTAATTTAGTTTACACACATAATTTGTTAAGTTCTTTATTTTCAGTGGTTTATGTAACTCCCCCAAATCCAGGGTCAGAGAATTTGGTCATCACGATAAAACCTCAATTCAAAATAACTTGTTTAATCGATAAGTAAATGCCAACAACTGAAATATAGCATCTGTGACCCCAAACTAAACCCAAGATCTTTTCAGGTTACTGTTCTAGAAACAAGATATCCAAATTGCACAAATAGATTTTCACTTTCTTTTAAAACACTTTTTCAACAAATTCCAATTCAATATTAACCCGCTAGTATAACTTCGAAAAGAAGTATACTAGGCCCAACTATAAAATAACATAATTATAATATAATATTAAATATAAATAACTTTATAAATAGAACTTACATTAGTCCACAAACCTTGGACCAACCACCTTCCAAGAGCTTCTTCTTTGCTTCATCGAATTACGCGGCTAAACCGCGCAAGCTAATCCTCACTGGAGGAGAAATTTAAAAACAAGCAAGTATGATCGAAATAAATGCTCATCAAGTTCATTATAGCATATATATGGTTGTTTTGATATAAAACCAACATCTGCATTTGAGCAGAACATTTAAAAACCATAATTGCCGAATCAGAAGTTTGTTAAAGAATTGTATCATTGTTTCTCACTGTATTTAAAACTCTTTTTGATATTTTCGAGCGAAATACTTCAGCAATACTTTGAATTTTGATGAGAATAAAACTCGTAAAACATTATTTACGAAAATATCATAAACAACAATAACAAGAAGCAATGATTATGGATTGAATTAAAAACCTTATTCAAAACTGAACTCTTGAAATTAATACTTCTTTTGTTGTCATATCAAATTAGATATCAATACGAACTTTGATGCTCAGAAAATCTCATATTGAAGTAACATCATTCATCTATACTAATACCATATTTGATATTTAACAACAAAGTAAGTATCAGCATAAATCAGAAACTGATTTGAAACCGCATTTCACCTTTAATCTAAAGCAGAAACAGTTGATAAATCATTTATTCTATGAATATCAAAACAATTTAGAAACATCATTTTAGATTGGAACCAATTATATTTCATGTTGTTCCTGATGATCAGTCACGAAATAACACTGGTATCTCGCAGCTATACCGTAAATATAGGTACTACCTGTATCACGCAGCCATATGGTACCTATATGGCGCCAGAAAAGGCATATACTCGCCTTGAAATATATTATAGATGGACCGATATCTTGATCACCTATGCTATAATCAGTAACCATTCCAATCTTTAAATCTTTTACTGAAAAAGGAGTCGAATCAATCGACATCCTCAATAATTTTATTCCCCCATTCACTTGGACATGAATACTCGCAACAAAATCAACTTTCTCAAAATCCAAAACATTTATAAATCGAGTAATTTGATAAGTAAAACATTTAAGTATTCTGAACATAGAATAACAGAGTGTACTTGCATGATAAGCATTTTAATTCAGCGATATGTAGAACATTTGTCTATTCTGAACTAAGAATAGGGAAAACAATACTTGCATAATATGATTCAAAATATATATCACTTGAACAATAAATAATTATAGAAATACTTTCCTTTGGGATTTAGTAGTTAGTCACACTCGTAAAGATGCATCTATTCAGACATTCTGTATCAAAATATCACCGTCCTTCTTTTCAACACTTCACTGATATGCTGCTCCTGCGATTGCTAGAAGCCAGATATCCAATACCATTCCATCTCATTCTTTATCCAACACCTTGTCCTGATCACTCGAACAATCTGTATCTATAATTAAAAGATATAATTTAATCGTCTATTAGATAATAACTCGACAAATTGTGTGTCAAAACCCTATCGTCTACCCATACGATAGCCCACACATAAAGGAAACACTCAAACACATGATTCTTGACCCACGCAAGAACGTAATTCACATAGAACATAAGCATATAACTCACATATACATAATTTATATCACATATGACTCGGTTCGTCAAAAGGTTCGACTGGGTACGTTTAAACCTAAAATCGGGTCAATGTCAATTGTCAATTAGATATCGATTCAGAATAACTCGCAAATCAAAAAACCTTGTAATACAAAAGAATTTAGGCCTCAAAAGTATTTTTATTGAAAGCGTAGTATTTTTCTGAGTCTGTACGCGTTCGTTTCGTATTAAACCGACGAACAGTTTATTTATTACGAATAAAATAAGAATTTAAATAAGATTAAAGCAATTAATAATAATACTAATTGATTTCAAATACAAAAATATAAATTTTAAAATCTGAAAATAATTTTTAAATAAATATTTAGGAAAAAGCATAATTAAAAATGACTTTTTCATAATTTTAGGAATTAAAATAAAAATAATACAAATTATCTAAATAAACTGATTAATTATCTGAAATAATTAATCAATTTAAATGAATAAATTTTTTTGAATTTTTGAAAATAATAAAAGAAAATAATTTTTTGGAATTTAAAATAATTAAGTAAATAATTTTTAGAATTTTAAATATAATTAGATATAACTAAATTGATTTTTAAAAATAGGAAAAGGATTTTTTTAATAAAAGTAAAAAGAATTTGTCAAAAACGTTTTTCAGAATTGAAAAATAGGATGTGAAGGATCAAACCCGGGTCAAATGACCGGGTTGAAACCGGGTTTAGGGGAACCTACCGGATCGGGATGAACTCCGACCGGTTTCTTGGTAATCCCCAGATTCCGGCAGAGCTTCGCCGGACTCCGGCGGTCCCAAACAACCACAAATCGGCTGTTCTTCCTCCTACTTCTTCCCCCAACACAAACCCAGTTTGATTAAAAGCAATTACCGGACATGAACGACCTCAAACGAAGCTTAATGCTCTGTTTTCGATCAAAACCGGCCATAACATCGGTCGTCTTCTTCCATTAACGACGGCGAACTCCGGCCATAACCCAACTTCTCCATTTCTGAACCAAAAACGATGATACCTATCTCAAATCGAAGCTATTTCATTGTACAACAGGTTCGTTTAATAAAAAACAATCACCAATCAATTAAAGATTCTGAAAATTGAATTAAAAATTCAAGAACACTCAAGAATTCGAACTTTAAGAATCCTTAACCAAAATTAACGAAATTATATACAAAACCAATCCTTAGGTCTCGAAGAATGATAATCTAACATCAAATGAAACAAACAATTCCTTAAAATCAAAAATCGAATTTAACTAAAAAAATGGCAAGAAATGAAATGATAGAATAATCAACTTTTGTTGATGATTGTTATACCAAAAGTACGGGCTCTGCAAGAGCTTCAAATTGGATATTCAAGCTTCAAGACCGGATTAAAATCACTCTAAAAATCACCAGATTTGTGTTAAGAACAAAATCACACCCCCAAAGATATTCTTGAATTTTGTTTTATTTTCTGAATTTTTTATAGAATAAATGAATAAAGAAATCAGTTTTCAGCTATTCATATTTTCTGAAAAATAAATATCCAAAATCAATTTAGGGTGTTTTCATTCCCAACATTAAAATAATTTAGCCATAAAATAATAGTTACGGAGAATAATTTTAAAAGCGATAAAATATAAAATTTGTATCAAAATTTCCCAAAAATTGCAAATAATGCAAAAATACAAAACTAAAGGGTATTTGAAATACAGATAATTATATAAAAATAAAAACACGAATTTTGTGGGTTTTGACGTCCCGTTGGGGTCCCCGTCGGTTTATTTTTCAAAAACAAAAATGATACTTAAATTAACAGAAAAACCCGAGCACATATAAAATACATTCAGATGTACATAACCGAGATAAGTCGAATACCTCGATAAAGATGCTAATAAACACACATCCAAATTACGGTTTGATTCATTTAAAATACATAACAAATATTCCATTGGATCATATCAGATCCGAAAATAGATTACTTAGCCGCTAAGTAACTATAAAACGAAACAATTTAATACCAAAAGTGGATAATTATCAAAACCGAGCTTCTTATAAGACACCCTATGAGAAAATAATGTAGAAATATCCCGTCTCTCAAGAATACGGGTTTTATTGATTTACCAAAATGATTATCGTATTGGAATTTTTGCGCCGGGATGCGCACGGGTCAAACCGTAATCCGTATCGAAAAAGTTAAATCATGGAAAATGTCCGGAATTACCTGATTAGGTTAGGAAGAAGTTTTCCGAAGAGTTTCGGGTTATAAAAACGTAAAAACGATTGAAGTTGGACGATTCCCGGCTTTACAAAATAGTTTTATAAATACTCAAAAATAATTAATAAATCTATAAATCATTATAAAATCATATAATAGTCCAAAAATTACCATAAAATATAATTATTATGTATATTTTATTCTGGACATATAAAAATTAAAATACTCACAGAATATCACATATAAACATCCTAAACATCAATTCCAATTACCAGATAATTCACTAAAATTCATATAAAAAATCGCATAAACAACTTTAAATAATAATAATAATATCTGAAAATCTGAGATATTACAGTTTACATTTTCATTACTGCATTAGATTTTAGTTACAGAGGGAGGGAAACTGGGGAGAGGAAGCGAGAAACGAACTCGAGACCTGATGTCCCCCTAGGAACAATTTTTCCAATGATGACTGTTAAATTTTCTATATGAGTATATAAATGATGTTTCATATAAATGCAGGTAGTGGATTTGAATGCAGGACCAAGTGTTTATTTGGTAAAGCTAGTTTACAGGTCAAATTATGTCCTTAGCTACAGATTAATGGGACCCCTGAACAGATTGAGGCTACAAAATGGATGGTCAATGAAGTTCATCAGTGAGGTTCGTTCATTTATGCAAGAGTATCAAATTGTTAGTTATGGTCTCGTCTTATTTAAATTCATATGGAATATGTGATCAGTTATCTTATGTGCAATATCTCTTTCACTATAATGCCTTTGTTTTTTTATTCCTAACTGTGTTATATGCTGCTTTTAATAAAGTATAAATATTATGATGTTTTGTAAGTCGTGACTTTATATAGATGAATCTGCTTATGTTTGCTTAAATTTTTTGTTTCCTTTCTTGCCTAGATTGAAAATTTACAGGTCAGTATAGTTCTCCTGAATCTAGATAGTATGAAATATGAGATTTTCTAGTAATTAGCAATGCAAAAATCTATTAAAAAGTATATGTAGTTTGGTTGATATATTATTACTTTTGTCAAAATAATGCTTGATGATTGCTCTCTTCACATACTTTCTGTCTAAAAATTGATATGCATGAATTTAAACGCGCAGTGCAAGTTTTAGAAGCAAGTCAAAGCATAAGTGATCCGGTGGCTAATTTTTGTTGAAATGTTTTTCTTTGTTAGATTAAAAAGTGAACATGAATGAATTTCACTTAATTAAATTACCTACGATTAGTAATTAGTAACATGCTAAACTAGAATTTTCAAAAATGGAATTAAATTTTTATTTTGAATTACGTATTTTTCCACCGGAAGAAAGAAAGTTTAAGAGACTGAGATTCGGTGTTGGCAACAAGCTTACCAGGATCTGAATTTTAACTGTAATATAAATTTGGATCACTACTGTTCACTACTATTCAATACTGATATAAATTTGGATAAGTATTGTTCACTGATCCAAATTTGGATCACTTGGTTTAATATAAAATAATGGTTTTGTTATTCGTAGTTTGTGAGACTTTAAATTAATTTTTATTTTTTTAATTATATAGTTAATAACAAAATATAATTAATAGTTAAAAAAAATTATTTTTAAACTAAAACATAAAATAATGAGAAAACATAATTTTATTAAAATTTATATAGAAGTAGATTGAAGAGTCAGAAGTGCCGGATCCATAAGTTGAGACTATTCCGATCAATTAAAATACTTGATTCCAAGTATTTATCCGATAGAAGTACATTTGTATAAGCATCTACTTGTGGGTTTACATGTTGAAAAGGAAGGACGAGGCATTGGCAATGTTTAAAAGGTCCAAGGCACAATTAGAGAACGGAATAGAGACACGAGTTAAAGCACTTGGGACTCATCGTGGAGGAGAATTATGTTCTAAAGAATTAAAGAATTTGAAGCTTTCTGTGCAGAAAATGGAGTCACATAACAATATACGGTTACGTGAAGTATGATGGGTGTTCGAAACTTTGAATTAAGAGAAGGTGTTGAAATATAATTCAAAGTTTGATTTAGTCATATTATTTGATATTAGTATTTCTATATTTCAGGGTTTGTTTGAGTCAAATAAATTGTGGATACTATTTCTACAATTAAGCTAGCTAGTTGGTTAGTGGGTGTTGTGGATTTATCCAGTAGTCCGTTAGTTGCTAGAATTTCTCTATTCTTGTTATAATGTAGCCTATATAAATGGGCATGTATTGTTTGTTTAAAATTAATTGAAGTTAAAAAGAATAACTCTTTATTCTCTCTGGTATTCTACTGCTACATATACACATACATTATCTATCTGTTAATTTTCTCAACAAATTGGTATCAGAGCCATAGGCACTTCAATTCATTCCAATGGCAGGTACTGGAAGCAGCTTGAGTGCAGCACAACCACTAATTCCAGTTTTCAAAGGAGAGAGTTATGAGTTCTGGAGCATATGTATGAAGACTCTACTTAGGTCTCAGGAACTTGGGGACATAGTAGAGAATGGGTACAAAGAGACGGATGAAGAAAACAAATTGAGGGAAAACAAGAAAAAGGATTCCAAGGCGTTAGTTATCATTCAGCAAGCGGTGCATGATAGTATTTTCTCGCGCATTGCAGCGGCGGGTACATCAAAAGAAGCCTGGTCAATCTTGCAGAAAGAATTTCAAGGTGACTCAAAAGTGAAGGTCGTGCGGCTACAATCTCTTCGACGAGATTTTGAGAACTTAAATATGAACAATGGTGATTCGGTAGCTGATTTTTTGTCAAGAGCAATGGCAATAGTCAGTCAAATGCGTTCTTTTGGGGAGACGGTAAAGGATCAGACTATTGTTGAAAAGGTACTTCGTAGCTTAACTCCTAAGTTCGATCATGTTGTAGCAGCCATAGAGGAATCTAAGGACCTCTCAGTCTTTAGTTTTGATCAGCTAATGGGATCCCTTCAAGCACACGAGTCAAGAATTAATAGATCACTTGGTAAGAATGATGAAATGGCATTCCAAGTGAAAGAATTTGGAAAACCAAGTGAAGGTGAACGTTCAGCCGGAAGAGGTCAGGCACGAGGAAGTTTTCGTGGAGGAGGAGGTTTCCGTGGAGGTTTTCGTGGTGGCTTTTATGGGCATGGACGCGGAAGCTATCAAGGAAGAGACGTATATGATGGACAGAGGCAACAGAGGCAGTCCAGTGAGCAGAAAGTTAACAAGAATGGCATTCAGTGTTATAACTGCAAGGGCTATGGTCATATGAAGGCTGATTGTTGGTACAGAGATCAACGTACAAATTATACAGCAGAAAATGATGATGAAGATTGTTGGTACAGAAATCAGCATGCAAATTATGCAGCGGAAAATGATGATGAAGAGGGTAAGCTTTTTATGGCTCTTATAAGTACTAATTCAAAATCAAGCGATGTATGGTTTGTAGATAGTGGTTGTTCAAATCACATGTCAGGAGATCACACAATATTTCAAGATCTCGATGAGTCACACAAGCTAAAGGTGCAACTTGGAAATGGCAAAGACTTACAAGTAGAAGGAAAAGGTACTGTGGGTCTTAACACTAGCCATGGTAATGTCAAAAATATCCATGATGTTCAGTTTGTACCTAAATTGGGATACAACTTATTAAGTGTTGGACAACTAATGGCTGAAGGGCATTCTGTATTGTTTGATGATGATGCTTGCATTATTAAAAATAAGCAAACAGGGCAGGTGGTGGCAAGAGTTTTGATGGCACAAAACAATACATTTCCGTTGGAAGTTTCAAGCAATGAAGGCATGGCGCTTGTCACTGGTGGAGTAGATAACTCAAAGTTATGGCACTTGCGTTACGGACATCTGAATGTCAAAGGTCTGCAATTGTTGAACAACAGAGGTATGGTCTTTGGACTACCAAAAATTAGTTCTATTACTTTGTGTGAAGGTTGCATTTATGGAAAACAATGTAAAAAACCATTTCCTGTTGGTAAAGCTTGGAGGGCTTCAAAGTGTTTAGAATTAGTACATGCTGATCTATGTGGGCCGATGCAGACTAAATCATTTGGTGGGAGTCGTTATTTTTTACTCTTTACTGATGATTATAGTCGTATGAGCTGGGTTTATTTTTTGGAATGTAAATCAGAAACGTTTGAGAAGTTTAGGCACTTTAAAGCGATGGTGGAAAAACGCAGTGGAGCCTGCATCAAGATTATCCGGACAGATCGCGGGGGGGAATTTGTGTCCAAAGAATTCAGCTCATTTTATGTGGAAAATGGCATTTGAAGGGAGTTAACAGCACCTTATACTCCAGAGCAAAATGGCGTGGCGGAGCGAAAGAATCGTACTGTCGTCGAGATGGCAAGAAGTATGTTGAAAGCAAAGGGTCTTTCGAATCAGTTCTTGGCCGAGGCCGTTGCGACATCTGTTTATTTACTGAATCTCTCTCCAACCAGGGCTGTAATGAATCAAACACCGTATGAAGCTTGGAAAGGCAGGAAACCAACTGTAAGTCATTTGAGAGTATTCGGTTATGTTGCTTATGCTTTGGTGAATTCACAAGTACGTCAAAAACTTGATGAAAAATCAGAGAAATGCATATTTGTTGGTTATTGTATTGCATCCAAAGCATATAGATTATATAACCCTGTGAATGCAAAAATGTTGATAAAAAGAGATGTTGTTTTTGCTGAAAATACAAGTTGGGATTTTTGTGAAAGTAAAGAAAAGGTGCAACAGGTTCCATTATCTGCTGAAATTCCAAGTGAAAGTCAGGATTCAATTCTTGAATCCTCGAAAAATAATGCATCACCAATTAGAGATTCAGCATTCACTCCTAGACAAACTTCAGATGAGACAACACCAAGAAAGTTCAGACCCTTGGTTGACATCTATGAGGCATGCCAATTTGCTCTTGCTGTTTCAGACCCTTTAACCTATGGAGAAGTATCTGTAAAGAAGAGTGGAAAAAGGCAATGATGGAAGAAATGTCATCAATTGAGAAGAACAGAACATGGGAGTTGGTGGATTTGCCGGAAGGAAAGCATGCAATTGGTTTAAAGTGGGTTTTTAAAACAAAATTTAATGCTGATGGAAGTATACAGAAGTATAAAGCGCGGCTTGTGGCAAAGGGATATGCACAACAACAAGGTATTGATTTTGAGGAAACTTTTGTGCCAGTAGCTCGGTTTGAGACGGTGAGGATTGTTCTTGCACTAGCTGCACAACTACAGTGGCAAGTTTATCAACTCGATGTCAAGTCCACATTTCTCAACGGCGATTTGAAGGAAGAAGTTTTTGTTACTCAACCAGAAGGGTTTTTCATCAAAGGCAATGAAACAAAAGTATACAGATTAATTAAGGCGTTGTACGGACTAAGGCAGGCTTCTCGAGCATGGTACACCAAGATTGACAATTATTTTGTTAAAAATAATTATCGAAGGAGTGACAATGAGCCCACTCTGTATGTGAAGAATGAAGGTACTGAATTTATCATTGTATGTGTATATGTTGATGATATCATCTATACTAGTTCTTCAAGTAAAATGTTGAATGAGTTCAAGTTGCAAATGAAGAGCAAATTTGAGATGTCAGATATGGGGTTGCTGCACTATTTTCTTGGTCTTGAAGTGCAGCAACGTAATGATGGGATTTTTATCTCACAAAGAAAATATGCTAAAGATCTTCTTAACAAGTTTGGTATGCTTAACTCCAACCCTGCTGACACACCAATGATTTTTAATGAAAAGTTGCAGCAAGATGATGGAGCAGAGATGGTGGATCCTAAAAAATTCAGAAGTTTAATTGGTGGTTTAAATTATTTAACTCACACTCGTCCCGATATTGGATATTCTGTTGGTTTGATTTCCAGGTTTATGCAACAGCCTTCGAAAATCCATTTTGGTGCAGCAAAGCGAGTCTTGCGTTATATTGCAGGAACCATGAATTATGGGATTATATATTCAAAGGTGTTAAATCCCAGGCTATGCAGATTTACAGACAGTAATTGGGCAAGTTCATTGGATGATAGAAGAAGTATCTCAGCAAGTGTGTTTACTCTGGGATCTGGTGTTATTACTTGGAGTTCAAAGAAGCAGCCTATGATGACCTTGTCATCAACTGAAGCTGAGTATGTTGCCGCTACATCAGCAGCTTGTCAAGCTATCTGGCTAAGAAGATTGCTAGCAGAGATTAATCAAGAGCAAGAAGGTGCAACTGAAATATTCTGTAACAATGTTGCTGTAATTTCCATGTCAAGGAATCCGGCGTTTCATAGCAGAACAAAGCACATTGACATTCGCCACCATTTTATTCGTGATTTGGTTGAGGAAGAAAAGATCACATTGGAGTACTGTAGTACACATGAGCAGATGGCCGACATACTGACAAAAGCTTTGTCCAAGGAGAAGTTCTGCTACTTTAGAAGTATGATGGGTGTTCAAAACTTTGAATTAAGGGAGGGTGTTGAAATATAATTCAAAGTTTGATTTAGTCATATTATTTGATATTAGTATTTCTATATTTCAGGGTTTGTTTGAGTCAAATAAATTATGGATACTATTTCTACAATTAAGCTAGCTAGTTGGTTAGTGGGTGTTGTGGATTTATCCAGTAGTCCGTTAGTTGCTAGAATTTCTCTATTCTTGTTATGATGTAGCCTATATAAATGGGCATGTATTGTTTGTTTAAAATTAATTGAAGTTAAAAAGAATAACTCTTTATTCTCTCTGGTATTCTACTGCTACATATACACATACATTATCTATCTGTTAATTTTCCCAACAAACAGAACGGAGTGGTGGGGTGTAAAAATCGCACTATAGTGGCTATGGCTCGTAGTCTCCTAAAACAAATGGAGATGTCATTCACACCATGGGGAGAAGTTGTAAGGCGGTAAATTTATCTCCTTAATAGGTTGACCACACGTTCCATGAACGAACAGACACCATATGAGGCATGGAAGGGTGAAAAGCCAAATATTGGGCAGGTAAAGGTCTTTGGATGCTTGGTTAACATGAAGGATCCAGGGACTCACACACGGAAAATGGAAGACAGGAGCAAGGTGGTGGTGAGCCTTGGAAATGAACCTGGAACTAAATCATATCGGCTATATGATCCAGAAAAGGATTGCATATTGGTAAGTAGAGATGTGATTTTTGAGGAGGGAAAAACTTAGAAGTGGAGTAAAGATCAGCAAGGTATCCATACATGTAATCATAAATACACATTCACTATTGTTGAAAACTTCACAAATGAAGGACAGGATCTACAACTTTTTAGCAACTGCATTCAAATTTAGATAGTGACATGGCAACGCCGCTATCACAGTCAAGAACGCAAGGCTCATCACAATTGAATCGACAAAGTTTTGGGACTGAAGCCAACCGTGAACCAAAACGCTTTAGGTCCATGGTTGATATATACAACAACACCGAAGAGATCGAGTTAGAGGATGAGTTGCTTTTGATGGTAGAGGATGATCCAAGAAACTACGAGTAAACTATCAAAGAGATAAGCTGGAGGCACGAAATGCAGCAAGAGATGGATCCTATCGAGCTAAATGACACCTGGAAAATAACAGAGTTGCAGCTGGAAGAAATATGATAGGACTGAAGTGGGTTTATAAAATTAAGAAAGATGCAAATGGTGAAATAGTAAAATACAAGGAGAGGCTCGTGGAAAAGGGTTATGTTCAAGAATGGGGGTGGATTTCAATGAAATTTTTGCCCAAGTCACAACGCTAGAGACTGTTAGTCTATTATTGGCTTTGGCGGAAAAATATGAATGAGAGGTACACCATTTGGATGTTAAGACAAAGCTCTTGAATGGATAAACAAAGGAAGAAGTTTACGTGACACAACCACAAAGCTTTGTCAAGAAAGGGCAGGAACATCTAGTGTACAAGTTGATAAAAGCAAGTTATGGTTTACGACAGGCGCCACTTGCATGGCATACCAAACTCAACCAGAGTCTCGAGGACATGGGTTTCACCAAGTGCCCATATGAACATATTTTGTATACAAGAAGTAAACGAAGTGATACACTCATCATTGGAGTGTACGTAGATGATCTGTTAATTACAGGTTCCAAGATATTGAAGATTTCATGTAGCAGATGATCGATCAGTTCAACATGAATAATTTGGGGAAGTTGTCTTACTACCTGGGAATAGAGGTGAAGCAAGAAAAAGATTTCATTGAGCTAAGACGGACTGGATATGCTCGAAAGGTGTTAGAAAAAGCGGGAATGGGAGAGTGTAATCCTACCAAATATCCTATGGCCCCAAAGGAGCACATCACTAAGGATGAGGGTGGTACACTTATAGACCCAATGGAGTATAAAAGCATGATCGGGGGGCTTCGATATCTAGTTCACACCCATCCTAATATATCCTATGTTGTGGGAATCATTAGTCGCTTCATAGAGAAGACCACTATTAAGCAAAAACATGTTGTAATACGCATTTTCAAGTATGTAAAAGGTACTTTGGAATATGGTTTAGTGTATTCCAGGCACTGTGCAAATAACATGCTCGTAGGATATTCGGACAGTGATCTAGTCGGACAACCACATGACAAGAAAAACACAGGAGGATTGGTTTTTTATCTGAATAATAGTCTCATAATCTCGGTCTCTCAAAAGCAACAGTGTGTTGCATTATCAAATTACGAGGCAAAATTCATGGTTGCCACTGCAGCCGCATGTCAAGAGATTTGGTTGAAGAAACTATTGAGCAAAATAAAAGGAGAAAAAGTAGGACCAGTCTTATTGTACATCGATAACAAGTCTGCTATGATTTGGCAAAAAAACCCAGTGTTTCATGATAGGAGCAAGCATATAGATGTAAGATACCATTTCATCCGGGAGTGCGTGGAGAGAATGGAGATAATCATCAAGCATATAAACTCATAGTTGTAATGTGCAGATATAATGACATAGGGACTTACCATAGTAAAATTCGAAAGGATGAGAAAGTTTCTGGGCGTAAAGGAGTTAAACAAACAAGTTTCATCTTAAGGGGTGATTATTGGATTTTCTTTAATATGAAACTTGTATTTATATATTTATCTTGTGTTTAAATCAGTTGGATAGTACACTACATGGTTGAATAAGTTATTGCATATTTGTTTTAGTCAAGTGTTTGTGGAAAAGTTATATGAGATGCATATTAGCAGTTAGAGTCATTGTGGGAGGAGGTTACTCTTTGTGATCCTAGTATCTAGCCATTTTCTTATCTATAACTCTGTATTTGGTAGTATAAGGATTAGTAATAAATATAGCTTCCATGTAAAACTTTTGTCTCTCAGTTTGTACATTTAAACACCTATATCTATACATATATTTTTTTGTTTTCTATACCATTATGGGTTATTGTTTTGCAAATTCCACACCAAAGCTACACCCGATCTCCATAAAAATAATAGAGGAAAATTTTGGTAGAATGGAATAAGGAGCATTATCACTTAGAAAATTAATTCACTTCTCACTTTTATTAGAAAAATCACTAAAATCAAAAGGTATAATTGTTGAACTCTTATAAGATTAACAAAATATCTGACAAGAACAACACTAAATAATCAAATACAAATAAATCATGTTGGTCTTATGGACATGTGGGTTATTGGAGTAAGGATTATCTCCTAAAGGTTTATGAAATGTGGGGTGGTACTACAACTTGTGGATAACATGATTATTGGTGAGTTTATTGCCTCTCAAGCCAAGGACTATATATTACCTACAAATATATACTACTTTTCAATTATCTATCACTGATACCCCACATAATGTGTATATTTGGGTTGGTATTCCTCTCTTTATATATAAGAATATTGCAACTGCTTAGAACATAAATTGCAGTATATTTTCCTATAGTACATCATGTGTCTTATAATATAAAAAATATAATAAGCCTAAAATGTTTAGTTAAAAATATCTTTAAACTTTGGTTTAAATGTGGTAGAACTGTAATTTTATACATATTTTCTTTTTTTAGAAAAGGTTACTTATTAGTTTTATTAAGAATAATATTGTACTTTTTTTAATTATGAATGCTAAAGAAGAGAATATTATAATTTAACATTAATGTTATTGCTTTAGAATAGAAAAATGATGTGGGCAAGAAATGTAAAAGTGACTACAAAAATAGTATATGTTCTTGCTTATAGGTCGAGATAAAATGATTAATTTCCATTTAAAACTTAAAGGGTTTTTTGTTGTAAATTTTATCAAAATAGTATTTAAGAACTTCACATGTATATGTATAGAAGTTGATGGTGGTTATTTTTAAAAATTATTTAAAATTTTATTCTGACTAAATAATATCAAACATTATACACATACTTTTTTTATGTGATAGAAGTCAAAATAACGTACATATAAATAAAAATATTCAATAATTTTGAATCTTTATTAATACGCACTTATTTTAAAGTATAACACTATTAAATAATAAATGATTAACAGTGCAAAAAAAATTACATCTACTATTAAATCAAATAAAAAATAAGAAAAAAACTAAAATAAGTAAAAATAATATAAAAAATCATTGTTATATCTAGAATGTTCTACGTCCTTCTCTAGACTTCTAGTCATATCTCTATGGTTCCATATTCATTTATAAAAAAATCCGCCTTCACATTATATAAGTATTCCTCTTTTCTCTATTTTCTTTTATTCTTGTGTGATCTTGATCTTTGGTCGCAATTTCCTTCTATAACCTTTTTTTCTCTAAGCTCCTATGACCTTCTTCTTTGTTTGTAAATGCCTTTTATATTAGATTAGGAAAAATAAATGAAAGATGTTTAGACAGAGGAATAAGTTTGAAAAGGTAAATCCCAATCTTTTTATGCTCTCCTGTTATACTATAGATCTCCTATTGTGTCTTTCATTTTTCATATGTTCTGGTCATCATGATCATCGCCAATTTGTTAATCTCTTATTATGTAGCTGAACAATTTTTATTGGGAATTTTTTGATGCTATGTGTATGTGCGGTTCAGATCTGAAATTTTAGTGGCATGGGTTGAAAATTCATTGCTGTCCTGATTTTAGTGGTAATGAATCTACGATTCAATTTATTGTGATATCTATTTATGAGGTGTAGGCTAGAGCAGTGGTTAATTGGTTGTGATGTTTACTGATTATGATTTAAATTTTATAATTTGGGGGGAGGGGTAATTGTTGGGAAAGTGGATCGGTACACCGCTGTTTTTTTGGTTAAAAAAATATGAGTGTTTATTCCCTTTACTTTATCCTTTGCTACTAGATCCAAAACTCTTTGTGTTATACATAATAACTCATCTTCTAGTATTTATTTATGGCCACATGCTAACAGCTGAAAATTATAAGCTTACTTATTTTAATTCCTACATTGATAAAAAAAAACCAATCAAATAACTAAATTATAAAATTTTCGTCTATGCACACATAGTAGACAAACCTTTGAAATTAATTTTATCACGAAATAATACATTTACTAAATATTTAATTAACTTTCCATGTAATTTAAAATATTTTATTTAATAAATATGTTTTTTGTTATATATTTGCAGCAAACAATGAAGAAAATGCTACATGAATTTTAGATGCAAGATTAATATGTTTAGGTGGAAGCCTAAACCAACCGATTAGGCCAACCCACTAGCACTCATGGAAGGTCATCCTAAGAAGGTTGTTATTTATGCATTAACTATAATAACTTAATGTGACATTAGGTTCGTCTGTACAATATTTACTTAAATCTTTTTCTTTTGTACAACACTGTAATCAGATAAATGCTATGAGGCCATCTGTGAATCAAACAGAGTCACTGCACTAGGTGCATTGCAAACTCTTGAAGATAGCGCCAAACTGAGAACAAACAGTATCCCAAAAATGCTCCATGTGAACGTGCATTAGTTTAAGGTGGATTCGTTGCAACTGCTGAACTTGACAATCAACTCTTCAAAGGGAATCTATAGGTCTATATTTTATATTGCTTTTAATACTCAGTTTATTTTTGTTTTCATAATTTCAATAATAAATGAATATGTTTTTTTTTTACAGGAAAATAAATGAATCAGATTTCAAGCACAAGAACAGTACTCAATGAGGTGGAGAATATAATTCAAAAAAGTGAAGGAATACTGTCACATTATTTGAAGAAAAAATGAAACAAAATGAAATATATTTTGCATAAGATTTGTAATTAAAGACTAATCATATTTTTCCTTGTACATATATAAGGGGTTCGGTCCGTTTTTGACACATCTAGAATTTTTGTTCGTAATCTTAATTTAATTTATGATAGAGAAATTATAAAAAAATATGATTTTTCTAGTTTTTTTTGCGATTTTATTATCTTCCAATATTTTTTGCAAAAATATGAAATTAACTGAAATCAACCAAAATCTAGCAAATATGCAACAACGTTCCTAATTGGATGTCTTGTGCTTTTAATTTGATGTATGCTTATTTTAAAGGTAAGCATGTTTCTAGTCATAAGACTACTCCTCGTCCGCATGTGAATAATAGGAAGCATGATAGGTCTAAGACTGCTAGTCCTCATAATGCTAGAAAAGAGACATTTGACCTTGTAAACAACCTTAACAATTTTCTGTTTAGGCTTAGGCACAAATGTCATTAGGAGCACTATTAGTCTTAGACCTATCATGCTTCCTATTATTCATATGATAACGAGGAGTAGTCTTATCACTAGAAACATGCTTACCATTAAAATAAGCATACATCAAATTAAAAGCACAAGACATATAATTAGGAACACCACATACTTAATGAGAGAGATTAACAACAGGCAAATTATGCATGGTAGGCGATATTTTTATACTGGGGTATTTTTTAAAAAAGCCCTTTATAATATAAGTTACTTTTATTTTGCGCTGGCTTATCTCTTTCCAGATTTTACTATGTTTTCTTTTACTTGTACGTATAAAACAAAAATGAAAATTATTTGAAGTTGCGACGATTTAAACATTTCTTCGTAAGTTAATTATTTTTATTAAAAGTTTAAATTAAAATTGAATAAAAAAATATTTTATCTAAATTTATATCTATTGACATCCATACGGTTGGATCGTTGAAAAATATTTTTAAAATAATCGAAACACTAATTCAAGATTCAACACAAGTTAGTTGTACTAGTCAAACTAAAGCTTGACTATTAAAATCTCAAATTAAATAAAATTTTTTTGATATGAAATTTTGGTTATATCACTAATATATATATATATCTATTGACATCCATACAGTTGGATCATTAAAAAATATTTTTAAAATAATCGAAACACTAATTCAAGATTCAACACTAGTTAGTTGTACTAGTCAAACTCATACTTGACTGTTAAAATGTCAAACCAAATAAAATTATTTTGATATGTAATTTTGGTTATATCACTAATATATATATCTATTGACATCCATATGGTTGGATCGTTGAAAATATTTTTAAAATAATCTCAACACCAATTCAGGATTAAACACTAGTTAGATGTACTAGTCAAATTGACGCTTGATGGTTAAAATGGCAAACAAATAAAAATAGTTTGATATGAAATTTTGGTTATATCACTAATAAATATGTCCATTGACATCCATATGGTTGGATCATTGAAAAATATTTTTAAAATAATCGAAATACTAATTCAAGATTCAACACTATTTAGTTGTACTAGTCAAACTTGACTGTTAAAATGTCAAACCAAATAAAATTATTTTGATATGAAATTTTGGTTATATCACTAATATATATATATATTCACATACATATGGTTGGATCGTTGAAAAATAGTTTTAAAATAATCGAAACTCTAATTCAAGATTCAACACTAGTTAGTTGTACTAGTCAAACTGATACTTGACTCTTAAATTGTCAAACCAAATAAAATTATTTTGATATGAAATTTTGGTTATATATATATTGACATCCATACAGTTGGATCAGTAAAAAATATTTTTAAAATAATCGAAATATTAATTCAAGATTCAACACTAGTTAGCGCTGTACTAGTCAAATTGATACTTGGCTGTTAAATTGTCAAACCAAATAAAATTATTTTGATATGTAACTTTGGTTATATCACTGATATATATCTATTGACATCCAAACGGTTGGATCGATGAAAAATATTTTTAAAATAATCGAAACACAAATTCAGGATTAAACATAGTTAGTTGTACAAGTCAAACTCATGCTTTACTGTTAAAATGACAAACCAAATAAAATTATTTTGATATGTAACTTTGATTTTATCACTAATATATATATATATATATATATATATATATATATATATATATATATATATATCTATTGGCATACATACGGTTGGATCGATGAAATATAATTTTAAAATAATCGAAACAAAAATTAAGAACTAAACACTGGTTAGTTGTACAAGTCAAACTCATGCTTCACTGTTAAAATGACAAAGGAAATAAAATTATTTTGATATATAATTTTGGTTATATCACTTATATATATATATATTGACATCCATATGGTTGGATCGATGAAAAGTATTTTTAAAATAATTGAAACAACAATTGAGGATTAAACACTGGTTAGTTGTACTAGTTAAACTAATGTTTGACTGTTAAAATAGTACACCAAATAAAATTATTTTGATATAAAATTTTGGTTCTATCAGTAATATATATATATATATATATATATATATATATATTGACTCCTATAATATAATTTATAACATGTACTAATCATCTATTGGTCATATTGGTGCTCAATACACTTTCATTTCGGGATAGATTATCCAAAGGCATTGCGAAATATATATAAGGAAATTTTTTATTTTAATAAAAAGCTATTTATATAAAAATAAATTAATATTGAAATATATATATATATGTTATTATTATTATTTCTCAAAGTTAATAGTATACTTCTAGAGTCAATTTTATATTTTATAGAAATAATATATTTCCTAATAATTTGTAAAATATTTATGTATTAAAAAAATGACATCTAATTTTTCTAATATATTTTTTTAAATAACCTTTTTAACGATCCAGCCATGTAAATGTTAAGATATATTTATTTTAGTCATATACACAAATTATCAAATATGAATATACGATTATATATATTTATATTTAAAATAATTATTAATTTTTAATCTATTTAAGTTTTAATAAAATTTTATTGAGTTTCCGATTATTTCAAAAAAAAACACTCCGCCTTTGAGAAACTAGGGATTTTTGCCCGCGCTACGCGTTCTAAATATAAATATTTTTTTAAAAAATATTAAATAATATAAAGAGAAATGTTTACGTAACTTTTCAATTGAATACTCACACAACATTACTCTTTTACGAAAAAAATTATGTGAATATACTTTTTCACATATGTTAGAAAGATATATGTTGTGTTGTCATAATTTTTTTTAAAACATAATTAACTAATTTTAAATTTGGTTTGTAATAAAATCAGCGCATGTTTCACTTTTTTTCATATGACATATATTAATTTTAAGGTATATTACAATTTTATGAAGGAAATGATCTAAAAATAATTTAATTAATTAATAAAAAATTAAAATAATCTCAACAATATGTAAATTGTAAAATTTAATTTAATAAACTTTACAAAATTTCAATAATACGTATATTATAATATTTAATTTAAAAGAATTTAAATTTATATTTTAAGATTAGGTAATTCATACCCAACATATCTTTAACAAAGTATTAGGTTTAGGCCTATTGAACAATACCGTTAACGGCCAACAAAACATAGAACAGAGCTCCGCAGAGGGAGGATCGATGGCTACTACTTTAAATCATGGAAACCAACTCTCTAAATCAGAAGATTATGAGAATTGTTTGGACGTTAGTAACCCCATCCATCCATGTTTTAGTTGTTGTCAATTGGTTGTAAAGTTCAAGGTGAGTAGATTGAATAAGACTTTAATTTTCATTCAAATATAAATTTTTAGTATATATAATGCTCCATTTGTATGTATAAGAGTATTCCATGTATTGATGTTGATTCCATGTTTTAGTTCAGAGTCATATAGACAATTGTTAAGATTTCCAATAGTAGATTATTCACGATTTTATTAAGATTTCTGAATGAAATATTTTGGATTGAGTTTTAAATTTGAATGTTGAGGAACTTAAGAGAAAGCACAACTCATGGAATGTTGACTCGGATATGGGTAAATATGTTACACAATGTTTTTCATTGCTTGTTGAAAGCTGAATTAAAAATTTAGGTATACATGATTAATGAATATTAAATGTAGGTAGAGGACGAAAACCGTTAGGCAGTTTTGTTTCTGCAAATGTGGAGAGAGATGAGGATGGAGCATTTGTAAGTGTTTGACTGATTATATTTGAACGTTATTAAAAAGTTAAATTTATATTGTACCTGACTGCATCATTTATCCAAAATTGCAGAGGGTTCCGTCTAGTTTTATTGATAAATTCCGGAGTAAACTTCATTCCCAATGGCACATAAAGTGCAAGACAATTGTTTGGAATGCAAATTATGATAAGTATCGAAAGAAAATATGCGGCCTTCATGAATTTATGAGATATTAAGATTTAAAGATGTATTTTGTTGTTGTTTTTGAATATTATGGGTATGACAACTTTTTTGTCCAGTGTTTCAACCATATGGCTGTTTCGATTACACATTCCTCAGTTGAGCCAAAAAAATTTTCAATAAAGAGAACTATAACAATTGGATGATGAATTAGTTTATATATTATCGTAATCATGATGTTACTGAGAGGTACCTTGCTTGTATTCACTACAATTCTATAAGACTTGATTATGAACAATCCTTGATGTTGATTAGACAATACTCAAGTATGGAGGACCTGGATAATATGGCAACCACTATCTCTATCTATACATTTATTATTTCCCTCATATTTATAAACATTGGGTTTACTTATCTAAAATCTAATACTCAATGTGCTCAACTGAACAGGAACTGCCTACTCATTTGGAAAATTTGTATAAGCGATGGAAAGGATTTTCCAGGATCTGTTTGAAGCATGGCTGCAGAAAATGGGATGTACTCATGCATTGGGTTGAAGAAAAGTGTTGGTTTGGGAAAGGATGGTTTGGAGTTCTAAAGGAGTTGAATATCTACGCAGGTGATGTTGTAGCTATAAATATGGCTCAGGAGCTACCAGAGATTGTTCTACTTTATATTTTTATAAAGAAAGAAGTGGAAGCTGAGAAAACAGAAGGTATCTCACAATCTTTTGATATTGCTATGAGGGTGCAATACTTTATTTGAAACATCAGTTTTTTAATACCTAGAAGATACAAATATGTTAACTAATAAATTTAAATTGGATAATTAACAAACAAGGGATAGGAATGGAAGAAGATCATTTTATAAGATTTTTTTAGGGCCCTTTGAAGCTTGGATATCTTGTGAGTAACCTATTGTTTTTTAAAATATTCTTGTATCTTTTTAGTAAATGATCAATAATTCTTTTATGTTTTAACATTGTAAAAGACAATCCTGAGATTTTTAGGCCAGGAGACTGAAAAGCAGCTCCTTGGTGTTGAACATATTGTAATCAATGGGATTCTGTGGGATGTGAGATTCGATGCTAAATTAAGAATAATTTATGGGCTAAAACAACTGATTAAGTATTTTGATCTTGTGGAGAATGATATGATATTATTTAGTTTTGATGTGAATGGTGAGTTTTGTGGAAGGATTTTTATGTGTGAAGGAAAGAAAATTACACGATCCACAGCGGAAAGTAATGGGAGGAGAAGGCCTAGTGGCAAATTTTTTCTCTTTGAAGATAATGCTACAGATTCACTTGTTGAGATTGGTATGCCATATGTTTTCTTTCCTTATTTCCTCTGCACGATCCTTTTACATAGGCACTGGTCGTGATTTTAATATTGTCTTATATCTGTACTTAGAACAAAATGTTGAAATTGTGGATGCGTCAACTAAAATAGAGGTGGAAGGATATGATAACCCTGCAGAATATGGAGTTGATGGAAAATAACAATCCACATGATGCGCAAGTTGCAATGAATCTCTAGTTTTCTAAATTATTGGATGGAAGTCTCTTGAACTCTAAATGTCATGGAGCGGTAAATAATAATATATAAGACTATAATATAACTATTTCGAATACCTTGTTGTATTATGTTCAGGAACAGACTGATCAAATTATGCTAACATATGCAACTGTTGTGCAACACATTCCTAGAACTATAAGATTTCGAGATCAAATATGAAAAAGTGGAGACATGGTGAAGTTCAGAACGGGCCAAGGAGTTCGGGATACAAAAATACTTCTAAACGGTACAGCTGCCAGATTTTCACGTGGATGGAGCAAATTCAAAGATCTTGACTTAAAGGAAGATGATAATTCGCACTTCACAATATAGCAAGACGGTGTTGTTCCAACTTTTAACATTGAAATCAATCCTCCCAATTAGTAATTATCCTCCATATATTTCATAGGATCTGATTCTGCTACTTTACAGTATTAAGGTACTTTGGAGACTGAGTTTTCATATTCTGATGTTATTGGAATAATCTTTGTATCAATTTGAACGTGTTACATGTGGTTATGCTTTAAATTACATTGAATGATGTTGTAATTTTGTGTTTGCATATGCGACTTAAGTTTTCAAGCTGGTGATGAGAACTTGAATCAAATCCTTAATATTATTACAGGAGTGCCGTTTTATTGTCAATAGCAGACTAATGTAGTTTTGATATATTTTTAAGTAGATGACTCATATGCACAGGGTAAATTGTACCTTTTTCATTTTGATACTTATCTATAAATTTGTATTTTTCTCATAAACCTCTCTATATTTGTAATGATTTGCATATTGTAATGTACAAACTTTTTTTTTTGAAAATTACTTCCGGTTGAAATGGTAAGTGCATTTGAAAAGTTTATGATTTGTCAAAAAAAACACCCCACCGTTGAGAAATAGAACAGTCTAATAATCCAATTGCTTCACATCTGAATATATTTTCAGTCTCTCTTTCTTGCTTCTCTCTCCCCTTCACCCTTCCCCTCTCTTTCTCCCCCTCACCTCTCCTGGTTATGCAAAATCTATACATACATAGATGTTTACTTTAATTCTAGCCTCCTTTGGTTGATTTGTATGTTTCTTTTACGGGGGCTTTAGTTATGGTTTCGTTTAGGGTTTCAATTTGACTTCAATTTGGGGTTTTAGTCGGTGTTCAAAACTAGGGCTTTAGGGCTTATTTTTGGATTCAAGGGAAGGCGTCCCGGTCTCTCTCTTCCTAGTATGCACATCTCTCTCTCCCCTCTCTCTATGCTCATATCTCTCTCTCTCCCTCGGTCCTCTCCCCCCTTTCTATGCTTTATCAGGTAGATTTGTATTTATTTGTTTTTGTTTGTGTTGCCTAGAGAATATAAAATAATTTGAATTGTGATGAACAGCCTTGTGGGAAAATATCAATAAACAACAAATCAGCTAATATAGTTCAATATAATCATTTCTTTATTTAAGAAGGATTTTGTTTTTCCAGATTGGCACTTGCATATCATATACAATATTTTTGGTGTGTGTAATGCTGAGTTTTCTTCCGATATGCAGAACAAACCCCTCATTCCCAAAGTTATTATGCCTTATGTACCTGGCCTTGACGTAGGTCTTTACTTGTCACAGTCTAAGGTACTCCACAATTTCAAAGAGTACTGTGGAATTCCAAGAGCAGTGTTAGCTCTAAAGTTGGTGACATTTATCTTTTCTAGCAGAATATTGGATTTATGCATTGCATTTCTTGAAAGTTTATGCTTTTGGTTTGTTGTTTGTTGATAGCTATGTAGCAGATGGAATACAGACTATAGATGCTCATCTTGCATACAAGGTGAAAAGAAAAAGGGATATTGCTGAGCCTATAAGAAAACATGTTCAGAATCAGAGTTCCGATCGAGGTATATATCAGCTATAAAGTTGTAGACTTGTAGTGCTTTCTGGGTTAAAATAAGTAAAATAGTAAACTATCTTCGATGCAGGAACCTGTGATTCTGTTTTTGATCTATCCTTTGGTAATCTCTCGAAAGATTTACCATTTCCCCTGTCATATTACACACTCACACAGACCGAACTAGAACAAAATGGATACTTCCGTAGTCAACCAGGTGACAATATATATACAGTATACCATTTCCTTTTTATCCTTTATTCCCTTAACATTTAAGTTGTTTGGTTGTGTCGATAAAGCTATTGAGATCCATCTTTTGTGCAGATTTTGTTTCAACTCTTCCGTGTCCTTCAGGAGCTCCTACCCACGAAATATTGGCGCTTGATTGTGAAATGGTAAGGCAGGGTTCAGATGTACAGTGTTGTTCGATGTTTCTGGCCTGGAAGTGCTATATCATTATTATATGTATATTATATTTCTTTTCAAATATTGAAGTTATGTACTATATTCGTTCTTCTAATCAATTTACTATATAGTTCCAGATCGGAATTTCTTATTCAGACTTGTTAGTTATTGATGTTGCGGATTGAATTTTGATGGGATAATGACAGTGTCCCTATTGTATATGCTACAGCAGTATATGTGACTGTATATTCGGTACATATATTGATTAATAGGGTTGTAGTGAAGGATATGGTAAAAATATATTGCTTTTTATCTGTTCGTTTTGCTTGGTTTAGGTGGAAAGTTCTTAAAAAAAACTTGTTTTATTGACTGGCAGGAAATCTCGTGAACCAAGCAAGAGGAAGCCATAATTTCCTATTGATAAACAGTTCTTGATAACCAGAAATGGTAAATTTAATCTCAATATCCCTGGAATGTTTAGTTTACTGTAAGATGTTTTTTTTTTCTTTTTTACTAAGTTGATAGTTTTATTTTTGTTATAGAAACTTATTATTTTATAATTGATTGTGATCATTAACTTGTAATGTCTGTTCTGGTTATAGTATCTTTAGTTAATATAAGTATATAATATTTCCCCATGTGTTGTGTTAATTAAATACGTTTGGTATGTTGTTGTTAGAGGGCTCTGTCTAAGCAGTGTATAAAGCTGTTTGAATAGGGTTTAATACGTTCTGAGTAAATGAGAGTTTTCCTCACTTGCAAAAATTAGTTGAAGGATACTTGCTTAGGGCTGCTCACAGGAGTGATATATTCACGCATATTCTGATATGGCATTTATAGGTGAGAGTTGCTTTTTGGTTATTCTCCCCATTTTAATTAATTAATTAATTAATTTCAGTTTATTCAGAGTTTTAAAGCTTAACTATTATATTGAAGAATGGTAGGGGATGTCTTGTGAACCAGAAACTGGGAAAGAGTCAAAGGAGAAGGATACATCAGTTGCCCTAAAGGTATACTTGTATAAAAAATCAACGTTCTCATACTCGCTAAGAAAATTAATTGTTAATTATTTATTTTGTTGGTACTCGAAAAATGTATGATTAGATGAGAATATTTTTACTACAAAAACTTATATTCCCCATTCTCTATGTGTAAATTGTCAGCCTGGGTTTGTAATATAAATATCCTCTCTGTGGTACCCCCACCCCAACATTATCCTTTAAATGATTCTCCTTGGCAATGTTGAATGTGATCAGAAAGATAATAGTTGGAAAAGGACTAAATTTAGTGTTGGTAAATGCTCATCAACATGGACTAAGTATAAAGATTTTATGTTTAATTTGTAATGTACTTTAACATTCTGCCGGTATATGTGTAATCTCTAATGTTGTGGAAATTGTTTGCAGCACCATTATTAATTCTTCATGAATATTAACTACAAGATTACATAGTATTTTACTGCTTCAAACTGGTAACATATTGTATGTGTATGTGACTGATAACCTCTGCATATATACTATGCACAATCAGAACAATACACTGTTCTATATTTAGAAAGGTAACAATGTCAATGAAGTTAATTAGAAAACCATGGCTAGCTATACAAAAATCATCTGAGTGTGTAGTACATTTGCGTCGTATATTTATGTTATGTTTTATCAAGGTGGGACCCACAAGAAAATGTCCGATGATTTTTCCGTCGTAAGTAACTAACATACGACGATATTTTCCGTCGTAAGTAGATTTATTATTTTATTGAGTATGTGGGCCCCTTTTTCGTAACTTGCGACGCAATTTTCCGTCGTAAGTAACTAACATACGACAATATTTTCTGTCGTAAGTAGATTAATTATTTTATTGAGACGTAATTTTATCTTGTGACAAAAAATGAACTTACTACTCGTAATTTTATCTTGAGTATGATGATTTTTTTCCGTCATAAATAGCTCAATTACGACGATTTCAGTTCAAAAAAACCGTCGTAAATGGCCAGATTTGTTGTAGTGTAATATATAACACAAGTTTTTGGTTATTGTTTTATGTCTTATACAATTATATTTGTTTCGTTAATTCTATAATGCTAATTTTCTTCCTTTAGGATGGATATAAAATTAATTTATTTAAATTTAATATCTTTTTTCTGATATATTTATTTGACTAATTTTTTTAGTGTTTTTTAATTTATTGACAAAGTAATATTGATATATACTATCACCAGATTTATCATTCATAAAAAACCTTCAAATTATATGTTTATCCCGTTGTTATGGGTAAAAAGCTAGGTTGTATTTAATACTATAGTTAATGTTTGGGTCGCGAGCTTCAAGACTCTATTTGACTGCTCTTGTGATTCGTGACTCAATCTGTCTTCACAAGATGCCTACGTACCTTGCCCTATACCAAGGATCAAGTCAAAAAACGTAATTCTGAATTTGTGGTGGCCTTATATAGGCATATGATGCCTTGGATTAGATTAGGGTTAGGTGAATTGTTGGGCAAGTCTCAGACTTAGAATAGACACATGAGTCCAAGAATGTAGGTATTTGCTTCCTTATAGGACCGTGTGGCTTGAGGACTACTCTTTTGAAAGTTTGATTCTGATTTTAACTTGTTTTCTGAATCACTACTTGGGCTAATACTAGGCCTACGAATTTTAATAATAAATTCTTGGTTTGCAGGCCTTTTGTGTCCAATCAATGACATACTAATTATTGGGCCTTAATAACTGGGTTTTGTTTTTGGAACAAATCGGGCATAATTAAAAGCTACTCTTTTAATTACTTAATTTTGGGGAATTTCTTTTTCAAATTTCTGCTATTTTCGACCAGGATCCTGGTCGAAATTTCGACCAGGAATTTCGACCAGGATCCTGGTCAAAATTTTGACTAGGCACATGTTCGAAATTTCTGCCAACTCGTATAGCCTAGTCAAAATTTTTTGACCAGGATCCATGACCTGGAATTCGACAAGGATTCTGGTCGAAATTCGAGTCAGCTGTTATATCCTAGTCGAAATATTTCGTTCAGGAATGTCGACTTGGATTTCGTCATCAATCCTGGTAGAGCTTATGGTTCAATTCCTGTAGTTCGGTCGAAGTCTATTGACTAGGATCCACGACCTGAAATTCGACTAGGATTTAGGTCAAAGATCCAGTCGTAACTTGACATGGATTTGGACCTCAATCTTGGTCACATTAATGGTTTGTTTTAGGGCCTCTAGTCAAAGTTTTATGATCCACGACCTGGAACACGACCTCAATCCTGGTCGAATACATGGTCCATTTTGGGGCCTCTAGTCAAAGTTTTTTACTAGAATCCACGACCTGAAACACGACCTTAATCCTGGTCGAATACATGGTCCATTTTGGGGCCTCTACTCGAAGTTTTTTGACTATAATCCACAACCTGAAACAAGACCTCTATTCTGGTCGAATAGATGGTCCATTTCAGGGCCACTAATCGAAGTTTTTCGACTAGAATCCATGACATAAAACACGACCTCAACCCTAGTCTTGTTTTCTTCCTTTTAACCATAATTTGTTTGGACTTCTATTTTGTAAATTTTATTTGGGCCGATGGGTCTACCTTTCCAAATCCAACTTGGATTGGGAAAATCAGCTTATTTTCCCAAATCCAACTTGGATTGGGCCAATGGGCTTATTTTTCCAAATTCAACTTGAATTAGGCCCATGGTCCTTTATAATTTCTTTTGGGAACTTTGAGAACTTTCCAGACTTTGGGCTTTAACTTTTGGGCCTTTAGCTTTATGGGCCTTTGACGGTTCATCTTCCCCAAATTTTCCTATATATTATAGTGAGTGAATTCACTTTTTTCTCCCTTCTCATTCGATAAACCTCTCCTCAATAGCTCTCTGTAATTTTCAGCTTTCTTCATCTTTCTTTCTTTAGTCTTATATTTTTCCAGCGAAATCTTCAAATCTTCATATCTTCTCCAGGTATGTTTATTGCATACTTCATACTTTTTCAGTTTTTTCCAACCACACGTAAATTTATCTCCTTAACAGGTTGACCACACGTTCCATGAACCAACAGACACCATATGAGGCATGAAAGGGTGAAAAGCCAAATATTGGGCAGGTAAAGGTCTTTGGATGCTTGGTTAACATGAACGATCCGGGGACTCACACACGGAAAATGGAAGACAGGAGCAAGGTGGTGGTGAGCCTTGGAAATGAACCTGGAACTAAATCATATCGGCTATATGATCCAGAAAAGGATTGCATATTGGTAAGTAGAGATGTGAATTTTGAGGAGGGAAAAACTGGGAAGTGGAGTAAAGATCAGCAAGGTATCCATAGATGTAATGAAAGGAATATGTCCTAAGTCCAATCATGTATGAGGATTTAGAAATAAGTTTTATGTAATCTGTTTTGATTTCATTGATATTAATAAAAGACTTGTTTTGTTTTTATTACGGGCTTTATCTATTTAAGTGTTTAAATAAGATATATCATAGTTTAGAGTAAAGCTTTGTATGGATTATGATGAGATCATAATAGTGAGACCTAAAAGATGATAACTCTAAACTTAAATAGTTCCTGGTCGTAGGATTACTAACTGGTAATTAATAATCCGGAAAGATCGGTACATACTATGCTTGCTTCATTATGAAGGATGTCTGTTCTCATAGACATTTGTGTGGTGACACTATAGCTAGTATGTAGGTGCTTATTATAGAATAAGTTCACTGAACATGATTCGCCCAACTGAACAACTGATAGAGTTCACTCACGTGTCAGCAGTTGTTCACATAGTGATAGTTGTACAAGTATCCTTAGACTTGAGGTCATCATAGTCATCTTTTGTACACTGAACTATGCTTTGGTTTAGTTCTTAGTCTCCAGGGACAATTATTAGAGCTCTACTGGGTATAGGAATTTGTACACGAAGATAGTGTATGATCAATAAAGGATCTACCCCTTCCAGTGAAGGAAGCGAATGTTCAAGGCTGATCCACTTATGCTAGTTCAGGAATCTCTGGCCAGAGTGAATGAAATTAGAAAGGAGTTTCTAATTTGCATAGAACTACGCATAGTAAATGGTAAGCAAGTGATTAAATTAGATAGGCTTGACACGAGATCCATGCCTTGTATTTAATCGGGACATTGTAGGGTAGAAGGAGTTTATTGTACGGTAACTATTCACTGAATAGGTTCTTGGTATTCTAAGCAGTGAATTCATATTATCCGGATAGTCGCGATATGCTGAGAAGTATCCCTCACGATGTAGAATAAATGTGATTAATTAATTAATCATATTTAATAAATTAGAGAATTTATATAAATAATGATAAAATAGTTTTATTATTATTTATTTCTACTACCGGCTTAATATTGAACCTACAGGGTCACACCATAAAAAGAGAATGATTTAATGGTGGAGGAATTAATTAATAATGGCTGATAATTATTTATTTATGAAATAAATAATTAATTGGTAAATTTAATAATTGATTAAATGAGATTTAATTGATTATAAATTAATTAAGAAAAGTTCTTAATATTATTAATTAAAGGATTTAATTTTTGGAAATTTAATCAAGAGAGAGAATTATTTCTAAAGTGTTTAGAAAAAGGATTAATAATTAAAAGGTGTTTTAATTATTAATGAGAATAATAAATGGGATAATAATAATATTATTTATGGGAAAATTTCAGCTGAAAATTTTGCCTATAAATATACTATTATAGACCCTATTTTATTCGAACCCAAAAACCCAAAAGTTTTAGAAAACCTAATTCTTTCCACCTCCTCCTCCTCCTTAACGTCATTTTCTTGGTGGATACCGGTGGAGTGCTTCACGTTTGAGGAGCAGCTGCTAAGGATCTCCGATCGTTGCTTTTGGATCGCTTATTAAAGGTTAGTAATCGATCCCTACATTTTTACCACGATTTATATACTTTTATTTGGATTTTATATGTGTAAAAGTGTTTTACAATGCCCCCACTGCGATTAAAATCCTACAATGGTATCAGAGCATAGGTTGTATGCATATAGATCTGTGGTAAAAATTTCAGAATTTTATGGGCTTGTATGAATTAATTATGATTTTTACAAGTTATATCATGGATTAATTTTGTCTGATGAGAAATTGTTTCTCAAAATAATTTTGAATGTTGATCTGGGATCTACAAGAGTTGTAGATCGTCTGGGTATTTTTTTCATAATTTTATGATGTATAGATTTTTTATTATGAATTTTTGAAGTTGTATCATTAATAATTCGTAATTAAATAATCATATATTTATGTAAATTGTAAATCTGTTGTATATATATATATATATGTTTGTATATCTGTTTTGTGGCTGCTGTGTTGATTGCACGGGAAAAGACAGACCAGAACAGAGAACGTCAGGCGGCACGTTGTTCGAGGAGGAAAAACACGGCGGCTGCTGCAGGAAAGGAAAAAAAAATAAAAAATAATAAAGGGGTGTCGCGCATTCCGGGAATGCGTTACACCCTGTGGCGGATTCACGGAATGCGTTACACCTTTTAATTGGTTAAAAGGGTTGTAACACATCACCGGAATGCGTTACAAGGCTTGTAACGCGTTCATGTAATGCGTTACAACCCGAATGTCCAGATTAAAATTGATTTTCTGGGAGTTTCGTAACTCCGTTTTGGGCGTGCAATATACCGTTAGATTTGTTTTTCTGAGACGGATCTAATGAAGTGATCAATTTTAGTTTATATAAAAGTTTTGAACTGATTATATTCCATGAAGTGTTTTAAAGCTGTTTTTTGACTATTTTAATTGCTTTTAAATGCTTCATGTGATACATAGAGATGTATAATGCTTAGACCAATATGCTAGATGATGTAACATGCCTACCTTGATGTTTATTCATGTTTTTATATGTGATATATGCTTAGTTTATCATGCGATGATAGATTTAGGTGAACTTAAATGAACATAAGGCGTTTGTTAGACAACCTAGTATAGTGAAATTGTTTCATAACCTTAATAACAATATTATGAATACAATCATGAGATTCTTGTGTTTGTGAAACACGTAATTGAATATGAATTTTCGATATGAGAGAAAGATGATTCTGTCAGCAACAGATTTCGATGTGTAAGAAAGGGTTATTAAGTGACGCCTCTTGACAATGCTCCACCCGATCTGGGAATCATCTGATTATCGATTATTGATTTGAAATATTTAATTTAAAAGGAATAATCTCTTTATAATATGATTATAATTGTAACGTAATATAATCCCTCTAAAATTAAATAATATCAAGTAGTAATTGGCCAATGATACAACGGGCTTGTGTCGGTCATAGCCTTCCAACATGACAGAAAGTAGTTCTTATTTTTGAATCATTATCGGTCCATGCTACAGCCGAGGGCTTTGATTTCGAAATAAGAAATACATGTCTATTACATAGAGATGTGTACATTGAATAAAAATCTAAAGGTCGGTACGTGCCACAGCCGTGGGCCTTTGGGGACTGATTCAACTGTACGTAATGTTGGGTTAGACTTGACTTAGAATATTGAGTTTGTCGTGCCACAACTGAGACTCAATTATTCAAGAGGCTAAAGTTTGATTAGGGAATAACATAAGATGTAATTGACAAGAGTTGTCTGCCTATTGAACATTACATGGCAGTTCGTGCCACAGCCGGGGTTGTGTAATGGAATGTAGGATCCCTATTCCCACTAGCATTATGAATGCTTAATTTTTCACGTAGGGGGTTGAATAAATTAGATAAACTAGTGGGAGCCACTTATGAATAAAGACCCAATTCATATAGTGTTTTAAAATGAAATCGAATATTTGCTAAGTGTTGTTATGTGTTTATCATTTACAGATTTACAATATACATTATGTCTTCTGCACTATCACTCAGGAGCATACTAGATGCTCACAAATTGACTGGTCCTAATTATGCTGACTGGCTTCGAAACTTGAGAATTGTTCTCAGGATTGAGAAGCCGGAATACGTGATTGACTCACCTAAGCCTACTGAACCTGCTAGTGATGCACATAATGATGAACATGTTGTGTATCGTAAGTGGATAGATGACACAAATGTTGCTCAATGCATCATGCTAGCTTCCATGAACATTGAGCTACAGAAGCAACATGAGCATATGGATGCTCACACTATTCTAATGCATCTACAAGAGTTGTATGATGTGGCGGGGAGGACAACTTGATATGAGATATCGAAGGAGTTGTTCGGTTGTTGGATGCCTGAGGGATCATCTGTGAATGACCATGTACTTGAGATGATCAATTTGATTGAACGTCTTGGACAACTTGGTTTTGCCATGGATGGGGAGCTGAGCCAAGACTTTGTCTTGCAATCACTTCCGAGTTCATTCTCGCAGTTTGTTGTGAACTTTCACATGAATAAGTTGGATGTCAGCCTGCCTGAACTCCACAACATGTTGAAGACTGCGGAATCGAATTTTCCCCCTAAGAAGAGTTCTGTTCTTCTAATTGGTGAAGGTTCCAATCCTAAGAAAAGGAAGAGGAACCCTTCCAAGAAGAAGAAAGTAGGTGAAGAAAAGCCGGTTCCACCAAAAGCTGAAGACCCCAAGAGCAAAGTTGTTTGCTTTCACTGTAACAAGGTGGGGCACTGGAAGAGGAACTGCAAGGTTTACCTTGCAGAATTGAAGAAGAAGAAGGGTAGGGAGACTACCGCTTCTGATTCAGGTATGTTCATGATAGAAGTGAATATGTCATTAAATCAAATTTCTACTTGGGTATTAGATACCGCCTGTGGTTCTCATATCTGCAATTTGTTGCAGGGACCAAGGAGAAGTATGACTCTTGAGGAAGAGGAGGTGATTCTACTGATCGAAATGGAGCAAGAGTTGCTGCTGAAGATGTAGAATCATTTCATTTAAATATGCCTACGGGCAAGACTATTATTTGAAATAATTGTTATTTTGTTCCCTCGAATGTGAGGAATATTATTCCCATATTAGACTTGGCTGGATTTTCATTTATTATTGAGAATAATGAATGTTCTATTCTTAGAGATAATATTCTTTATGGACGTGGTACTTTAAATAATGGTCTGTATAAATGTGACATAATTTACTTCAGATTGAACAAACTAATAAAAGAAAAGGGATGATGAAAATCTCACTTTATAGTGGCACTGCAGTCTCCATTTAGTAGACATGGAGAGAGGACTGCAAATTTGCTAGGAATGGTACACACAGATGTATGTGGACCATTGTCTAAGCAAGCCATGGGTGGATTTTCATACTTCATTACTTTCATAGATGATAGATCTAGATTCGGATATGTGTTTGATGAAACACAAGTCTGAAGCCTTTGAAAAGTTCAAAGAGTATAAGTATGAAGTGGAGAAACAAACCAAACATAATATTATAATTCTTCAATTATATCGAGGTGGTGAATACTTTAATGGAGTGTTTCTAGATTATCTCAAAGTAAATGGTATAGTCTCCCAGTGGACTCCTCCAGATTGGTATCTGAAAGGAGAAATCAAACTTTGTTAGACATAGTTCGGTCCATGATGAGCAATGCAAATCTTCCAGTATTCCTATGGGGTTATGCATTGGAAACCTCAGCATATTTACTGAATATGGTGCCTTCCAAAATCTGTTCCTCAAACTTCGTATGAGATATGGAAAGAAAGGAAACCGAGTCTTAAACACGTTAAGATTTGGGGATGTCCAGCTTATGTCAAGAAAGTTGACCCAGATAAGCTGGAATATCGATCCGTAAAATGTAGTTTTGTGGGATATCCTAAAGAGACTTTAGGGTATTACTTTTGCACCGATCATCGGGTGTTTGTCTCCAGACATGCTACTTTCTTGGAAAAGGAGTTTATCCTTGAAGGAAACAGTGGGAGCAAAATTGAACTTGATGAAGTTCAAGAAGCACAAACTACTACAGATCGAGTGGAAACACCTGTTCTGACTGAACAACCTTTTGTGGAACAGCCCATTCATAGATCAGGGAGAGTGTCTCGCCAACCTGAGAGGTATTATGGCCTTGTCATTGAGAATGACAATGAGTTATCGATCATTGATGATGACGACCCTGTAACCTATAATGAGGCTATGAGTAGTGTTGACTCAGAGAAATGGCATAGTGCCATTAAATCCGGAATGAAATCTATGTATACGGGATACAAAAGAATGATTGGAGCAGATGGCCAGGTGGAGACCTTTAAGGCCAGGCTTGTGGCAAAAGAATTCAAACAAAGGCAATGGATTGACTTTGATGAAACCTTTTACCTGTAGCCCTGTTATAATCAGTTCGGATTTTGCTTGCGATTGCTGCTTACTACGACTATGAGATCTGGCAAATAGCCAGATGGTTTTCTTTCCAAGAGAAATGAAAACCTAGTGTGTAAGCTGCTGTGAACCATATGTGGTTTAAAGCAAGCTTCTCGAAAGATGGAACATTCATTTTGATGAGACAATCAAAGAGTTTGATTTTATCAAAAACGAAGATGAAACATGCGTCTACAAAAGGGTTAGTGGGAGCGCGGTAACATTTCTTGTATTGTATTGAATTAGAGTTGACATACATAACAACATAGCAGACCCACTCACAAAGCTACTTTATGAAAGTCATTTTGATCGTCATAAAGACAAAATGGGTATTATATACCAGAGTGATTGGCTTTAGTACAAGTGGGAGATTGAAAGGAATATGTCCTAAGTCCAATCATGAATTAGGATTTAGGAATAACTTTCTGTGTAATCTGTTTTGATTTCATTGATATTAATAAAAGACTTGTTTTGTTTTTTTATTACGGGCTCTATCTATTTAAGTGTTTAAATAAGATATACCATAGTTTAGAGTAAAGCTTTTTATGGATTATGATGAGATCATAATAGTGAGACCTAAAAGATGATAACTCTAAACTTAAATAGTTCCTGGTCGTAGGATTACTAACTGGTAATTAATAATCCGCAAAGATCGGTACATACTATGCTTGCTTCATTATGAAGGATGTCTGTTCTCATAGACATTTGTGTGGTGACACTATAGCTAGTATGTAGGTGCTTATTATAGAATAAGTTCACTGAACATGACTCACCGAGCTGAACAACTAATGGAGTTCACTCACGTGTTAACAGTTGTTCACATAGTGATAGTTGTACAAGTATCCTTAGACTTGAGGTCATCATAGTCATCTTGTGTACACTGAACTATACTTTGGTTTAGTTCTTAGTCTCCAGGGACAATTATTAGGGCTCTACTGGGTATAGAAATTTGTACACGAAGATAGTGTATGATCAATGAAGGATCTACCCCTTCCAGTGAAGGAAGTAAATGTTCAAGGCTGATCCACTTATGCTAGTTCAGGAATCTCTAGCCAGAGTGAATGAAATTAGAAAGGAGTTTCTAATTTGCATAGAACTACGCATAATAAATGGTAAGCAAGTGATTAAATTAGATAGGCTTGACACGAGATCCATGCCTTGTATTTAATCGGGACATTGTAGGGTAGAAAGAGTTTATTGTACGGTAACTATTCACTGAATAGGTTCTTGGTATTCTAAGCAATGAATTCATATTATTCGGATAGTCGCGATATGCTGAGAAGTATCCCTCACGAAGTAGAATAAATGTGATTAATTAATTAATCATATTTAATAAATTAGAGAATTTATATAAATAATGATAAAATAGTTTTATTATTATTTATTTCTACTACCGGCTTAATATTGAACCTACAGGGTCACACCATAAATAAAGAGTGATTTAATGGTGGAGGAATTAATTAATAATGGCTGATAATTATTTATTTATGAAATAAATAATTAATTGGCAAATTTAATAATTGATTAAATGAGATTTAATTGATTATAAATTAATTAAGAAAAGTTCTTAATATTATTAATTAAAGGATTTAATTTTTGGAAATTAAATCAAGAGAGAGAATTATTTCTAAAGTGTTTAGAAAAAGGATTAATAATTAAAAGGTGTTTTAATTATTAATGAGAATAATAAATGGGATAATAATAATATTATTTATGGGAAAATTTCAGCTGAAAATTTGGCCTATAAATATACTATTATAGACCCTATTTTATTCCAACCCAAAAACCCAAAAGTTTTAGAAAACCTAATTCTCTCCACCTCCTCCTCCTCCTTAACGTCGTTTTCTTGGTGGATACCGGTGGAGTGCTTCTCGTTTGAGGAGCAGCTGCTAAGGATCTCCAATCGTTGCTTTTGGATCGCATATTAAAGGTTAGTAATCGATCCCTACATTTTTACCACGATTTATATGCTTTTATTTGGATTTTATGTGTGTAAAAGTGTTTTACCATGCCCCCGCTGCGATTAAAATCCTACATGTAATCATAAATACACATTCACTATTGTTGACAACTTCACAAATGAAGGACAGGGTTCTACAACTTTTTAGCAACTGCATTCAAATTTAGAAAGTGACATGGCAACGCCGCTATCACAGTCAAGAACGCAAGGCTCATCACAATTGAATAGACAGAGTTTTGGGACTGAAGCCAACCGTGAACCAAAATGCTTTAGGTCCATGGTTGATATATACAACAACACCGAAGAGATCGAGTTAGAGGATAAGTTGCTTTTGATGGTAGGGGATGATCTAAGAAACTATGAGTAAACTATCAAAGAGATAAGCTGGGGGCACGAAATGCAGCAAGAGATGGAACCTATCGAGCTAAATGACACCTGGAAAATAACAGAGTTGCAGCTGGAAGAAATATGATAGGGCTGAAGTGGGTTTACAAAATTAAGAAAGATGCAAATGGTGAAATAGTAAAATACAAGGAGAGGCTCGTGGAAAAGGGTTATGTTCAAGAATGGGGGTGGATTTCAATGAAATTTTTGCCCAAGTCACAACGCTAGAGACTGTTAGGCTATTATTGGCTTTGGCGGAAAAATATGGATGAGAGGTACACCATTTCGATGTTAAGACAAAGCTCTTGAATGGATAAACAAAGGAAGAAGTTTACGTGACACAACCACAAAGCTTTGTCAAGAAAGGGCAGGAACATCTAGTGTACAAGTTGAGAAAAGCACGTTATGGTTTACGACAGGCGCCACTTGCATGGCAGACCAAACTCAACAAGAGTCTCGAGGACATGGGTTTCACCAAGTGCCCACATCAACATATTTTGTATACAAAAAGTAAACGAAGTGATATACTCATCATTGGAGTGTACGTAGATGATCTGTTAATTACAGATTCCAAGATATTGAAGATTTCAAGCAACAGATGATCGATCAGTTCAAGATGAATAATTTGAGGAAGTTGTCTTACTACCTGGGAATAGAGGTGAAGCAAGAAAAGGATTTCATCGAGCTAAGACGGACTGGATATGCTCGAAAGGTGCTAGAAAAAGAGGGAATGGGAGAGTGTAATCCTACCAAATATCCTATGGCCCCAAAGGAGCACATCACTAAGGATGAGGGTGGTACACTTATAGACCCAACGGAGTATAAAAGCATGGTCGGGGGCTTCGATATCTAGTTCACACCCATCCTAATATAGTCTATGCTGTGGGAATCATTAGTCGCTTCATAGAGAAGACCACTGTTAAGCAGAAACATGTTGTAAAACGCATTTTCAGGTATGTAAAAGGAACTTTGGAATAAGGTTTACTGTAGTCCAGGCACTGTGCAAATAACATGCTCGTAGGATATTCAGACAGTGATCTAGTCGGGAAAACACATGACAAGAAAAACACAAGAGGATTGGTTTTTTATCTGAATAATAGTCTCATAATCTGGGTCTCTCAAAAGCAACAGTGTGTTGCATTATCAAATTACGAGGCAAAATTCATGGTTGCCACTGCAGCCGCATGTCAAGAGATTTGGTTGAAGAAACTATTGAGCAAAATAAAAGGAGAAGAAGTAGGACCAGTCTTATTGTACATCGATAACAAGTCTGCTATGATTTGGCAAAAAAATCCAGTATTTCATGATAGGAGCAAGCATATAGATGTAAGATACCATTTCATCCGGGAGTGCATGGAGAGAATGGAGATAATCATCAAGCATATAAACTCATAGTTGTAATGTGCAGATATAATGACATAGGGAATTACCATAGTAAAATTCGAAAGGATGAGAAAGTTTATGGGGGTAAAGGAGTTAAACAAACAAGTTTCATCTTAAGGGGTGATTATTGGATTTTCTTTAATATGAAACTTGTATTTATTTATTTATCTTGTGTTTAAATCAGTTGGATAGTACACTACATGGTTGAATAAGTCGTTGCATATTTGTTTTAGTCAAGTGTTGTGGAAAAGTTATATGAGATGCATATTAGCAGTTAGAGTCATTGTGGGAGGAGGTTACTCTTTGTGATCATAGTATGTAGCCATTTTCTTATCTATAACTCTGTATTTGGTAGTATAAGGATTAGTAATAAACATAGCTTCCATGTAAAACTTTTGTCTCTCAGTTTGTACATTTAAACACCTATATCTATACATATATTTTTTTGTTTTCTATACCATTATGGGTTATTGTTTTCCAAATTCCACACCAAAACTACACCCGATCTCCATTAAAATAATAGAGGAGGAAAATTTTGGTAGAATGGAATAAGGAGCATTATCACTTAGAAAATTAATTCACTTCTCACTTTTATTTGAAAAATCACTAAATTCAAAAGGTATAATTGTTGAACTCTTACAAGATTAACAAAATATCTGACAAGAACAACACTAAATAATCAAATACAAATAAATCATGTTGGTCTTATGGATTTTTGGGTTATTGGAGTAAGGATTATCTCCTAAAGGTTTATGAAATGTGGGGTGGTACTACAACTTGTGGATAACATGATTATTGGTGAGTTTATTGCCTCTCAAGCCAAGGACTATATATTACCTACAAATATATACTACTTTTCAATTATCTATCACTGATGCCCCACATAATGTGTATATTTGGGTTGGTATTCCTCTCTTTATAGATAAGAATATTGTTAGTGCTTAGAACATAAATTGCAGTATATTTTCCTATAATGCATCATGTGTCTTATAATATTAAAAATATAATAAGCCTAAAATATTTAGTTAAAAATATCTTTAAACTTTGGTTTAAATGTGGTAGAGCTGTAATTTTATACATATTTTCCTTTTTTAGAAAAGGTTACTTATTAGTTTTATTAAGAATAATATTGTACTTTTTTTTAATTATGAATGCTCAAGAAGAGAATATTTTAATTTAACATTAATGTTATTGCTTTAGAATAGAAAAATGATGTGGGCAACAAATGTAAAAGTGACGACAAAAATAGTATATGTTCTTGCTTATAGGTCGAGACAAAATGATTAATTTCCATTTTAAACTTAAAAGGTTTTTTGTTGTAAATTTTATCAAAATAGTATCTAAGAACTTCACATGTATATGTATAGAAGTTGATGGTGGTTATTTTTAAAAATTATTTAAAATTTTATTCTGACTAAATAATATCAAAAATTATACACATACTTGTTATTCCTAGAGGACTAACAATGAGATTTACAGAAGGGGGGGGTTGAATGTAAATCTCAAAACTTTTTCAGGTTTTGAGAAGTTTATTAAAGCAGTGTGTTCTAGATGAACAAGTGTATGAATTGCTTTGAGCTAATGCAGACAGATATATATTCAAACACAAAATTTAAAGAACACAACAAACTTTAAAAACTTTTCTGGTGGATTTGTTGTTCCACCAGAGATGGTATATTAGAAAATCTGTGTTCAACAATGTTGATCACAGCTGCATCCTAGTACAAACTAGATGAATTTTCTCTCAAGATATTTCTTAACAGCTCTGGAAAATCTCTCTCTAATTACTAGCTTCTTCTTGGTTTATATATTACCAAGTGTACAAGTGAAAAACAATATAAAATTACAATAGTAAAATAAGTTCTTCACTTGCTTCTTTTCCTGTTCAATCAAGTACTTTGTTGACTATTGCATCTTTGTACTAAAGAAGAACGGCTGCTTTTTCTGTTGATCCTGAAATTCGGCTACCACATCTCAGTTTTCTCTGACAACCCATGTGCCTCTGTTTGTAGGTACAACTACCACTTATCAACGGCTAATTAGCAGAACATCCGTTGAAGCTTTCATCCATTGATGACTTCATCCGTTGAAGGATGTTATCCGTTGAAGCTTTCATCCGTTGATGCTCTCATCCGTTGAAGGATGTTATCCGTTGAAGCTTTTAGAGACATCCGTTGAAGCTTAGCTTCTCATCCATTGAAGGTCTTTAAGTCATCCGTTGATACCACTTCATTTATACAAAATTACAAGGCATGAAATATTTACAATTGGCCTTCCTATCTGCATATCATCTAGTAGTCAACATGACTCATAGTTTCTCTCAACTTCTAAGAATTACATTTTAAATACAGAGACTGAAATATGCTCCAATACTAGACTTATTTCTAAGTAAAGCTACACCATCAACGGATAGCCAAAGTGGTCTTATCCGTTGAGGCTACAGACACTAAATTTCTACTTAAGTGTTTTGTTAAACATATCATCAAACTAATGCACATATATTCCTAACAATCTCCCCCTATTTATGTCTATAAGAATTGTAGGCATAAATTCAGGGTTAACTTGATCATAACAAAACACTTAACAAATATTTGAATTGAAACTAAGTAGAAATATAAAAGTGCTGCAAAAGTGTATGTACTAGGAGGTAATTGAAGATTTACAGTATTTCCAAGGGTGCTCCTCTAGCCTGAGCAAATCATCATTTTCTTCTTTGTTCCCTGGTTTTCTTTCCTAGCCCTTTGTCATTTTCCTCAATTTGGAGTTGGAGTTGTCTAAAGAATTCAGCTTCATCTTCATCACTGATATCCAACTTAGATTGC
Organism: Apium graveolens; assembly: GCF_009905375.1. Taxonomy (NCBI): domain Eukaryota; kingdom Viridiplantae; phylum Streptophyta; class Magnoliopsida; order Apiales; family Apiaceae; genus Apium; species Apium graveolens. The sequence goes on along the minus strand of NC_133652.1, from coordinate 284,167,441 downwards.
ATTTCCTTGAGAGTTTCATTGCTGGCAATCTTGAGTTGGTCTTCAAGTCTGAAAAATCTTCTGACTCCTTTGTCATCTCTAAATTCCATCAACCAATGAGGTGATTTGTGAATTTTAGTTCCCCTTTCTTGTATGAGTAAGGTTCTGGGCAAAGCATTTGGTTCCCTCCAAGTCTTCCTTATGTTGGCAATCTTGTTGAGAATTTCAGTCTTGGCTGTTCTGGTAAAGCCAGAATCCTTTTTGATGGCTGAAAAGACTCTGATCAAGGGAGAGTAGCCTTCATTTAGAATCCTGTAGAGAGGCCATGTTCTTTCCCCAGCTCCCTTATATCTGAACACCAATCTCTCTGGTAGCTGTCTGTAGGAAGCTATTCCCCTTACTTCCTCCAGCTCATCCAGATAGAGATTAATGTCTGAAGCTTCTTTTATGTCACAGATGTGAACATAATCATCTTTAGAAATGGGTGGCCTAGGGTTAGGTTTTTGTTTTTGAGTGAATTTCTTAGAGGTTAGGGGAGGTGTAGATTTAGATTTTCTTTTCTGTTTCTTTGGTAGTGGTAGAGTGGTTAAAAAGGTAGGCAATGTGATGTTGTCCCAATCAATAGGTTCCTCTTTTGGAATGATTGGTTCACCATGGATATTTATAGAGGGATCAGCAACAAAAGGTTCAGGTATGGAAGGTAGTGGTTTAGATATAGATTTGGTATCTTCAGGGTTATCTTCACTCCTTCTGTGTGCCTTGGCCTTTCTTCTGTTTCCCTTCTGCCATTCCTCTCTTTCTTCCATATTTTCACCAAATATGCTCCCAAGAACCTCATCTAAGTTAGCAATCTTTTCTTCACCCCTGACTTCAATTCCTTTCATTTCTTCAACTTGGCTTGACTTTAGCTGTTTTTCAAGCTTTGCTTGTGCTCTTTTGTCAGCCTTGAGTTTTACAGCTTCTTTCTTCAACCTTCTGGTTTCTTCCCTTTTAGCCTTTAGAAATTTGGGATGTCCTTGCATCACACAGATACTCTTTCCCTCTCTATAGATAAAGGCCATGTTCATTCTCTCACCCTTGTCCTTGGTCTCCTTCTTCTTTATGATGCTTGCACTTAGAACTTTGTCTCCATCAGGTTTTGGAAGAGGAAAGTCTACTTCCTGCATCTGAGCAAAGTCTAGGGGATTCTTTGTGGAGTCCATACTGGATCTAGTGTTAGGCTTTAGAACCATAGGTTTTAAATTCTTGAAAGAAGTCTCTCCAACCTTATTTCTCCCTACTGGCTTGAGCTCCATGTTGATTGGTTCAATCTTTGTGCTAAATTTCACAGATGTTGATTTATTTTGTGTAGAACCAAACACCAATTGCAACCTTTCATCAATTCTCCTCCATTGTTCTTTCATTTGTATTTCAGCTGCTGCTAGCTGAATCAAATCAATTCCATCAGGTTTTCCCTTGATTTGAATGATTGGAGAGGTAGTGATGGCAGGAACTAGCACTTTAGATATCTGAATCTTTGTAGAGGGCTCTCCTTCCCCTTCCCTTTTATTCTCCCCCTTTTTGTTATCATCAAGGAGAGGGGTCAAGCCTTGTGCTTTTGCCAGCTGCATTAGGAGATTGGTTTGAGATTGTTGGTTGAGAAGAAGGGTGGCCACAGAATCTTCAATTCCTTGAACTCTGTCTTCCAACTTGGTCAGCCTTTGTTCAGTAACTGATTCCTTTTTCAATCTCGAAACCAAGTCCTGCAAAGTACCATAGGGCATGACTGAATCCAATTTTTCTGAAGTGAAGGATTTCAAGTCAGCAATATCTTTCCTGAGATCATCCAGACTCATATTTTGCTTTACTTGCTGCAACTTTATGAGATGCAGTGAGTCCAGGTGAGCTTGGAGGATAGCCTTGATATTTGCATTTGAAGTGTTCTGAATGGCCTTTTGAATAGTGATGATTTGTTTGACCAAGTGGACATTGAATTCACTTGTTCTATGCTCCTTAGTCAAGGCCCATTCAGGTAGATTAGGAATGGAACTAGGGTCTTCATCTCCCCCTATGTTCATGCTTCCATCAGAAGAAATAGAGTCATCATCATCAGAATTTACTCCAAATTCCTCAGATGGCTCACCAGCTGTAGAAGGCATCCTGTTAATAGCAGCTTTATCCCTTTGAAGAGATTCTGTTGAGTGCACTAGATGTAGTGTCCTTTCTGCCTCCTCATTGCCCTGAGCAGCCAACATTTGATAGGCTGTCACAGGATGAGTAAAAGTGTCAGCATCCAAGGAAATGTTATCAATTACAGCTTTGTAATGTTGCTGAAATTGTCTTTCCTTTTCAACCTCATCCACAATCATTGACTCATGAGCAATGGCTGGTTCCACCCTTGTATCAACTGTACCTGCTTTTCTCTCTTTTTCTCTATGTTCTTGCATCAGGGGCTCCCCCTGGCTCACACATCTCACTCCCTCACCTTCACCTTCTAAGGTGGTACTCCACTCACTGACTTTTGCCATGCTGGAAGAAATAGCATGCATTTTTGTGCTCTCAATCTCTCCTTTTTCCTGGGAGCAACCCAGCCTCTCACTCAAATTTTCAGTCCCTGCCCTCAATCCTAAAAGTGATTGCACAGTATTCATGTCTTCTACACTTGGATTCATTTCAGTTATTTGTGTAGAGACTATCAACGGATGTGGAATATCCGTTGAAGGTGAAACTGTTGTTATCAACGGATAACTGCTGTTAAGCTTATCCGTTGAAGAGCAACCACTTGTCAACGGATGAGTGATATCCGTTGAAGAAGGAAAAGAAGATGAAATTGAAAGTGATATAACTGTTGAATCTGTATAGATTGATTTGATATGTGTTGATACAGATCCTTCAATTATATCTGAAAGAATTTGCGGGTGATCCAACAAATCATCTAAAAGATGATGATCACCTGTATTTGAGTGGGGCTCCTCCCTGAGTTGTAAAGAGGGAGAATCAGGAATTGATGGGAATAACATATCCACATCCAGAGATGGTGAAGAAGTATTTGGTGATTGATGTGTAGTTATTGTGAGAGAATGGGGCTGTGACTCCACATTTATTGGAGTCACATCAAACTGAGTTTGAGAAGGCACAGAGACAGATGGATGTATTTGTGCAGTGTGTGCACCCTGTATAGAAGATTGGGTTCTAGCCTTCTTTCTTCTAATAAAAGCTTTTGTAGGTGAGTGTTTGGCTTTAGTGTCCCTCCCTCTTTTGTTCTGTGTTCCTGGTTGGGAACTCTTTTCAATAGTAACATCCTTTTGGGAGGATGCTACTAGGGATGTGCTAGAAACCTTTTCAACCACCACAGCTTTTTGAGAAACTGGGGCTTGGCTAGCTTGGGAAGCACTCAACTCTCCTTCCTTATCCTGGGGGTTTCTTTGATGTTCACCCCTCCCCTCACCACTCACACCCTGTTCACTTCCCTCAGGGTTAATGGTTGTTGTTACAACTGTTGTCTTTTGAGAAACAACAGAGGTGGTTTTCTTTGTCTTGGATTTTGAAAGTTTAGATTTGGTGACCTTGGTAGAAATCTGTTGGGGCATTGACACAGATTTCATGGCCACACTAGAAGATAAAGAAATAGAGGGGTTGGAAGAAGTAGGAATTGTAGAAGCAATTACCTCACCTACCTGGGGTGCATTCATGATTGGTAAATATACCAATTGCACACTGCTGTTGAGATCCATTCTCAATAAGTCTGCAAGAACTCTTTTCTCTTGTGCCCAGCACTTGAGTTTATTATTCTCATTGATAATGACTAAATTTTCAGCAACATGGTTAGCCAATAACATAAAGAATCTAGCATAATAGATGTTATTAGGTCTATTAGCTTTGTTACCTAATCTAGTACCTAATTCTAGCATCACATAGTTGCTAAAGTTAAAGTACCTATCAGAAACAAGCATATAGAACATATTAACAAGAGATGAAGTTATGGCATCAAAATTACTAATTTTCCCAGAGAAAACCTTTATGAAGGCATCCCCAAGAAAACTCCATTCTTTCCTAAGGCCTTTTCGTCTAATACCCCCTAAATTAGCAGAATTAAGAGAGTAACCTATGGAATCTAACATGCTGGATACATCACTATCAGTGTGTGGTGTCATGGCATTGTTCTCAGGTAATTTAAAACATGCTTGTAAGTCATCACAGTTAATACAGTGATTTTTACCTTTGAGAGTGAAGGAGATAGTCATATCCATGGAGTTGAACTCAGCAGTTGTCCAAATCTCCTCAACTACTTCACAGAAAATCGTTGGGGCTTCCAGCATTGCATAGCTAAGTTTACAGTTTTTGATGAAGTCCATCATTTTGTGATAATCTGAGTGGGCTTCATTCTTTTCTACCAGAGCTATGAAATTGTTCTTCTCGTAGATGAACCCAGATTGAGACATAATCTTCACGACTGGTGCCATTGTTGTGAGTAGAAATTGCAGAGAATAACTTGAAGGTTTTGCAGAGAGAAAATGGTAAATGCTTGAAATTCTAAGAAAGCGTAAAGTAATAATGAACAATCAGAAGGGCTTATATTCTTTCAAAGAAAAAGAAATAAATAAGGGGTTAATCAGTAAATAGGTGTTAGTGAATTTCAGCCGTTTAAGAATAAACTGTAAGTATTCTAATAACTACCTTTAAAACCAATACATACAGATGTATGTATGGTATCAACGGTTAAGAAAATAGAATCAACGGCTGTGAAACACCTCAAACGTCTGATGTGACATTTCAACGGATAATGTAAATTGTCATCCGTTGAAAGGTACTTCAGTTTTATCCGTTGACGGATAAAAGTTCCAGAAATATACTTGTCTTTCAACGGATAATGAATATCCGTTGATAGAGCAATTTTGACTTTCAACGGATAGGGAACATCCGTTGATGGAATAAACTTTGTTAAAAGTCAAATTTGTTCTAGCAACTAATATACTTCAGGCTTCACTTCAAATTGCAAAGAAGACATGAATTTTAAGAGTAATTAAGCATACCTAGCTCACTTACCAATCTTGTGAATGTTGATTCATCAAGTGGCTTGGTAAATATGTCAGCAATTTGTTGTTCACTTGGAACAAAATGTAGTTCCACTGTACCATTCATGACATGCTCCCTGATGAAGTGGTACTTAATATCAATGTGCTTGGTCCTTGAGTGCTGCACAGGATTCTCTGTTATGGCTATGGCACTTGTGTTGTCACAAAAGATAGGTATTCTATCAACATGAAGTCCATAATCAAGGAGTTGATTCCTCATCCATAACATTTGAGAACAGCAACTTCCAGCAGCAATGTATTCAGCCTCAGCTGTAGAAGTAGAGACTGAATTTTGCTTTTTGCTAAACCATGATACAAGCTTGTTTCCCAGGAATTGGCAGGAGCCTGTTGTACTTTTCCTGTCTATTTTGCAACCTGCATAGTCTGCATCTGTATAACCAATTAGATCAAAGCCAGATTCTCTAGGATACCAAATTCCTAAATTTGGTGTACCCTTGAGATATCTGAAAATTCTCTTGATAGCAATTAAGTGAGACTCCCTAGGATCAGCTTGAAATCTAGCACACACACATGTAGCAAACATTATATCTGGTCTGCTAGCAGTTAAATATAAAAGTGAACCAACCATGCCTCTATAACTTGTAATGTCCACAGACCTTTCAGTCTTATTTAATTCAAGTTTGGTGGCAGTGGCCATGGGAGTTTTTGCAGATGAACATTCCATTAAGTCAAACTTCTTTAGAAGATCATGAATATATTTAGTTTGACTAATGAAAATTCCATTACTAACTTGTTTAATTTGTAAACCAAGAAAATAGGTTAGTTCTCCCATTAGGCTCATTTCATAATTACTTTGCATTAGCTTAGCAAACTTTTTACAAAGTTTATTATCTTTAGAACCAAATATTATGTCATCTACATAAATTTGAACAAGTATACTAGAGCCATTAACATTTCTAAAGAAGAGAGTTTTATCAACAGTACCTCTAGTGAAGTGATTCTCCAAAAGAAATTTTGATAATGTTTCATACCAGGCTCTAGGTGCTTGCTTCAGTCCATAGAGTGCTTTCAACAGATAATACACATAGTCTGGAAAATTTGGATCTTCAAATCCTGGAGGTTGACTTACATAGACTTCTTCCTCTAATTTTCCATTTAGAAATGCACTCTTGACATCCATTTGATAGACTTTGAAATTGGCATGGGCTGCATAGGCTAGAAAGATTCTGATAGCTTCAAGTCTTGCAACAGGAGCATATGTCTCATCAAAATCTATTCCCTCTTGCTGAGAATAGCCTTTAGCAACCAATCTGGCTTTATTCCTTATGATAATGCCATTTTCATCCATCTTATTTCTGAATACCCATTTTGTATCAATAGGACTCTTGTTCTTTGGTTTGGGTACCAGCTTCCAAACTTGGTTTTTCTCAAATTGGTTTAGCTCTTCCTGCATAGCTAATATCCAATCTGGATCCAATAAGGCTTCTTCCACTTTCTTAGGTTCCTCCTGAGATAGAAAACTACTATACAGACATTCATCTTGAGTAGCTCTTCTTGTTTGCACTTTAGATGATGCATCACCAATGATCAGTTCAAAGGGATGATTCTTGGTCCATTTCCTTTGAGGTGGAAGATGAGCTCTAGATGAGGTGATCTCAGTATTGTCATGATGTGAGACAGCGTTTTGATTTGTTGAAACTCCCCCTGAGTTGTTGGTCCTTTGCAGGGAACTTGGAGTTCCATCAATTAATGATGTAAATTGATTATCAGTTGATGAGCTATGATCAACGGATGCTTCATTAAGTACTTCAACGGATGATGCACAATGTCTTTCAACGGATGCTGAATTTTGTGCATTATCCAGGGGCAAATTTTGTATTCCTTTTGAAGTGTCGTCTCCATCAATCTCTTCTTCACTATCATCACAATATATTTCAATATTGTCAAATTTGAGTCTCTCATAATGTTCCTCATCTGTTAGTCCATCAATCTTTTTATCATCAAACACAACATGCACAGATTCCATAACAATGTTGGTTCTTAGATTGTAGACCCTATAAGATTTTCCAGCTGAATAACCAACAAATATTCCTTCATCAGCCTTTGCATCAAACTTCCCTTTATGGTCAGATTGATTCCTCAGTATAAAACATTTACATCCAAAGACATGAAGAAAGTTTAGAGTTGGTTTTCTTTTCTTGAACAACTGATAAGGAGTCATGCCTTTAGCTTGATTGATCAAAGAAATATTTTGAGTGAAACAGGCACAATTAACAGCTTCAGCCCAAAAATATGTTGGTAACTTTGATTCTTCAAGCATTGTTCTGGCAGCCTCAATTAAAGATCTGTTCTTTCTTTCAACTACCCCATTTTGCTGAGGTGTTCTTGGAGCTGAGAACTCATGCATGATTCCATTTTCTTCACAGAACAGCCTTAATGTCAAATTCTTGAACTCAGTTCCATTGTCACTCCTGATGTTTCTTACCTTCAAGTCAGGATGATTATTGACTTGCCTGATGTGATTGATAATGATTTCACTTGATTCAGCCTTTGATCCAAGAAAATAGACCCATGAGAACTTTGAGAAATCATCTACAATCACTAAGCAATATCTTTTTCTTGCTATTGACAATACATTGACTGGTCCAAACAAATCCATATGTAGCAGCTGTAATGGTTCATCAATTGTTGTTTCAAGCTTCTTCTGAAATGATGCTTTCCTTTGTTTGCCTTTCTGACAAGCATCACACAGACCATCCCTTGAGAATTCAACAAGAGGAATTCCTCTTACTAAGTCCTTTTTGACTAGATCATTCATTGTCTTGAAATTCAAATGGGATAGCTTCTTGTGCCATAGCCAACTCTCAACTGAACTTGCTTTGCTGAAGAGACAAGTAATAGATTCTGCATCTGTAGAGTTGAAGTCAGCTAAGTACATATTTCCTTTTCTAACTCCAGTTAGAACCACTTTGTTGTCTTTCTTACTAGTGACAACACAGGCTTCAGAATTGAAGGAAACTGTATTCCCTCTATCACATAGTTGACTGATGCTCAGTAAGTTGTGCTTGAGACCATCAACTAATGCAACTTCTTCAATGATGACATTCCTTGTTGAAATCAAGCCATATCCCATAGTAAACCCTTTGCTGTCATCTCCAAAGGTTATGCTGGGGCCAGCTCTCTCTTTAAACTCTGTGAGCAGGGAGAAATCTCCAGTCATGTGTCTTGAACAACCACTGTCCAAGTACCATAGATTTCTTCTATTTTCCTGCACACCACAAAATCAATCAATTTGATTTTGGTACCCAAGTTTCCTTGGGTCCATTCTTGTTAGCCTTTCTCCTAGACTTCATTCCTCCTGCATCTTTAGACTTAGGTGAGTTTGAGTCAACCTTGGTCTTAGATGTGGTTGGTTGAGGTGTAGGGTTAGTCACAACATTATCCAGCACATTTATAGAATTATTAGGCATGGATTGTGCATACATGTTATTCCACATTGGCATATTGTATGGCATTTGAGGCATACTGAATGCAGCAAGATAAGGATTGTTAAAATATGGCATGTTTGCATAATGTGCATAAGGATTTTGTTGAGACATAACAGGCATAGCATGTAGAGGTGATACAGACATGTTAGGCATGGAAGAGGGTACAGTTATGGGAGATTTCTTAATAGATTTACAATTAGCAGATAGATGATTAACACTACTACAATGCACACAGCTTTTTCTAGGAGCATACTTATCAGGTGTGTAATTGTTATGTTTGTTAACTCCTACCTTCCCATTTCTGTTGGATTTCCTTTTGGATTCCTTTTTATCCTCAACCATCTTGAGCCTATTGTTTAACTGTTCTAAGGTCATGTGCCCTACATTCACCTTTCTAACATCTTTGGATGTGTTTGCTTCTTCTTTGACAAAGTTCTTTGAAGTTGAACCAAACTTTTTGTTGAGTTTCTTTAGATTTTCTCTTTTAGAAACATCTGCCTGTTTTAATTGAGGAACCTTCAACGGATGTTCCTTTTCTTCCTTCAACGGATAACTCTCATCATCCGTTGATTCCACATCCGTTGACAGTCCATCAATTAATTCCAGTTTCTTTTTATTTTTATCCCAGGCAGTTTCACAGAATGATTCAATTCCTTGGACTTTGGCAATTTGAGCACTTACATCCCTAGATGTTTTCCAGGCTTTAATCACCTCTTGCTCTTTCTCTAATTGATTGGAAAGTATTTCTACTTTCTTAACAGATTCAGCTAGTTCATTCTCAACAGATATACAATGCAATTTGGTTTTCTCTAGGTCAATCAACTTATTTTCTAACACAGTATTTCTATTGCTTAAAAACAGATTGTTCTCTTTGATCCTACTATTTTCTTTAGCAAGAGATTTAAGAGACACACGCAAATGATACAATTCAGTAGACATGTCATTGAAAGCATCATTGCACTCTTCTTTAGTAAGCTGTGTTAAATCAGTAGTGATTACATGATTGCTTGATGAACTAACTTCGTTTTCTTCAGAATCAGCCATGAGAGCAAGGTTGACATAATCCACATCTTCATCCTCTTCATCTCCATCAGCTGCCCAGTCCTTTTCTTGAGTAATGAAAGCCCTTTCCTTCTGTTTGAGCAGATCAAAATATTTCTTTTTGTAATCTACTTGTTCAAATTTCTTCTTTTCAGAGGTTGGCTTTCTGCACTCACTTGCAAAGTGTCCACTTATACCACAATTAAAACACTTGAACTTGGATTTGTCCACCATGTTCTTATAGGGTTTAGTGGCTCTAGTGTTTTTCCTGAACTTCATCTTTGCAAATCTCCTGGACAGAAATGCAAGATGCTCATCAATACCATCAGAGTCATCCTGACTGGAGTTGTCTTCATTTTCAGCAACTTGCTCTTTACCCTTGTCTGATTCTGGATTTCTTACACCATCTTTGGAGCTTGATGTAGATCTCACAGTTTCTTTTCTGCATGCTTTCTCATTTTCAGCTACCAATGCAACTGAACCTCCTTTCTTTCTCCCCCTCTCCAATACCTCATCCTGTTCCAACTCTAGTTCATAAGTCTTCAAGATTCCATATAATCTTTCAAGAGTAAAGTCCTTATAATCCTGAGAGTTTCTTAAGGAAACAGTCATGGGTTTCCATTCCTTTGGTAAGGATCTCAAAAATTTAAGATTTGAATCCTTCACCTGGTACACTCTACCATACAGCTTCAGTCCATTCAACAGCTTTTGGAATCTATTGAATGTGTCATTTAAAGATTCATTCTCTTCAAAATGAAAGTACTCATACTGTTGAATGAGAAGCTGCATTTTGTTCTCTTTTACTTGTTCTGTACCTTCACACAGCAGCTGAACTGTGTCCCAAACCTCTTTGGCAGTTGAACAATTTATCACATTATCAAACATATCCTTGTCAAGACCATTAAACAAAATGTTCATAGCCTTCTTATCCTTGTGGACTTCTTCTGTGTCTTCCATTGTCCATTCTGCTCTAGGTTTTGGAATGGATTGACCAACAGCAATTGTGGCCGTAGCAACTGTGGCTACTTTGTGGGGAATGTGAGGACCATTCTCAATGCAGTTTACATAACCTTCATCTTGGGAGAGTAGATGAAGGTGCATTTTCACCTTCCAGTGGTGATAACTGTCTTTGTCAAGAACTGGGATCTTTACTCCAATATCCTTCTTACTCATCTTTGTTAGATTCCAAGATCTTTAAACGCTTTGTGTGTCAAGAGCTTGCTCTGATACCAATTGTTATTCCTAGAGGACTAACAATGAGATTTACAGAAGGGGGGGTTGAATGTAAATCTCAAAACTTTTTCAGGTTTTGAGAAGTTTATTAAAGCAGTGTGTTCTAGATGAACAAGTGTATGAATTGCTTTGAGCTAATGCAGACAGATATATATTCAAACACAAAATGTAAAGAACACAACAAACTTTAAAAACTTTTCTGGTGGATTTGTTGTTCCACCAGAGATGGTATATTAGAAAATCTGTGTTCAACAATGTTGATCACAGCTGCATCCTAGTACAAACTAGATGAATTTTCTCTCAAGATATTTCTTAACAGCTCTGGAAAATCTCTCTCTAATTACTAGCTTCTTCTTGGTTTATATATTACCAAGTGTACAAGTGAAAAACAATATAAAATTACAATAGTAAAATAAGTTCTTCACTTGCTTCTTTTCCTGTTCAATCAAGTACTTTGTTGACTATTGCATCTTTGTACTAAAGAAGAACGGCTGCTTTTTCTGTTGATCCTGAAATTCGGCTACCACATCTCAGTTTTCTCTGACAACCCATGTGCCTCTGTTTGTAGGTACAACTACCACTTATCAACGGCTAATTAGCAGAACATCCGTTGAAGCTTTCATCCGTTGATGACTTCATCCGTTGAAGGATGTTATCCGTTGAAGCTTTCATCCGTTGATGCTCTCATCCGTTGAAGGATGTTATCCGTTGAAGCTTTTAGAGACATCCGTTGAAGCTTAGCTTCTCATCCATTGAAGGTCTTTAAGTCATCCGTTGATACCACTTCATTTATACAAAATTACAAGGCATGAAATATTTACAATTGGCCTTCCTATCTGCATATCATCTAGTAGTCAACATGACTCATAGTTTCTCTCAACTTCTAAGAATTACATTTTAAATACAGAGACTGAAATATGCTACAATACTAGACTTATTTCTAAGTAAAGCTACACCATCAACGGATAGCTAAAAGTGACGACAAAAATAGTATATGTTCTTGCTTATAGGTCGAGACAAAATGATTAATTTCCATTTTAAACTTAAAAGGTTTTTTGTTGTAAATTTTATCAAAATAGTATCTAAGAACTTCACATGTATATGTATAGAAGTTGATGGTGGTTATTTTTAAAAATTATTTAAAATTTTATTCTGACTAAATAATATCAAAAATTATACACATACTTTTTTTTATGTGATACAAGTCAAAATAACGTACATATAAATAAAAATATTCAATAATTTTGAATCTTTATTAATACACACTTATTTTAAAGTATAACACTATTAAATAATAAATGATTAACAGTGCAAAAAAAAATTACATCTACTATTAAATCAAATAAAAACTAAGAAAAAAACTAAAATAAGTAAAAATAATATAAAAAATCATTGTTATATCTAGAATGTTCTACGTCCTTCTCTAGACTTCTAGTCATATCTCTATGGTTCCATATTCATTTATAAAAAAATCCGCCTTCACATTATATCAGTATTGCTCTTTTCTCTATTTTCTTTTATTCTCTCTGTGTTCTTGATCTTTGGTAGCAATTTCCTTCTCTAACCTTTTTTTCTCTAAGCTCCTATGACCTCCTTCTTTGTTTGTCAATGCCTTTTATATTAGATTAGGAAAAATAAATGAAAGATGTTTAGACAGAGGAATAAGTTTGAAAAGGTAAATCCCCATCTTTTTATGCTCTCCTGTTATACTATAGATCTGCTATTGTGTCTTTCATTTTTCATATGTTCTGGTCATCATGACAATCGCCAATTTGTTAATCTCTTATTATGTAGCTGAACAATTTTTATTGGGATTTTTTTGATGCTATGTGTATGTGCGGTTCAGATCTGAAATTTTAGTGGCATGGGTTGAAAATTCATTGTTGTCCTGATTTTACTGTAATGAATCTACAATTCAATTTATTGTGATATCTATTTATGAGGTGTAGGCTACAGCAGTGGTTAATTGGTTGTGATTTTTACTGATTATGATTTAAATTTGATAATTTGGGGGGAGGGGTAATTGTTGGGAAAGTCATCCGTGTTTTGGTTAAAAAAATATGAGTGTTTATTCCCTTTACTTTATCCTTTGCTACTAGATCCAAAACTCTTTGTGTTATACATAATAAGTCATCTTCTAGTATTTATTTATGGCCACATGCTAACAGCTGAAAATAATTAGCATAACTTATTTTAATTCCTACATTGATAAAAACAAACCAATCAAATAACTAAATTATAAAATTTTCGTCCATGCACACATAGTAGACAAACCTTTAAAATTAATTTTATCACGAAATAATACATTTACTAAATATTTAATTAACTTTCCATGTAATTTAAAATATTTTATTTAATAAATGTGTTTTTTATTATATATTTACAGCAAACAATGAAGAAAATGCTCCATAAATTTTAGATGCAAGACTAATATCTTTAGGTGGAAGCTTAAACCAACCGATTAGGCCAACCCACTAGCACTCATGGAAGGTCATCCTAAGAAGGTTGTTATTTATGCATTAACTATAATAACTTAATGTGACATTAGGTTCGTCTGTACAATATTTACTTAAATCTTTTTCTTTTGTACAACACTGTAATCAGATAAATGTTATGAGGCCATCTGTGAATCAAACAGAAGTCACTGCACTAGGTGCATTGCAAACTCTTGAAGATAGCGCCTAACTGAGTACAAACAGTATCCCAAAAATGCTCCATGTGAACGTGCATTAGTTTAAGGTGGATTCGTTGCAACTGCTGAACTTGACAATCAACTCTTCAAAGGGAATCTATAGGTCTATATTTTATATTGCTTTTAATACTCAGTTTATTTTTGTTTTCATAATTTCAATAATAAATGAATATGTTTTTTTTATTTTACAGGAAAATAAATGAATCAGATTTCAAGCACAATAAGAGTACTCAATGAGGTGGAGGATATAATTCAAAAAAGTGAAGGAATAATGTCACATTATTTGAAGAAGAAAATAAAACAAAATGAAATATATGTTGCATAAGATTTGTAATTAAAGACTAATCATATTTTTCCTTGTACATATATAAGGGGTTCGGTCGGTTGTATTTTTGACACATCTAGAATTTTTTTTCGTAATCTTAATTTAATTTATGATAGAGAAATTATAAAAAAAATATGATTTTTCTAGTTTTTTTTGCGATTTTATTATCTTCCAATATTTTTTGCAAAAATATGAAATTAACTGAAATCAACCAAAATCTAGCAAATATGCAACAACGTTCCTAATTATATGTCTTGTGCGTTTAATTTGATGTATGCTTATTTTAAAGGTAAGCATGTTTCTAGTCATAAGACTACTCCTCGTCAGCATGTGAATAATAGGAAGCATGATTGGTCTAAGACTGCTAGTCCTCCTAAGGCTAGAAAGGAGACATTTGACCTTGTAAACAACCTTAACAATTTTCTGTTTAGGCTTAGGTACAAATAAGCAGAAAGGAGATATTTTCTGTTTAATCCTCAATTACAACAATTGAGGATTAAACATTAGTTAGCTGTACTAGTTAAACTAATGTTTGACTCTTAAAATGGTATACCAAATAAAATTATTTTGATATAAAATTTTGGTTATATCACTAATATATATATCTATTGACTCCTATAATATAAATTATAACATGTACTAATCATCTATTGGTCATATTGGTGCTCAATACACTTTCATTTTGGGATAGATTATCCAAAGGCATTGCGAAATATATATAAGGAAATTTTTTATTTTAATAAAAAGCTATTTATATAAAAATAAATTAATATTAAAATATATATATATGTTATTATTATTATTTCTCAAAGTTAATAGTATACTTCTAGAGTTAATTTTATATTTTATAGAAATAATATATTTCCTAATAATTTGTAAAATATTTATGTATTAAAAAAATGACATCTAATTTTTCTAATATATTTTTTTAAATAATCTTTTTAACGATCCATCCATGTAAATGTTAAGATATATTTATTTTAGTCATATACACAAATTATCAGATATAAATATATGATAATATATATTTATATTTAAAATAATTATCAATTTTTTAATCTATTTAAGTTTTAATAAAATTTTATTGAGTTTCCGATTTTTCCAAAAAAAAATACTCCGCCTTTTAGGAACTAGGGATTTTTGTCTGCGCTACGCTATCTAAATATAAATATTTTTTTAAAAAATATTAAATAATATAAAGAGAAATGTTTAAGTAACTTTTTAGTTGAACACTAACACAACATTACTCTTTTACGAAAAAAAATTATGTGAATATCCTTTTTCACATATGTTAGAAAGATATATGTTGTAAGGTATATTACAATTTTATGACATAGTTCGGTATCTGAAAGGAGAAATCAAACTTTGTTAGACATAGTTCGGTCCATGATGAGCAATGCAAATCTTCCAGTATTCCTATGGGGTTATGCATTGGAAACCTCAGCATATTTACTGAATATGGTGCCTTCCAAAATTTGTTCCTCAAACTTCGTATGAGATATGGAAAGAAAGGAAACCGAGTCTTAAACACGTTAAGATTTGGGGATGTCCAGCTTATGTCAAGAAAGTTGACCCAGATAAGCTGGAATATCGATCCGTAAAATGTAGTTTTGTGGGATATCCTAAAGAGACTTTAGGGTATTACTTTTGCACCGATCATCGGGTGTTTGTCTCCAGACATGCTACTTTCTTGGAAAAGGAGTTTATCCTTGAAGGAAACAGTGGGAGCAAAATTGAACTTGATGAAGTTCAAGAAGCACAAACTACTACAGATCGAGTGGAAACACCTGTTCTGACTGAACAACCTTTTGTGGAACAGCCCATTCATAGATCAGGGAGAGTGTCTCGCCAACCTGAGAGGTATTATGGCCTTGTCATTGAGAATGACAATGAGTTATCGATCATTGATGATGACGACCCTGTAACCTATAATGAGGCTATGAGTAGTGTTGACTCAGAGAAATGGCATAGTGCCATTAAATCCGGAATGAAATCTATGTATACGGGATACAAAAGAATGATTGGAGCAGATGGCCAGGTGGAGACCTTTAAGGCCAGGCTTGTGGCAAAAGAATTCAAACAAAGGCAATGGATTGACTTTGATGAAACCTTTTACCTGTAGCCCTGTTATAATCAGTTCGGATTTTGCTTGCGATTGCTGCTTACTACGACTATGAGATCTGGCAAATAGCCAGATGGTTTTCTTTCCAAGAGAAATGAAAACCTAGTGTGTAAGCTGCTATGAACCATATGTGGTTTAAAGCAAGCTTCTCGAAAGATGGAACATTCATTTTGATGAGACAATCAAAGAGTTTGATTTTATCAAAAACGAAGATGAAACATGCGTCTACAAAAGGGTTAGTGGGAGCGCGGTAACATTTCTTGTATTGTATTGAATTAGAGTTGACATACATAACAACATAGCAGACCCACTCATAAAGCTACTTTATGAAAGTCATTTTGATCGTCATAAAGACAAGATGGGTATTATATACCAGAGTGATTGGCTTTAGTACAAGTGGGAGATTGAA
Organism: Apium graveolens; assembly: GCF_009905375.1. Taxonomy (NCBI): domain Eukaryota; kingdom Viridiplantae; phylum Streptophyta; class Magnoliopsida; order Apiales; family Apiaceae; genus Apium; species Apium graveolens. The sequence continues at coordinate 284,151,137 of NC_133652.1, read as the reverse complement.
AGGAATATGTCCTAAGTCCAATCATGAATTAGGATTTAGGAATAACTTCCTGTGTAATCTGTTTTGATTTCATTGATATTAATAAAAGACTTGTTTTGTTTTTTTATTACGGGCTCTATCTATTTAAGTGTTTAAATAAGATATACCATAGTTTAGAGTAAAGCTTTTTATGGATTATGATGAGATCATAATAGTGAGACCTAAAAGATGATAACTCTAAACTTAAATAGTTCCTGGTCGTAGGATTACTAACTGGTAATTAATAATCCGCAAAGATCGGTACATACTATGGTTGCTTCATTATGAAGGATGTCTGTTCTCATAGACATTTGTGTGGTGACACTATAGCTAGTATGTAGGTGCTTATTATAGAATAAGTTCACTGAACATGACTCACCGAGCTGAACAACTAATGGAGTTCACTCACGTGTTAACAGTTGTTCTCATAGTGATAGTTGTACAAGTATCCTTAGACTTGAGGTCATCATAGTCATCTTGTGTACACTGAACTATACTTTGGTTTAGTTCTTAGTCTCCAGGGACAATTATTAGGGCTCTACTGGGTATAGAAATTTGTACACGAAGATAGTGTATGATCAATGAAGGATCTACCCCTTCCAGTGAAGGAAGTAAATGTTCAAGGCTGATCCACTTATGCTAGTTCAGGAATCTCTGGCCAGAGTGAATGAAATTAGAAAGGAGTTTCTAATTTGCATAGAACTACGCATAATAAATGGTAAGCAAGTGATTAAATTAGATAGGCTTGACACGAGATCCATGCCTTGTATTTAATCGGGACATTGTAGGGTAGAAGGAGTTTATTGTACGGTAACTATTCACTGAATAGGTTCTTGGTATTCTAAGCAGTGAATTCATATTATTCGGATAGTCGCGATATGCTGAGAAGTATCCCTCACGAAGTAGAATAAATGTGATTAATTAATTAATCATATTTAATAAATTAGAGAATTTATATAAATAATGATAAAATAGTTTTATTATTATTTATTTCTACTACCGGCTTAATATTGAACCTACAGGGTCACACCATAAATAAAGAGTGATTTAATGGTGGAGGAATTAATTAATAATGGCTGATAATTATTTATTTATGAAATAAATAATTAATTGGCAAATTTAATAATTGATTAAATGAGATTTAATTGATTATAAATTAATTAAGAAAAGTTCTTAATATTATTAATTAAAGGATTTAATTTTTGGAAATTAAATCAAGAGAGAGAATTATTTCTAAAGTGTTTAGAAAAAGGATTAATAATTAAAAGGTGTTTTAATTATTAATGAGAATAATAAATGGGATAATAATAATATTATTTATGGGAAAATTTCAGCTAAAAATTTGGCCTATAAATATACTATTATAGACCCTATTTTATTCGAACCCAAAAACCCAAAAGTTTTAGAAAACCTAATTCTCTCCACCTCCTCCTCCTCAACGTCGTTTTCTTGGTGGATACCGGTGGAGTGCTTCTCGTTTGAGGAGCAGCTGCTAAGGATCTCCGATCGTTGCTTTTGGATCGCATATTAAAGGTTAGTAATCGATCCCTACATTTTTACCACGATTTATATGCTTTTATTTGGATTTTATGTGTGTAAAAGTGTTTTACCATGCCCCCGCTGCGATTAAAATCCTACATGTAATCATAAATACACATTCACTATTGTTGACAACTTCACAAATGAAGGACAGGGTTCTACAACTTTTTAGCAACTGCATTCAAATTTAGAAAGTGACATGGCAACGCCGCTATCACAGTCAAGAACGCAAGGCTCATCACAATTGAATAGACAAAGTTTTGGGACTGAAGCCAACCGTGAACCAAAATGCTTTAGGTCCATGGTTGATATATACAACAACACCGAAGAGATCGAGTTAGAGGATAAGTTGCTTTTGATGGTAGGGGATGATCTAAGAAACTATGAGTAAACTATCAAAGAGATAAGCTGGGGGCACGAAATGCAGCAAGAGATGGAACCTATCGAGCTAAATGACACCTGGAAAATAACAGAGTTGCAGCTGGAAGAAATGTGATAGGGCTGAAGTGGGTTTACAAAATTAAGAAAGATGCAAATGGTGAAATAGTAAAATACAAGGAGAGGCTCGTGGAAAAGGGTTATGTTCAAGAATGGGGGTGGATTTCAATGAAATTTTTGCCCAAGTCACAACGCTAGAGACTGTTAGGCTATTATTGGCTTTGGCGGAAAAATATGGATGAGAGGTACACCATTTCGATGTTAAGACAAAGCTCTTGAATGGATAAACAAAGGAAGAAGTTTACGTGACACAACCACAAAGCTTTGTCAAGAAAGGGCAGGAACATCTAGTGTACAAGTTGAGAAAAGCACGTTATGGTTTACGACAGGCGCCACTTGCGTGGCAGACCAAACTCAACAAGAGTCTCGAGGACATGGGTTTCACCAAGTGCCCACATCAACATATTTTGTATACAAAAAGTAAACGAAGTGATACACTCATCATTGGAGTGTACGTAGATGATCTGTTAATTACAGATTCCAAGATATTGAAGATTTCAAGCAACAGATGATCGATCAGTTCAAGATGAATAATTTGAGGAAGTTGTCTTACTACCTGGGAATAGAGGTGAAGCAAGAAAAGGATTTCATCGAGCTAAGACGGACTGGATATGCTCGAAAGGTGCTAGAAAAAGAGGGAATGGGAGAGTGTAATCCTACCAAATATCCTATGGCCCCAAAGGAGCACATCACTAAGGATGAGGGTGGTACACTTATAGACCCAACGGAGTATAAAAGCATGGCCGGGGGCTTCGATATCTAGTTCACACCCATCCTAATATAGCCTATGCTGTGGGAATCATTAGTCTCTTCATAGAGAAGACCACTGTTAAGCAGAAACATGTTGTAAAACGCATTTTCAGGTATGTAAAAGGAACTTTGAAATAAGGTTTACTGTAGTCCAGGCACTGTGCAAATAACATACTCGTAGGATATTCAGACAGTGATCTAGTCGGGCAAACACATGACAAGAAAAACACAAGAGGATTGGTTTTTTATCTGAATAATAGTCTCATAATCTGGGTCTCTCAAAAGCAACAGTGTGTTGCATTATCAAATTACGAGGCAAAATTTATGGTTGCCACTGCAGCCGCATGTCAAGAGATTTGGTTGAAGAAACTATTGAGCAAAATAAAAGGAGAAGAAGTAGGACCAGTCTTATTGTACATCGATAACAAGTCTGCTATGATTTGGCAAAAAAACCCAGTATTTCATGATAGGAGCAAGCATATAGATGTAAGATACCATTTCATCCGGGAGTTCATGGAGAGAATGGAGATAATCATCAAGCATATAAACTCATAGTTGTAATGTGCAGATATAATGACATAGGGAATTACCATAGTAAAATTCGAAAGGATGAGAAAGTTTATGGGGGTAAAGGAGTTAAACAAACAAGTTTCATCTTAAGGGGTGATTATTGGATTTTCTTTAATATGAAACTTGTATTTATTTATTTATCTTGTGTTTAAATCAGTTGGATAGTACACTACATGGTTGAATAAGTCGTTGCATATTTGTTTTAGTCAAGTGTTGTGGAAAAGTTATATGAGATGCATATTAGCAGTTAGAGTCATTGTGGGAGGAGATTACTCTTTGTGATCATAGTATGTAGCCATTTTCTTATCTATAACTCTGTATTTGGTAGTATAAGGATTAGTAATAAACATAGCTTCCATGTAAAACTTTTGTCTCTCAGTTTGTACATTTAAACACCTATATCTATACATATATTTTTTTGTTTTCTATACCATTATGGGTTATTGTTTTCCAAATTCCACACCAAAACTACACCCGATCTCCATTAAAATAATAGACGAGGAAAATTTTGGTAGAATGGAATAAGGAGCATTATCACTTAGAAAATTAATTCACTTCTCACTTTTATTTGAAAAATCACTAAATTCAAAAGGTATAATTGTTGAACTCTTACAAGATTAACAAAATATCTGACAAGAACAACACTAAATAATCAAATACAAATAAATCATGTTGGTCTTATGGATTTTTGGGTTATTGGAGTAAGGATTATCTCCTAAAGGTTTATGAAATGTGGGGTGGTACTACAACTTATGGATAACATGATTATTGGTGAGTTTATTGCCTCTCAAGCCAAGGACTATATATTACCTACAAATATATACTACTTTTCAATTATCTATCACTGATGCCCCACATAATGTGTATATTTGGGTTGATATTCCTCTCTTTATAGATAAGAATATTGTTAGTGCTTAGAACATAAATTGCAGTATATTTTCCTATAATGCATCATGTGTCTTATAATATTAAAAATATAATAAGCCTAAAATGTTTAGTTAAAAATATCTTTAAACTTTGGTTTAAATGTGGTAGAGCTGTAATTTTATACATATTTTCCTTTTTTAGAAAAGGTTACTTATTAGTTTTATTAAGAATAATATTGTACTTTTTTTTAATTATGAATGCTAAAGAAGAGAATATTTTAATTTAACATTAATGTTATTGCTTTAGAATAGAAAAATGATGTGGGCAACAAATGTAAAAGTGACCACAAAAATAGTATATGTTCTTGCTTATAGGTCGAGACAAAATGATTAATTTCCATTTTAAACTTAAAAGGTTTTTTGTTGTAAATTTTATCAAAATAGTATCTAAGAACTTCACATGTATATGTATAGAAGTTGATGGTGGTTATTTTTAAAAATTATTTAAAATTTTATTCTGACTAAATAATATCAAAAATTATACACATACTTTTTTTTATGTGATACAAGTCAAAATAACGTACATATAAATAAAAATATTCAATAATTTTGAATCTTTATTAATACACACTTATTTTAAAGTATAACACTATTAAATAATAAATGATTAACAGTGCAAAAAAAAATTACATCTACTATTAAATCAAATAAAAAATAAGAAAAAAACTAAAATAAGTAAAAATAATATAAAAAATCATTGTTATATCTAGAATGTTCTACGTCCTTCTCTAGACTTCTAGTCATATCTCTATGGTTCCATATTCATTTATAAAAAAATCCGCCTTCACATTATATCAGTATTGCTCTTTTCTCTATTTTCTTTTATTCTCTCTGTGTTCTTGATCTTTGGTAGCAATTTCCTTCTCTAACCTTTTTTTCTCTAAGCTCGTATGACCTCCTTCTTTGTTTGTCAATGCCTTTTATATTAGATTAGGAAAAATAAATGAAAAATGTTTAGACAGAGGAATAAGTTTGAAAAGGTAAATCCCCATCTTTTTATGCTCTCCTGTTATACTATAGATCTGCTATTGTGTCTTTCATTTTTCATATGTTCTGGTCATCATGACAATAGCCAATTTGTTAATCTCTTATTATGTAGCTGAACAATTTTTATTGGGATTTTTTTGATGCTATGTGTATGTGCGGTTCAGATCTGAAATTTTAGTGGCATGGGTTGAAAATTCATTGCTGTCCTGATTTTACTGTAATGAATCTACAATTCAATTTATTGTGATATCTATTTATGAGGTGTAGGCTACAGCAGTGGTTAATTGGTTGTGATTTTTACTGATTATGATTTAAATTTGATAATTTGGGGGGAGGGGTAATTGTTGGGAAAGTCGATGGGTACACGGTGTTTTGGTTAAAAAAATATGAGTGTTTATTCCCTTTACTTTATCCTTTGCTACTAGATCCAAAACTCTTTGTGTTATACATAATAAGTCATCTTCTAGTATTTATTTATGGCCACATGCTAACAGCTCAAAATAATAAGCATAACTTATTTTAATTCCTACATTGATAAAAACAAACCAATCAAATAACTAAATTATAAAATTTTCGTCCATGCACACATAGTAGACAAACCTTTGAAATTAATTTTATCACGAAATAATACATTTACTAAATATTTAATTAACTTTCCATGTAATTTAAAATATTTTATTTAATAAATGTGTTTTTTGTTATATATTTACAGCAAACAATGAAGAAAATGCTCCATAAATTTTAGATGCAAGACTAATATCTTTAGGTGGAAGCTTAAACCAACCGATTAGGCCAACCCACTAGCACTCATGGAAGGTCATCCTAAGAAGGTTGTTATTTATGCATTAACTATAATAACTTAATGTGACATTAGGTTCGTCTGTACAATATTTACTTAAATCTTTTTCTTTTGTACAACACTGTAATCAGATAAATGCTATGAGGCCATCTGTGAATCAAACAGAAGTCACTGCACTAGGTGCATTGCAAACTCTTGAAGATAGCGCCTAACTGAGTACAAACAGTATCCCAAAAATGCTCCATGTGAACGTGCATTAGTTTAAGGTGGATTCGTTGCAACTGCTGAACTTGACAATCAACTCTTCAAAGGGAATCTATAGGTCTATATTTTATATTGCTTTTAATACTCAGTTTATTTTTGTTTTCATAATTTCAATAATAAATGAATATGTTTTTTTTATTTTACAGGAAAATAAATGAATCAGATTTCAAGCACAATAACAGTACTCAATGAGGTGGAGGATATAATTCAAAAAAGTGAAGGAATAATGTCACATTATTTGAAGAAGAAAATAAAACAAAATGAAATATATGTTGCATAAGATTTGTAATTAAAGACTAATCATATTTTTCCTTGTACATATATAAGGGGTTCGGTCGATTGTATTTTTGACACATCTAGAATTTTTTTTCGTAATCTTAATTTAATTTATGATAGAGAAATTATAAAAAAATATGATTTTTCTAGTTTTTTTTGCGATTTTATTATCTTCCAATATTTTTTGCAAAAATATGAAATTAACTGAAATCAACCAAAATCTAGCAAATATGCAACAACGTTCCTAATTATATGTCTTGTGCGTTTAATTTGATGTATGCTTATTTTAAAGGTAAGCATGTTTCTAGTCATAAGACTACTCCTCGTCAGCATGTGAATAATAGGAAGCATGATAGGTCTAAGACTGCTAGTCCTCCTAAGGCTAGAAAGGAGACATTTGACCTTGTAAACAACCTTAACAATTTTCTGTTTAGGCTTAGGTACAAATGTCTGCTTTCTAGCCTTAGGAGGACTATCAATCTTAGACCTATCATGCTTCCTATTATTCACATGCTAACGGGGAGTAGTCTTATCACTAGAAATATGCTTACCATTAAAATAAGCATACATCAAATTAAAAGCACAAGACATACAATTAGGAACACCACATACTTTATGAGAGAGATTAACAACAGGCAAATTATGCATGGTAGGCGATATTTTTATACTGGGGTATTTTTTAAAAAAGCCCTTTATAATATAAGTTACTTTTATTTTGCGCTGGCTTATCTCTTTCCAGATTTTACTATGTTTTCTTTTACTTACGTATAAGACCCTCCCGTAATTTAATAAAATTGTTAACACTACAACAAAATAGGCAAATTACGACCGCCAACTTACGACTTAAAAAAATGCGCGCCCAACTTACGACGGAAAAAAGTAAAACGTTGAAAATATTTAAGATGAAATCCAAAACCGTCGTAAGTTTAATATTTTATTAATAAAATTATGCACGACACGATTAAACAAAAATAAAAATTATTTGAAGTTGCGACGATTTAAACATTTCTTCGTAAGTTAATTATTTTTATTAAAATTTTAAATTAAAATTGAATAAAAAAATATTTTATCTAAATTTATATCTATTGACATCTATACGGTTGGATCGTTGAAAAATATTTTTAAAATAATCGAAACACTAATTCAAGATTAAACACTAGTTAGTTGTATTAGTCAAACTAAAGCTTGACTGTTAAAATCTCAAATCAAATAAAATTATTTTGATATGAAATTTTGGTTATATTACTAATATATATATCTATTGACATCCATACAGTTGGATCATTAAAAAATATTTTTAAAATAATCGAAACACTAATTCAAGATTCAACACTAGTTAGTTGTACTAGTCAAACTCATACTTGACTGTTAAAATGTCAAACTAAATAAAATTATTTTGATATGTAATTTTGGTTATATCACTAATATATATATCTATTGACATCCATATGGTTGGATCGTTGAAAATATTTTTAAAATAATCTCAACACCAATTCAGGATTAAACACTAGTTAGACGTACTAGTCAAATTGACGCTTGACGGTTAAAATGGCAAACCAAATAAAAATAGTTTGATATGAAATTTTGGTTATATTACTAATAAATATGTCTATTGACATCCATATGGTTGGATCATTGAAAAATATTATTAAAATAATCGAAATACTAATTCAAGATTCAACACTAATTAGTTGTACTAGTCAAAGTTGACTGTTAAAATGTCAAACCAAATAAAATTATTTTGATATGAAATTTTGGTTATATCACTAATATATATATCTATTCACATCCATATGGTTGGATCGTTGAAAAATAGTTTTAAAATAATCGAAACACTAATTCAAGATTCAACACTAGTTAGTTGTACTAGTCAAACTGATGCTTGACTATTAAATTGTCAAACCAAATAAAATTATTTTGATATGAAATTTTGGTTATATATCTATCGACATCCATACGGTTGGATCGGTGAAAAATATTTTTAAAATAATCGAAATATTAATTCAAGATTCAACACTAGTTAGCGCTGTACTAGTCAAACTGATACTTGACTGTTAAATTGTCAAACCAAATATAATTATTTTAATATGTAACTTTGGTTATATCACTAATATATATCTATTGACATCCAAACGGTTGGATCGATGAAAAATATTTTTAAAATAATTGAAACACAAATTCAGGATTAAACATAGTTAGTTGTACAAGTCAAACTCATGCTTTATTGTTAAAATGACAAACCAAATAAAATTATTTTGATATGTAACTTTGATTTTATCACTAATATATATATATATATATATATATATTGGCATACATACGGTTGGATCGATGAAATGTATTTTTAAAATAATCGAAACAAAAATTAAGAACTAAACACTAGTTAGTTGTACAAGTCAAACTCATGCTTGACTGTTAAAATCACAAAGCAGATAAAATTATTTTGATATGTAATTTTGGTTATATCACTTATATGTATATATATATATATTGACATCCATACGGTTGGATCGATGAAAAGTATTTTTAAAATAATCGAAACAATAATTGAGGATTAAACATTAGTTAGCTGTACTAGTTAAACTAATGTTTGACTCTTAAAATGGTATACCAAATAAAATTATTTTGATATAAAATTTTGGTTATATCACTAATATATATATCTATTGACTCCTATAATATAAATTATAACATGTACTAATCATCTATTGGTCATATTGGTGCTCAATACACTTTCATTTTGGGATAGATTATCCAAAGGCATTGCGAAATATATATAAGGAAATTTTTTATTTTAATAAAAAGCTATTTATATAAAAATAAATTAATATTAAAATATATATATATGTTATTATTATTATTTCTCAAAGTTAATAGTATACTTCTAGAGTTAATTTTATATTTTATAGAAATAATATATTTCCTAATAATTTGTAAAATATTTATGTATTAAAAAAATGACATCTAATTTTTCTAATATATTTTTTTAAATAATCTTTTTAACGATCCATCCATGTAAATGTTAAGATATATTTATTTTAGTCATATACACAAATTATCAGATATAAATATATGATAATATATATTTATATTTAAAATAATTATCAATTTTTTAATCTATTTAAGTTTTAATAAAATTTTATTGAGTTTCCGATTTTTCCAAAAAAAAACACTCCGCCTTTTAGAAACTAGGGATTTTTGTCTGCGCTACGCTATCTAAATATAAATATTTTTTTTAAAAATATTAAATAATATAAAGAGAAATGTTTAAGTAACTTTTTAGTTGAACACTAACACAACATTACTCTTTTACGAAAAAAAATTATGTGAATATCCTTTTTCACATATGTTAGAAAGATATATGTTGTAAGGTATATTACAATTTTATGACATAGATTAATTTTAAGGTATATTACAATTTTATGAAGGAAATGATCTAAAAATAATTTAATTAATTAATAAAAAATTAAAATAATCTCAACAATATGTAAATTGTAAAATTTAATTTAATAAAATTTACAAAATTTCAATAATACGTATATTGTAATATTTAATTTAAAAGAATTTAAATTTATATTTTAAGATTAGGTAATTCATACCCAACATATCTTTAACAAAGTATTAGGTTTAGGCCTATTCAACAATACCGTTAACAGCCAACAAAACATAGAACAGAGCTCCGCAGAGGGAGGATTGATGGCTACTACTTCAAATCACGGAAACCAACTCTCTAAATCAGAAGATTATGAAATTTTTTTGGAGGTTAGTAACCCCATCCATCCATGTTTTAGTTGTTGTCAATTGGTTGTAAAGTTCAAGGTGAGTAGATTGATTAAGACTTTAATTTTCATTCAAATATAAATTTTTAGTATATATAATGCTCCATTTGTTTGTATAAGAGTATTCCATGTATTGATGTTGATTCCATGTTTTAGTTCGTAGTCATATACACAATTGTTAAGATTTCCAATAGTAGAATATTCACGATTTTATTAAGATTTCTGAATGAAATGTTTTGGATTGAGTTTTAAATTTGAATGTTGAGGAACTTAAGAGAAAGTACAACTCATGGAATGTTGACTGGGATATGGGTAAATATGTTACACAATGTTTTTCATTGCTTGTTGGAAGCTGAATTAAAAATTTAGGTATACATGATTAATCAATATTAAATGTAGGTAAAGGACGAAAACCGTTAGGCAGTTTTGTTTCTGCAAATGTGGAGAGAGATGAGGATGAAGCATTTGTAAGTGTTTGACTGATTGTATTTGAACGTTATTAAAAAGTTGCATTTATATTGTACCTGACTGCATCATTTATCCAAAATTGCAGAGGGTTCCGTCTAGTTTTATTGATAAATTCCGGAGTAAACTTCATTCCTAATTGCACATAAAGTGCAGGACAATTGTTTGGAATGTGAATTATGATAAGTATCGAAAGAAAATAAGCGGCGTTCAAGAATTTATGAGATATTATGATTTAAAGATGTATTTTGTTGTTATTTTTGAATATTATGGGTATGACAACTTTTCTGTCCAGTGTTTCAACCATATGGCTGTTTCGATTACACATTCCTCAGTTGAGCCAAAAAAAATTTCAATAAAGAGAACTATAATAATTAGATGATGGATTAGTTTATATATTATCGTAATCATGATGTTACTGAGAGGTACCTTGCCTGTATTCACTACAATTTTATAAGACTTGATTATGAACAATCATTGATGTTGATTAGACAATACTCAAGTATGGAGGACTTGGATAATATGGCAACCACTCTCTCTATCTATACATTTATTATTTCCCTCATATTTATAAACATTGGGTTTACTTATCTTAAATCTAATACTCAATGTGCTCAATTGAACAGGAACTGCCTACTCATTTGGAAAATTTGTATAAGCGATGGAAAGGATTTTCCAGGATCTGTTTGAAGCATGGCTGCAGAAAATGGATGTACTCATGCATTGGGTTGAAGAAAAGTGTTGGTTTGGGAAAGGATGGTCTGGAGTTGTGAAGGAGTTGAATATCTGCGCAGGTGATGTTGTAGCTATAAAAATGGCTCAGGAGCTACCAGAGATTATTCTACTTTATATTTTTACAAAGAAAGAAGTGGAAGCTGTGAAAACAGAAGGTATCTCATAATCTTTTGATATTGCTATGAGGGTGCAACACTTTATTTGAAACATCAGTTTTTTAATACCTAGAAGATACAAATATATTAACTAATAAATTTAAATTAGATAATTAACAAACAAGGGATAGGAATGGAAGAAGATCATTTTATAAGATTTTTTTAGGGCCCTTTGAAGCTTGGATATCTTGTGAGTAACCTATTGTGTTTTAAAATATTCTTGTATCTTTTTAGTAAATGATCAATAATTCTTTTATGTTTTAACATTGTAACAGAAAATCCCGAGATTTTTAGGACGGGAGACTGAAAAGCAGCTCCTTGGTGTTGAACATATTGTAATCAATGGGATTCTGTGGGATGTGAGATACGATGCTAAATTAAGAATAATTTATGGGCTAAAACAACTGATTAAGTATTTTGGTCTTGTGGAGAATGATATGATATTATTTAGTTTTGATATGAATGGTGAGTTTTGTGGAAGGATTTTTATGTGTGAAAGAAAGAAAATTACACGATCCACAGCGGAAAGTAATATGAGGAGAAGGCCTAGTGGCAAATTTTTTCTCTTTGAAGATAATGCTACAGATTCACCTGTTGAGATTGGTATGCCATATGTTTTCTTTCCTTATTTACTTTGCACGATCCTTTTACATAGGCACTGGTCGTGATTTTAATATTGTCTTATATGTGTACTTAGAACAAAATATTGAAATTGTGGATGCGTCAACTAAAATAGAGGTGGAAGGATATGATAACCCTGCAGAATATGGAGTTGATAGAAAATAACAATCCACATGATGCGCAAGTTGCAATGAATCTCTAGTTTTCTAAATTATTGGATGAAAGTCTCTTGAACTCTAAATGTCATGGAGCGGTAAATAATAATATATAAGACTATAATATAACTATTTCGAATACCTTGTTGTATTATGTTCAGGAACAGACTGATCAAATTATGCTAACATATGCAACTGTTGTGCAACACATTCCTAGAACTATAAGATTTCGAGATCAAATATGAAAAAGTGGAGACATGGTGAAGTTCAGAATGGGCCAAGGAGTTTGGGATACAAAAATAGTTCTAAACGGTACAGCTGCCAAATTTTCACGTGGATGGAGCAAATTCAAAGATCTTGACTTAAAGGAAGATGATAATCCACGCTTCACATTATAGCAAGACGGTGTTGTTCCAACTTTTAACATTGAAATCAATCCTCCCAATTAGTAATTATCCTCCATATATTTCATAGGATCTGATTCTGCTACTTTACAGTATCAAGGTAGTTTGGAGACTGAGTTTTCATATTCTGATGTTGTTGGAATAATCTTTGTATCAATTTGAACGTGTTACATGTGGTTATGCTTTAAATTACATTGAATGATGTTGTAATTTTGTGTTTGCATATGCGACTTAAGTTTTCAAGCTGGTGATGAGAACTTGAATCAAATCCTTAATATTATTACGGGAGTGCCGTTTTATTGTTAATAGCAGACTAATGTAGTTTTGATATATTTTTAAGTTGATGACTCATATGCACAGGGTAAATTGTACCTTTTCATTTTGATACTTATATATAAATTTGGTTTTTTCTCATAAACCTCTCTATATTTGTAATGATTTGCATATTGTAATGTACAAATTTTTTTTTTGAAAATTACTTCCGGTTGAAATGGTAAGTGCATTTGAAAAGTTTCCGATTTTTCCAAAAAAACACCCCACCGTTGAGAAATAGAACAGTCTAATAATCCAATTGCTTCACAGCCGAATATATTTTGAGTCTCTCTTTCTTGCTTCTCTCTCCCCTTCACTCTTCCCCTCTCTTTCTCCCCCTCACCTCTCCTGGTTATGCAAAATCTATACATACATAGATGTTTACTTTAATTCTAGCCTCCTTTGGTTGATTTGTATGTTTTTTTACAAGGGCTTTAGTTATGGTTTCGTTTAGGGTTTCAATTTGACTTCAATTTGGGGTTTTAGTCGGTGTTCAAAACTAGGGCTTTAGGGCTTATTTTTGGATTCAAGGGAAGGCGTCCATGTCTCTCTCTTCCTAGTATGCACATCTCTCTCTCCCCTCTCTCTATGCTCATATCTCTCTCTCTCTCTCCCTCTGTCCTCTCCCCCCTCTCTTTCCCCCTCTATGTATATATATTTGCGTGGATTTTGTAAATTGTACTGTAATTAGCTACTGATTTTCTTGTAGTGCTTTATCTGGTAGATTTGTATTTATTTGTTTTTGTTTGTGTTGCCTAGAGAATACAAAATAATTTGAATTGTGATGAACAGCCTTGTGGGAAAATATCAATAAACAACAAATCAGCTAATATAGTTCAATATAATCATTTCTTTATTTAAGAAGGATTTTGTTTTTCCAGATTGGCACTTGCATATCATATACAATATTTTTGGTGTGTGTAATGCTGAGTTTTCTTATGATATGCAGAACAAACCCCTCATTCCCAAAGTTATTATGCTTTATGTACCTGGCCTTGACGTAGGTCTTTACTTGTCACAGTCTAAGGTACTCCACAATTTCAAAGAGTACTGTGGCATTCCAAGAGCAGTGTCAGCTCTAAAGTTGGTGACATTTATCTTTTCTAGCAGAATATTGGATTTATGCATTGCATTTCTTGAAAGTTTATGCTTTTGGTTTTTTGTTTGTTGATAGCTATGTAGTAGATGGAATACAGACTATAGATGCTCACCTTACATACAAGGTGAAAAGAAAAAGGGATATTGCTGAGCCTATAAGAAAACCTATTCAGAATCAGAGTTCCGATCAAGGTATATATCAGCTATAAAGTTGTAGACTTGTAGTGCTTTCTGGGTTAAAATAAGTAAAATAGTAAACTATCTTTGATGCAGGAACCTGTGATTCTTTTTTTGATCTATCCTTTGGTAATCTCTCGAAAGATTTACCATTTCCCCTGTCATATTACACACTCACACAGACCGAACTAAAACAAAATGGTTACTTCCGTAGTCAACCAGGTGACAATATATATACAGTATACCATTTCCTTTTTATCCTTTATTCCCTTCACATTTAAGTTGTTTGGTTATGTTGATAAAGCTGATGAGATCCATCTTTTGTGCAGATTTTGTTTCAACTCTTCCGTGTCCTTCAGGAGCTCCTACCCATGAAATATTGGCGCTTGATTGTGAAATGGTAAGGCAGGGTTCAGATGTTCAGTGTTGTTCGATGTTTCTGGCCCGGAAGTGCTATATCATTATTATATGTATATTATATTTCTTTTCAAATATTGAAGTTATGTACTATATTCATTCTTCTAATCAATTTACTGTATAGTTCCAGATCGGATTTTCTTAGTCAGACTTGTTAGTTATTGATGTTGCGGATTGAATTTTGATGGGATAATGGCAGTGTCCCTATTGTATATGCTACAGCAGTATATGTGACTGTATATTCGGTACATATATTGATTAATAAGGTTGTAGTGAAGGATATGGTAAAAATATATTGCTTTTTATGTGTTTGTTTGGCTTGGTTTAGGTGGAAAGTTCTTAAAAAAAAACTTGTTTTATTGATTGGCAGGAAATCTCGTGAACTAAGCAACAGGAAGCCATAATTGCCTGTTGATAAACAGTTCTTGATAACCAGAAATGGTAAATTTAATCTCAATATCCCTGGAATGTTTAGTTTGGTGTAAGATGTTTTTTTTCTTTTTTACTAAGTTGATAGTTTTATTTTTGTTATAGAAACTTATTATTTTATAATTGATTGTGATCATTAACTTGTATTGTCTATTGTGGTTATAGTATCTTTAGTTAATATAAGTATATAATATTGCCCCATGTGTTGTGTTCAATAAATATGTTTGGTATGTTGTTGTAAGAGGGCTCTGTCTAAGGAGTGTATAAAGCTGTTTGAATAGGGTTTAATACGTTGAGCAGCGATATATTCACGCATAATCTGATATGGCATTTATAGGTGGGAGTTACTTTTTGGTTATTCTCCCCATTTTAATTAATTAATTAATTAATTAATTTCAGTTTATTCAGAGTTTTAAAGATTAACAATTATATTGAAGAATGGTAGGGGAAGTCTTGTGAACCAGAAACTGGGAAAGAGTCAAAGGAGAAGGATACATCAGTTGCCCTAAAGGTATACTTGTATAAAAAATCAACTTCTCATACTCGCTAAGAAAATTAATTGTTAATTGTTTATTTTGTTGGTACTCGAAAAATGTATGATTAGATGAGAATATTTTTACTACAAAAACTTATATTCCCCATTCTCTCTATGCAAATTGTCAGCCTCGGTTTATAATATAAATATCCTCTCTGTGGTACCCCCACCCCAACATTATCCTTCAAATGATTCTCCTTGGCAATGTTGAATGTGATCAGAAAGATAATAGTTGGAAAAGGACTAAATTTAGTGTTGGTAAATGCTCATCAACATGGACTAAGTATAAATATTTTATGTTTAATTTGTAATGTACTTTAACATTGTGCTGGTATATGTGTAATCTCTCATGTTGTGGAAATTGTTTGCAACACCATTATTAATTCTTCATGAATATTAACTACAAGATTACATAGTATTTTACTGCTTCAAACTGGTAACATATTGTATGTGTATGTGACTGATAACCTCTGCATATATACTATGCACAATCAGAACAATACACTGTTCTATATTTAGAAAGGTAACAATGTCAAAGAAGTTAATTAGAAAACCATGGCTAGCTATACAAAAATCATCCGAGTGTGTAGTAAAATTATCAATTTTCTAAACTGATTACTTTAATTTTTTTAACCTCACCTATAAAATTTAACAGTAATTTAGTTTATTCAGAAATCTTTCTTTTCTTTTCTGCTCCCATCTAATAAGTTATAAATGATTATACACTTATATTATATGTATGTTGTCACTGTGTCACAGGCTATGGCTGAACAAATGGAGGAGCTGCGCAGCAAGGTATCTGAACTAACTTTTAGATATTAACATGAACCTCCTTATATATTTCTGCTTTCTATGAAGTATAAGTACCTATAGAGTAGTGTAGTATAAAAAGTCCTATTAAGAATTAATGAATGTAAAGAAAAACTTGACCAAACATCCAATATGTACTACATCTTACAACTCTTTAAATCTTGTACTAAAAGAATAACACTATTGAGATTAGTTTTTATAGATGTATACAAAATGTGAAAAGCTGACCCAATATTAAATGTATTCAAAGACCCTTCAAGTGCTGGTCTGATTAGTTAGGCTTAGCTTGCAGGGATTTTATTAAGTGTGAAAATACTGGGAGCTATATGAATTATTAATTGTATGATTAGTTCTAATCTTCTAACATTTCAATCATTCATATATTGTAATAAATAAAGAGCCAAATTCTGTTTTACTGTTTTGTATTGGCACGAACGTCATCTTGGAGATGTCAACAAACAACTGAAAATCAATGTTTCTTTTAAATTGTCTTTGGTACTCATTATCCCTATGAATTTAACATATGTATAGACCTGTGGTAGTGTCAAGAAGTAACTTTTTGATTGTTTTGAAAAATGCAGCAAAAGTCAGGAGGACAAGAGTATAGGTGTGCACCTGCATTTGGATTTTGAAAATTAAAATAATTATGTAACTTTAGATACTTGGGTATCATGTAACATGGATCACTAAAGATCCTTGTTTTATCATTCAGGAGTGTTTCACTTACCACTTTGAATTTGTATTTGCTATTGGGTTTGATGTAATAAAACCATTATACGTTGTTGGAATTATGCTTAGGACAAATATCTTTGGTTTAGAGTTTGTGACTGCATTAGACTTTGAAAGGTTTAGAATTTAAATTGGAAGCTGAAAATGGCTGGAAACTGAAAAATCAGAATTTGGCTATTCTGGAAATACAAACTTACGACCGTCGTTCATCAAATATTCAGTCGCAAGTTGGCCCCGATTCCTAATACACGACAGTTTTTTCTGTCGGAAATTTCTAATTTACGACGTAAATTTGCGTCGTATATTTATGTTATGTTTTATCAAGGTGGGACCCAGAAGAAAATATCCGATGATTTTTCCGTCGTAAGTAACTAACATACGACGATATTTTCCGTCGTAAGTAGATTTATTATTTTATTGAGTATGTGGGCCCCTTTTTCGTAACTTGCGACGCAATTTTCTGTTGTAAGTAACTAACATACGACGATATTTTCCGTCGTAAGTAGATCTATTATTTTATTGAGACGTAATTTTATGTTGTGACAAAAAACGAACTTACTACTCGACCAAAAATGATGATTTTTTTCCGTCATAAATAGCTCAATTACGAAGATTTCAGTTCAAAACAATCATCATAAATGGCCAGATTTGTTGTAGTGTAATATATAACACAAGTTTTTGGTGATTGTTTTATGTCTTATACAATTATTTTTTTTCGTTAATTCTATAATGCTAATTTTCTTCCTTTAGGATGGATATAAAATTAATTTATTTAAATTTAATATCTTTTTTCTGATAAATTTATTTGACTAATTTTTTTCGTGTATTTTAATTTATTGACAAAGTAATATTGATATATACTATCACCAGATTTATCATTCATAAAAAAATCTTCAAATTATATGTTTATCGCGTTATTATGGGTAAAAAGCTAGGTTGTATTTAATACTATAGTTAATGTTAGGGTTCGCGAGCTTCAAGGCTCTATTTGACTGCTCTTGTGATTCGTGACTCAATCTATCTTCACAAGATGCCTACGTACCTTGCCATATACCAAGGATCAAGTCAAAAAACGTAATTTTGAATTTGTGGTGGCCTTATATAGGCATATGATGCTTTGCATTAGATTAGGGTTAGGTGACTTATTGGGCAAGTCTAAGATTTAGAATAGACAAATGAGTCCAAGAATGTAGGTATTTGCTTCCTTATAGGACCGTGTGGCTTGAGGACTACTCTTTTGAAAGTTTGATTCTGATTTTAACTTGTTTTCTCAATCACTACTTGGGCTAATACTAGGCCTACGAATTTTAATAATAAATTCTTGGTTTGCAGGCCTTTTGTGTCCAATCAATGACATACTAATTATTGGGCCTTAATAACTGGGTTTTGTCTTTGGAACAAATCGGGCATAATTAAAAGCTACTCTTTTAATTACTTAATTTTGGGGAATTTCTTTTTCAAATTTCTGCTATTTTCGACCAAGATCCTGGTCGAAATTTTGACCAGGAATTTCGACCAGGATCCTGGTCAAAATTTTGACTAGGATCATGTTCGAAATTTCTGCCAACTCTTATAGCCTAGTCAAAATTTTTTGACTGGGATCCATGACCTGGAATTCGACAATGATCCTGGTCGAAATTTGAGTCAGCTGTTATATCCTAGTCGAAATATTTCATCCAGGAACGTCGACTTGGATTTCGTCATCAATCCTGGTAGAGCTTATGGTTCAATTCCTGTAGTTTGGTCGAAGTCTATTGACTAGGATCCACGACCTGAAATTCGACTAGGATTTAGGTCAAAGATCCAGTCGTAACTTGACATGGATTTGGACCTCAATCTTGGTCACATTAATGGTTTGTTTTAGGGACTCTAGTCAAAGTTTTATGATCCACGACCTAGAACACGACCTCAATCCTGGTCGAATACATGGTTCATTTTGGGGCCTCTAGTCAAAGTTTTTTACTAGAATCCACGACCTAAAACATGACCTCAATCCTGGTCGAATACATGGTCTATTTTGGGGCCTCTACTCGAAATTTTTTGACTATAACCCACAACCTGAAACAAGACCTCTATTCTGGTCGAATAGATGGTCCATTTCAGGGCCACTAATCGAAGTTTTTCGACTAGAATCCATGACATAAATACAACCTCAACCCTGGTCTTATTTTCTTCCTTTTAACCATAATTTGTTTGGACTTCTATTTTGTAAATTTTATTTGGGCCGGTGGGTCAACCTTTCCAAATCCAATTTGGATTGGGACAATCAGGTTATTTTCCCAAATCCAACTTGGATTGGGCCAATTGGCTTATTTTTCCAAATTCTACTTGAATTAGGCCCAGGGTTCTTTATAATTTCTTTTGGGAACTTTGAGAACTTTCCAGACTTTGGGCTTTAACTTTTGGGCCTTTAGCTTTATGGGCCTTTGACGGTTCATCTTCCCCAAATATTCCTATATATTATAGTGAGTGAATTCACTTTTTTCTCACTTCTCATTCGATAAACCTCTCCTCAATAGCTCTCTGTAATTTTCGGCTTTCTTCATCTTTCTTTCTTTAGTCATATAGTTTTCCAGCGAAATCTTCAAATCTTCATATCTTCTCTAGGTATGTTTATTGCATACTTCATACTTTTTCATTTTTTCCCATTTTCTGGGTTTTTTTGATGAATATCTTAATAGATACATTATTTTTCAGATGAATATCTTCATCTCTTCTGGGTTTTTTCTGCATTTTTCAAGCATCTATTCACTATGTTCTTTAGTTTTCATGTATTTCTCAGATGGCCAAAATGAACGTGGCTAAAAATTCAAGTGAATTCCTCAATCGATCAAGATATTTTTCTTTGATTGATATGACCAATACTAGGGGGGATGAGTATCCGTACGACGTTTACTTTGATGTGTTCGAACACGTCAACAACTTCTACGACGTGAAGGAGCTGTAAAAAAAATAAACCTCATGTACAAGGTCGAGAAGTCCTACAAGCTGATTTTGGCTAGTGATGTAGACAAGGCTTTCCATCGGAAGAAGGATGTGAATCTTCAGGGATACTATCAGGGCAGGTGCCAGGTTTCCCTTTCACCTCTTTATTCCTATTCTTCTTGCTGATGTTGGGATTAATTCCTGCAAACTTCCTCTAAATACTTCGAGGTTAATTATTTCTTTTTTATCACAATATGCTAAGCACAATTTATCTCCCATAGTAGCTAACTTCAGGAAAAAAAATCAGTTTAAAAAAAGCCCTGACAAGAATTTGGGTTGTGTTTCTTTGAACCAACGCCCTAGAATCCCCCATATTGTTAATGGAAAGTCTATCCCATTAGGGCACCCTCTTCGATTCATCTTTTATACAGGTAGTCGACGGTAGCCCCAACGATATAATATTGTCCGAGGAAGAGGCAAAGACCTTCAATATCCTCACTAAGGATAATGGCACGTCCCATTCCTGGGACCTTATTATGGAGACAGTTCTCTTCAAGCGCGGGCTCTCTCATGTCTCAGTCAAAAGTAAGTTTTAACTTTAGTCTTTATTCTTTTTCATACTTTTTTAGACTATTTTTCCAGTTTTAACTCTTATTTAATCCTTTATGCAGCGGCTGCTAAGATAGTAGATGTCACCAAGCCTAAAGACTTGGAGACCACTAGGATAAAGCGGGCTGTAAAACTTTTCAAAAACCAGCGCCTAAGGGATCGCTTCTCTGAGTTTATCTAGTCCAGCATACCTGATATTTATCTGAGTTTAATTATGTTGTGCTTTTTTACATGTTTTTTCATGTTCATTCATGCACACTACCTCAGCTTCTAAAAACTCATTTATTTCTTTAAGCTTCTTATTATCAGCAATCAAACTATCACATTCAATAGTCTCACATTTAAAGGTAACATGCAAATAGTACAAGAAAGTTTTCAGTTCAGACATATTATCAATATCAACAGGAAATATAACTGAAGGTACCTTATCAGTTCCTGAGGTATTCTCTACATGAGTTGTAATAGGTGCATAGCATTCATCATCATTATCAGTTTATGATGAATCCATCCAGTCTATGTTGGAATTTGTTGTGACCAAAGCTTTTCCAGTTATCTTGGGGTACTCAATTTCTAGATGTCCCCTTTCATTACAGTTGTAACATGTCACCTTGGTCGTGTCAAACTTTCTTTCCTTGTTGTTCTGACCATCACTCCTTCTGAACTTGTCTTTTCCTTGATCAGAGAGCCTTCTATTGAAACAAACTTTTCTTTGTGGTTTTCCATTCATCATCCTTTTGAAACCTTTCACCACTATTGCAGCCATCTCAACCACTTGAGGATCATCCATTCCGATTTCAGAATCATCGTCAGTATCTGTTTCAAGATCTAATACATCATCAGTATGTGATTCTTCCATAATATTCCTTCTTCTTGACCTCTCACTTATCTTTTATGTGTCTGTGTGAGTCTCAGCATTAAGAGCCACAACCTTCATCTTTTGACCTTTTATATTCTTCCTTTGCTGGATCTCCATGTCATGAGTCTTCAGCATCCCATACACTTCATCTAGAGTCAGAGAATCAAGATCATATTGATGCCTGATTATTGTGGCCTGTGTATCCCAATCTTCTGGAAGAGCACTCAGAAATTTGGTATTTGAGTCTTCCCTTTCATATTATTTTCAATCCAATGATAGATCATTCAGCAATGTTAAAAATCTATCATACATGTCAGTAATTGACTCATCAGTGTTGGCATCAAATTGCTCATTTTCTTGCACAAGAACAACTCTTCTATTTTTCTTTATTTCCATCGTACCTTGACACTATGTTTTCAAGGCATCTCATATTTCCTTTCCAGTCTTACATTCAATAACTTTGTTTGACATAACATTGTTCAAATTGTCGTGTAGAATATTTCGGACTTTAGCATCTTTAAGCATTGCAACTTTTTCATCTTCTGACCACTTTGATTTTTCTTTTATGGCATAGTGTTCAGGAGCATCTGCAAACATAGCCACAATTTTTGTAGGATATTGAGGTCCTGTTTTGATGATATCAACATATTCATCAGCAATAAATTCAAGGAATATCAATATCTTTACTCTCCATGTAGAGTAATAAGTTTTCTTAAGGATAGGAATTTTCATTGTTTCATACTTATGTTTAGAAATCTTGACCTTTTCAAATTAACAGTCAATTTGACCGCTCATATACCACTTCTTTTCCTGTAAAGTAATTGTTTAAGGGGTTTGGATACAATTACTAAACAAATCGATGTATTATAAAAGTAGAGTAAGAACATATAAATCAAATAACAGTTTATATTGATCTTTAATTAACTATTACAAAACTCTCTCAAAAATAATATTCTTAAGAGCTTCTAGATTATACGAATACTCGAGTTGTGCACTACAAATTGTGATAACCTATTCCATGTTTATATACTACACATCTACAAATCAGTCCTCTATCAATTACAATTAATATTACAATATAACTCTAATACTTTATATATCTAAATCAACTACGATCCTATAAATCATCACCTTCTGATTTATCTCACAGTCATGACTTATCATCCAAGTCATTCTTCAATAGATAGCTTTGATCAACGAATAAGTACTTTAGCTTCAGCGGATAATCATTTATGTATATCAACGGATGATATCGAAGCTTTCAACGGATAATCATATTTCAGTAGTTGATCATATCCTGATTGTGACATAAATCATGATCTTCCACTTAGCCAATTCTCAACAGCTATATATGTTTTATCAAATAGTCATTTCAAACAAATAATCTGCTTAGTTAAATAAGATTTTTAAAATTTGTAAGCAACTTTAATATTTCACTATAACATTCATGCCAACAAGTTCCCTTATCTACTAAGTGTTATATAGATTTGTGTACAAATAATGGAACCGATCATACTTCAAATAAATCATTTCCTAATATATCATATTAATTTTACCTTGTCAAATAAAATTCCTATGAAGTATAGATTTTTTATGATTAATATATCGGATTTTGACTGCGCACTAAATTCACTAAATTTTATATATTACTTATGCCCGAGTCATTTACAATATTGAAGTCGTACATCATTAGTATGATACCCTGAATGATGCTGGATAGGTCACAAATTTGGTATTCAATAAATTTGCACTAGTACAACATGAGTTTTTACATGGCCTATTTGACGTCACACTTACACGAAATCAGAAATATATGGTAGTATTGTAAGTCATGATATTTAAAACTGAACTAGGTTTGCTTTTTGAAAAATGGATTTAAAACTAGCATATACTTGTTGTGTACATATGTTATTTTCTTTATATACGTCACTTTCTCTGGATCATATCCGTGGGTTTTTGAATTTTTTACATCACATTTTTACCTAATGTATATTTTTACATATAATTTATCGTTCACGTCGCTCTTTACCCAATTTAATACTCCATACTAAATGCATCCACCACTATAAATTATCATTTAAGTGACATACATGATCTATTTACCCGACACAAATTTCTATTTTTTACTTTTACTTTCTACAATTTTACTTTTCGTCAACTGATATTTTACCGGAAAAATATCATCAATAATAAAAAAATGATATCATTTAAATAAATCAACACTTGTGATGTTGTTCATAAGATTTTAAAATTATAATTTAATAATAATATTTTTATAAAAATAAATAAATTCAATGAGAATTTGAAAATAAATGAAATAATATTATAAAATTGAAAATTAATATATTAATGAATACAAATATATTTTCATGTTAAATGTTAGAAATCATTAAAAGAAAAAAATTAATACATTAAATTTTAACAAAGAAAGTTGGGTCGAGCTTTTTGTTTTGACAAAAACTTGGGCCTAGTTAAAACCTGGTGGGCGGCGGGTGAAAATTAGAAAGCTCGGGTTGAAAATTTAACAAAAAGAAAAGAAAATGGGAGCAACTCAAACAAACACACATCTCACCCTCTCACAATCGAATTTCAAACACACATCTTTGGTGGTAAGTGTAATTAGCATTTTGATTTGGGGTTTTCAAATTATTGAAGTCGGGCTTCAAGTTTTGGGGTTTCGATTGGGGCTTCTCTAATTGGTGTTAAAGTTCTTCTAATTTGAGGGGCTTTAATTGATTCTTTCATATTTTATCGGGTATTATTCTTAAATTTAGCTTGTACTAGTTATTCAAAGTTGGTGTGTATTGAAGTATTAGTTTGTTTATATTCAAGTATGTTTGTTTGTATGTTTCTGTTTATTTAATTAGGGTTTTCTTAATCTTATTAGAAATCATCGTGCTCCTAATTTGAGTTCCTCGTTTGGTATATTGAATTATGTTTGAGTAATGAATGATCTAATTTTTTTTGTTATTTTCACTCTCTCTTTTTGTTGTCTATCTATCTTCATTTCTCTCTATTTCTCTTCATTAACAGTGGCTATTACATTCATATTTTATTACCGAGAACAAGGTAATGTGATTTTTTATTGAAGAGGAAAACATTTTGTTAACACTTGACAATACGACGGGTATTATTCGTGTTGTAATTCACTTTACACTCAAAATTTGTTAAGTTCTTTGATTTCAGCATTTTCATTACTGTATTAGATTTAAGTTACAGAGGGAGGGGAACTGGGGAGAGGAGGCGAGAAACAAACTCTAGACCTGATGTCCCCCTACGAACAATTTTTCCAATGCTGACTGTTATGTTTGATATATGAGTATATAAATGAGGTTTCATATAAATGAAGGTTGTGATTTGAATCGAGGAGCAAGTACTTATTTGGTAATGCTAGTTTACAGGTCAAATTATGTCCTTAGCTACATGTTAATAGGACCTTGAACAAATTTAGGCTACAAAATGGATGGTCAACAAAGTTCATCAGTGAGGTTTGTTGATTTATGCAAGAGTATCATTAGTTATGGTCTCATCTTATTAAATTCATTTAGAATATGTGATCAGTTATTTTTTGTGCAATATATCTTTCACTGTAATGCCTTGGTTTTTCTATTCCTAACCGGGTTATATGGAGCTCTTAACACGTATAAATATTATGATGTTTTGTAAGTTGTGACTTTATATAGATTAATCTGGCTATACATGTTTGCTTAAATTTTTTGTTGCCTTTCTTGCTTAGATTGAAAATTTACAGGTCAGTATAATTCTCCTGAATCTAGATAGTTTGAAATATGAGATTTTCTAGTAATTGACAATGCAAAAATCTATTCAAAAGTATGCGTAGGTTGGTTGATATATTATTACTTTTGTAAAAATAATGCTTGATGATTACTCTCTTCACATACTTTCTGTCTAAAAATTGATGTGCATGAAGTTAAAATTCTTAAGCAACTTTAACATTCCACTATGACATAAAAGTCAACAAATTCCCTTT
The DNA here is from genome assembly GCF_009905375.1 of Apium graveolens. Classification (NCBI taxonomy): domain Eukaryota; kingdom Viridiplantae; phylum Streptophyta; class Magnoliopsida; order Apiales; family Apiaceae; genus Apium; species Apium graveolens. Next base: position 284,125,308 of record NC_133652.1, on the reverse strand, counting down.
TCTACTATGTCTCGAATAGATTTGTGTACAAATAATAGAACCAGTAATATTTCAAAAAAATCTTTCCTAATGTATCATATTAATTTTATCTTGTCAATTAAAATTCTTATGAAGTATTGATTTTTTTTATGATTAATGTTGTGCCTAAAATCAGCCATGGGCCGGATTTATGGCCCATAGGGAGAACTGGGCCTTGCGGATGGTAGAACAGTGGGTATTAGACACGAATGGATTATTATTGTAGGGGTATAGAGAATATGGTGATTGCCTATCTGAAGGGGTGTTAGCGAGGGAAGGCTAGAAGCACACTTTGAGGATGCAAAATACCCTAGGGTTTCTGAGGTGTGCCAAGAAACCGTGGCCTTCAGGGCAAGCTGCTTAGCTGGGGCTATTCTAGCAGTAGCAAGAGGCCTACAATGGGACAGCAAGAAGGAAACGACTCCTAGCAGCTTACAACTACTAATAAACGGATTAACTTAATGCATGCATGGAATATACATGTATATGGTTGATAAATACAATAAATACATGGATAAGCAAAGTTTAGTGGTATATTAGAAGTAGGAGTCTCTTATCTTAGCCTAAACCTCCCCGGATAAAGATCAAGAACAACCCTAGACTTGGGAAAAAACGTGGTTGGCAGATCTGATAAGGAGTCCTACAGTAATTAGAACTACATGCGGACTTGATTCCTATAAATATAGGATATTTAGGCCATTTGCGGGGTTATACACATACACGTTTCTCTACTAATAATTGAGTAGAAGCATTCCGTGAGATCTCTCGAGTATGTCTATGACTGAGTAGGAATCATTCAGTCACCACATCTCGGGAACCTTGCAAATTCAGTCCAAACACAGCCTTGCTCCCCACCGGATTCCGGCGAGTCGGGTGTATATAGCTATCACGAATAGGCCGTCGATTAGGCCTAAATCCAGGCGTGCTTCCCGTTATTTCAACGATTTCCTCCAAAAAGTGTTGTACCATTTTCCTCTCACCAGAAGAGTGAGGGACTCTCCTCTTCCGCGTTCTTACAGGGGGTAGGGGACTTAAAGTTCAGTAGAATCACAGACCCCGTGGAATATTTGAGCCGCTTTAACATGGAAATGGAGGTGTACCAAATTAATGACTTGACTAAGTGCCGTCTACTGGCTGCTACACTAAGGGATAACGCCCACCAGTGGTTTAAGAGGCTTCCAGCTAACTCAATTAGGTCCTGGAGGCAAATGAGCGAAATGTTCCTGTCCCAATTCCGGGCATCGGTAGCATACGCCCCACCTGGCAATACGCTGGCGAATATCAAGCAAAAGGATAATGAGACTTTGAACGAGTACCTGAAGCATTTTAACGATGAAGTACCCAAAGTGAGGAAAGCCTTAGAAGAGACTTATAAGAAATTTTTGATAGCCGGGTTTAAGCCAGGAACGGATTTCTTGAAAGAACTTTAGCGGCGAGAGCCAAGGACCCTAGCAGCCTTCTATGCCAAGGCAGAGCCCCACAAGGTTGTGGAGGAATCTCTGGCTAAACTCAAAAGGGACAATAACCCAGGAGGCTCGGGAAATTGGGGCAAAAATAAAAGGAATAGGTCCTATAGCCCCAAAGGAAGAGGGTATGCTCGTAGAACCTCATATGGGACGACCCCGTATAGTGGAAACCAGACGGAGAAGTCAGAAAAGGATGATAAGAAAGCCCCAATTATGGTGAATACCGCTGGCTCTCAAAGGCGTGCAAGTTATAAATATCCCGCCAAAAGAGAGGTTGTTAGGTATACGAAGTATACTCCCTTAACTGCCCCAATAGGGCATATCCTTGAAGTTGGGGAAAAAAGTGGCATTTTTCGTAAACAGCCCAAAATGGGCCGCCTCGAAGGAAGGATATGGTTCGATATTGTGCTTTCCATGATGCTAATGGACATGAGATGGCAGAATGTCGTCATTTGAAGGACCACATAGAGGATCTGATCAGCAAAGGGTTTCTGACGGAATTTGTAGCTGAAGAAGCTAAAAGATATAAAGGTGATAAGGCTGGAAAGGAACAGGAAAAAGGAAATCCCGAGAGACCCGTAAGGGCCAAAAGCATCCATACTATCATCGGAGGTCCTTATATTGCGGTCTCAAGCCGAAATGCCATGAAAAATTATGCTCACGAGGCAAGGGGGCCGATCCTCACAAATGTCTATTATCTGTCAAAGAGGCCTCCCAAGTACTTTAAGGGGGAATCAGCCGATGTAACCTTCAGAGAGGTAGACGCCCGACACGTGCATCACCCCCGCAATGATGCCTTAGTCATAAATGCTTTAATTGGATGAGCTAATATATACAGAATGTTGGTGGATAATGGGAGTTCCGTCAACATCCTAGCCTATAACACTTACCAGAAAATGGGGCTAGTAGGTAGTGAATTATTACCCTGCTATAATGATGTGTACGGATTTACTGGTCCCCCCGTCTTCATGGTGGGCGAATTAAATTGCCTGTTTCCTTGGGGGAAGAGCCTCGGACAGCCACGCAAATCACTGAGTTTATAGTGGTAAATGAACAAATCTCCTATAATGGGATTATTGGTAGACCCCTGCTAAGGGAAATGAGAATTATTACGTCTATTCATCACTTCTCTATAAAATTCCCTACCCTAATTGAATTGGATGGGTAAAGGACTGCCATGCAGACTCTAGGGAATGTTACAGCAGAGCTCTGCATATGGCTATGCGAGCAAGTAGGCATCTGTTTGATGGGGGTTCAAGTGAAAAGTGCTACCGATACTTGGAACCGGCTAATGAGAAAAATGGAAATACCCCTAAACAGTGGAAAGTGAAGTCAAAAAGGGAATCTTGTAATGCAATTATGATTGTGCAACATCCCGGTGAAGAGCCATACACGGATGTTGCCTCTTTTTAGGGGGTAGGTACCCATAAAAAAGTACTCTTGTTGGAGGCCCCAAAAATTGGGAAAATCGCAGAAGTTGTAGAACCCCTAGTGGAGGGGGTAGTTGAAGAGGTCAATGATAGTGATTTTGAAAACCTTGATGCCCGTGATGTTTTACCTGAAAAAAAGGAAACGAAAGAGGCTCAACTTGGGGTGGAAATAGACCTTGATCCTCGAATGCCGGAATTGAGTGAAAAGACAGGTGCAGCTGGAGACACCGTCTCAGTTATGGTAGATGATTTTGATCCGACAAAGGAACTCAAGATTGGAAATGAAGAAGAACCTGATAGAAGACATGCCGAATTACAAATAGCCCTGACATCATTCCTGAAGAAGAACCTGGATGTCTTTGCATGGAGTCATTCTAACATGATAGGGGTGGATCCTAAAGTCATGTGTCACCACCTGAATATTGACCCCGATAAGAGGGCTATAAGGCAGAAAAGAAGGGCTATGAGTGGAGAAAGGGCTTCGTCCCTGAAAGAAGAAGTCGACCGACTATTGAAAGCCGACCTAATGAGGGAATCATTCTATCCCATGTGGCTGGTGAATCCTGTCTTGGTTAAGAAGCCTAATGGAAAATGGCGTACATGTGTGGACTTCACTGATTTGAATAAGGCCTGCCCAATAGATAGCTTCCCATTGCCTCGTATTGACCAGCTAGTGGATTCAATGGCAGGTCATGCCCTTCTAAGCTTCGTGGATGCGTACTCAAGGTATAACCAGATCCCTATATATGAGCCCGACCAAGAACATACATCCTTCATTATTGACAAGGGGCTATATTGTTACATTGGAATGCCCTTCGGTCTGGTTAATGCTAGGGCTACATATCAAAGGCTAGTCAATATGATGTTTAAGAATCAAATTGGGAAAACCATGGAGGTATACGTGGACGATATGTTAGTAAAGTCGAAGGTGGCAAGGGATCATGTAATACACCTTTCAGAGATGTTTGATATATTAAGACAATTCAGGATGAAGCTAAACCCCCAAAAGTGCGTATTCGGAGTTGAGTCGGGGAAATTCTTGGGATTCATAGTGAACCACAGGGGTATTGAGGCAAACCCCGCTAAAATCAAGGCGCTATTAGAAATGAGATCCCCTCGGAATGTTCAAGAGGTGCAGAGCCTTATGGGGAGGATAGCGTCCTTAAACCGATTTGTCTCGAAGTCATCGGACAAATGCAAGGAGTTCTTGTCAGCTATAAAAAAGGAAAAGAACTTTGAGTGGACAGTCGAATGTGAAGAGGCCTTCACCAGAATCAAGGAACAGCTAGGAAATCCCCCGTTGTTGTCTATGTCCTTGGAGGGAGAAACCCTAATGCTGTACTTAGCTGTCTCAGACTATTCAATCAGTGTAGTATTGGTCTGGGAAGATGAGCAGGTGCAATACCCTATCTATTACGTGAGTAAGAGACTATTGGACGCTGAGACCCGGTACACCAATATGGAAAAATTGGCCTATGCCCTAATTTTAGCCTCAAGGAAGTTGAGGCCGTATTTTCAAGCACATCGGGTGGAAGTCAAAACTTCATTTCCCCCAAGGCAGGTTATGCACAAACCTGAAGCTTCGAGAAGGATGATGAAATGGGCTGTCGAGCTGGGGCAATTTGATGTGGAGTATAAGCCCAGGACTGCTATTAAGGGGCAAGCTTTGGCCAATTTTTCCTGGAATTCCCCTCTTCGTGTGAGGTAAGTGGGAATGAATGCTCCACTGAATCAACACCTATGGAAATCCCCATGGAAAACTGCTCACCTTGGTGGACTTTATATGTTGATGGGGCTGTGAATTGGAATGGAGCACGCTCGGGTATAAGGCTGGTTAGCCCTGAAGGGCATAAGCTCCAAAGTTCTATTCATTTTGGCTTCAAGGCAACCAATAACGATGCTGAATACGTGGCACTAATAGCAGGACTAAAGCTGTCCCTCGACATGAAGGTTGAGAATCTCAATGTGTTTAGTGATTCGATGCTAGTGGTCGGACATATCAAAGGAGGCTTTTAGGCTAGAGTCCCACGTACCGACTTATATATGAGGCATGCACAAGAGCTGATGGGTAAATTTAAGGAAGTCAACCTGGAACAAATTCCCCGTGCACAAAATGCGGATGCAGATACTTGGCCAAACTAGGATCTCAAAGGGAGGCTACACTGTTGGGAGTATTACCCCTGGAGATCCAAAAGCAGCCTAGTATCTTTCAGGCTGAGGTCATAGGGGTAGAAATCCAAAGGGAAGAGTCGTGGGTCACTCCCATTTTGGACTATATCACAAAAGGAACACTCCCTGTGGACAAAGATGAGGCTAGGAGGGTTAAGTACAGGGCAGCAAGGTATGTTATCTACAATGAAAATCTGTACAAAAGGGGTTTTAACAGGCCTCTTTTGAGGTGTGTAGCTAGAGACGAATGTGACTACATTATGTGGGAGGTACATGGGGGTATTTGTGGGAATCATGCCGGAGGAACTTCTCTTGCCCATAAGATATTGAGACATGAATATTACTGGCCAACTCTACAGAAAGACGCCCATGAGTTCGCCCGCGCGTGTGATCGATGCCAAAGGTTTACTAACCTAAATATTAACCCTGCTGTACCTTTGAAGCAAATAACTAGCCCTTGGCCCTTTGCTGTCTGGGGGATAGACATGATTGGGGAATTATCTGAAGGAAAAGGTGGGGTAAAGTACGTTGTAGTAGCCGTTGATTATTTTACCAAGTGGGCAGAGGCTGAGCCATTGGCTACCATTACGGCAGCCAAGCTGAAGGAATTCATTTTTCGGGCCATTGTGTGCAGGTTCGGGGTCCCTTATAAGTTGATCTCGGATAATGGAAAGCAATTTGACAGTAAAGAAATGCGAAAGCTTTGTGATGACCTAAAGATCCAGAAGGGTTTCTCTGCAGTCTGCCACCCTCAAAGCTATAGGCAAACTGAAGCGGTGAATAAGATAACAAAGCATACCCTCAAGGCCAAGTTGGAGGAGAAGAAGGGGTATTGGCCTGAAGAACTGCCCATGGTGTTATGGTCTTATAATTCTAAACCCAGGACAACCACTGGAGAATCCCCATTCACTTTGGCTTACAGATGTGAGGCTATGGTTCCTGTGGAGATAGGCTCTGGGTCATTCAGGCGTGATAATTATAACCCCATCGATAATGAGGTTAATCATCGGCTATATTTGGATCTTATGGAAGAAGTACGGGCCACCTCCCAGCTGAAGCTAGCTGCCTACCAGCAAAGGACCCGTAAGTACTTTGACAAGAAGCTAAGAGCCCGGCCGTTGCAGGTTAGGGACCTCATCCTAAGGAAGGTATTGCCCAACATGAGGGTTCCAGGATATGGAGCTGTCGGGGCAAATTGGGAAGGCCCGTATAAAATAAAGACTGTCTTGTGGGAAGACACGTATCATCTGGAAAATTTGGACGGAAAATTGCTTCCACGGGCGTGGAATGCTGAACTCTTGAAGAAGTACTATCAGTAAACCAATCAAGGTAATTCTCTCATAGGTCTCTTTCAGGCTATAGGATAAATAAAGATAGCCCATTAGTTAGGGCTATTATGTTTTAGGGATTATTCATTTAGCTTATTAACCTGTTTCAGTAGACAGCCAGAAGGTAGTGCATGTACACCTTCGGGGGAAACACGTTCAGGCAATTTGCCTTAATAAATCATGACTTGTTTTTGCATTTTCTACTTCTGGCATATAGACTATTGTTTCTGTTTTTTGCGTAATCATCGCAATCAAGCCCATATGTTTAAAACAAATATAACATGATTACTTAGAATATATTTGCTTTGAGGAATGTGAATGTTTCTTGATATGATAATTCATGCTCTAGTTCTTCACCATAAAAATATTTAATGCTACAGGAACTCGGAGGGTAGTAGCATGCATATATGGGCACATACGTTTATCTTGTCTGGCCTTGAAATGGAATAATTTTAAGCAAAAATTAATAACTCGGAATAAGAGTGTGTAGGTATATACACTTATTTTGAATAGCCTGGGAATTGGATGGCTACAAGGAAAATTAAAAATTCTATGTCTTATTGAAAGTGAAATATTATGAATGGATAAAAATGAATTTAACAAGGATTATGTCGGAACGGATTTGGAGAACCTGGGGATACTAGGGCTATACGAATCTCGGATAATGGCTAAGGGATGCACTTGGCTTGGGAAAGAGTAAGGAATTTACTCATGAATAGGTAAGGAATTTACCCATGGAAGGTAAGGAATTTACCCGCAGAAATGTAAGGAATTTACCTACGGAAGGGTAAGAAAATTACCCTCAAAATATACTACAACAAATCATAACTTAATACAAATCTGGAGTGATATCATATGGTGATAACGAAATCCTACTTATGGTCTACGGGTATAAGGCGCGGCTTAGGCTCGCTATGATAAATGGGCTATGTATTCTTAAGGCAATATGCCTAGGGGATATACGAGAATAAGTATGGGTTATTAGCACATGATAATATAGCTAGGGTGTGTGCAAAATTCTAACAGGTTGGTTATTTTAAGACTTACCTCAAGGCATATATCACAAGTTGATATTAACCTACTAGAGAATACCCTAGAGTATGCATGGAAACACTTAAGGAAAGATGGCACATAATCTAATTATAAAAGCAAATCAGAGTGGATCAAGTCGTTAAAAATTACAACTTGCGAGGCATTCAGAGGTGCCCGCACCCTCGTCCAGATGAAACCAAGTCTTGGCACAAAGGCCTGAGATAACAAAAATTTAGGAAACAGTAAAATCCACCACACATCGAGATATTAAAGTTTATGGTCTAGCCAAAGAAATTATTAAAACATACTAAACCTCATGGGTTGGAGTAGCTCCGGACGCGTCAGCAGCAAAAGAAGGCTTTTTTTCCTCGACTTCCTTCTCTGGAGATTCAACAGCTGGGGGATCAATGATCAAAGGTTTCACATTGAGGATCTGCTCCACGATCTGGGTGTCTGAGGCTTCTTCACTAGCAGCCTTGATCACACCCTCAACGGGGTCAACCTTGGGAACATACCCCTCTTTGGCCTTCTGAGCCTTCACCTCTTCCAGAACTTCTGCGGCCTCTGGTCCTAGCTCAGCCCAGGGGATATCGGGGAATTTCTTATACGCCGTCTTCACACAGTCCTTAATACCAGCCTCACGGCTAGTATTAAAGACCAGCTTTTCCCTAGCCACTCGAGCCTCACCAGATAGGCTCTTAACTTGAATACTCAAACTGTCAACCTGTTTGGATAAGCTTTTTTTCTCTTTTTGACACACATGTAGGGATTTGGATAGAGACCCTTTTTCATTCTTTAAACTAGCCTCAGACAACTTCAATTTGGTCACAATCTCCTCAAGGCCTTTAACCTCGGTCTCTTTCCCTGATAAGCTGGTCTTAAGCTGCTTAAACTCTTCCCTTAACTTCTTGTCACTGCTAGCTAACTCCGCATTCTGCTCCCCAAACTTCATATCCAAGAATAGAGCCTTTGCACTAGCCAGGGACAGGTCACGAGTAGCCTCCACCAACCTCAGCTTGTCCCACTCTGCCACAATGGTCTCTGGGATCTGATTCCCCACCATCTCAAAGAACTTCTGCTTTTTTGGTGAACTGTGAGATGGGGGGTCTTCCAGAGAAGGCTTTAGCCTTTTTGCAGATCGAGAACTAGAGCTGGACGAGAGATTGACAGGAGGGCGAATACCCTTCTTGCTGCGAAGCAAGGAGGAGTGATCTTTTGAAACCTGGCGAGGGGGAGCCTGTGACACGGGGGTATCTCTCAAAGCAGCTTCAGCCTTTACATCCTGTCCAAAAAGGTCATCATAGCTTGTGGGGTTCTTCACAAAAGACATGTCTTCAATGCAACATAAGCACGTTAGCCATAATAGATAGGGACATAAATGGCATGTAAAAGAGAAATGTGTTAAGAATGCATGTGGAGGGGGTACAGGAACATATATTTCTGAACAAGCAGAAGAAATTAAGTAAAGAAGGTACTATATGAGAAAAGGGTAGAGCCCCTTGGATGAAGGGTCTCTCCAGCAAGAATGATACCTGGGTTAGGAGTCGCGTGCTCCTTGGGTAAACCAAACTTTAACTCACATAAATTTTCTGGGGTAAAAAGACCAGAATCATCCTTCAGGCCCTTATACTTCTCCAAAATACCCTAGGCTCTTACTAATTCCTCTCCTTCCAAGGGAGATTGAACAGGCATATAGGGGGAGTCGTTAAATGCCGTACGATACGAGGGGCAATCATAACAATATAAAAACTAATTGGCCCAACCTGCTATCATTTGTTTACAACCTGTCATGCACTTGCCATGATGAACATTCCACAAGGTAAGGTAGAAAACCCACTAGACCTACCCGATGGCTTTAACTGGTAGAAGTATCCTAATTCATATGCTGTCAAGGACTCAGAATACTCTTTGTGATAAAGAATGTACATACTCGCAGCTGTGCGGTATGAGTTGGGTGTTAACTGGTGAGGGGCTAGTCCGTAAAAGTTGAGAATCTTAACAAAAAATGGATGTAAGGGGATAGAGAAGCCCTACTTAAAGAACTGGGCCGATATCACTGCTTTTGGGGTTGACTGATATGATTGAAGGTTGGCAAAATTATGGCACCTTTTGTGGCGTTAAGGTACCACCAAAGTGCACCCAGGGACTATCTTGTCTGACAGGCTATCAAGGGTCACCAAAGTCATGGAGGGTTTCAGGCAATCGTATGGTTTTGGGTCTATATGGGAAATGGCATCATCCCCGTGGGAGTAGCCAGCAACTAAAGCAATCTCATTATCAAAGTGTTCTTCAGGAATCAAGGACTCAATCTCCTCAGTAAAAAGTTTTGTCCTATCTACAGGGGTATTCTGGTTACGAGAATATACCTCCTCGTCAGAGGAAGCCAGGTCAACAGGACTATTACCTTTGGAAGAAGAGGATGTCCTTAGGGATATCTGGGCCCTTAGGGGGTTAAGTACCTTCACTTTAGAGCGAGTTCGGCCACCTACGGTAGAGGCTGAAGATAGGAAGGCTTGGGATAAGTTGACAGGAACAAGGGCATCACTAGATGTGTTTTCAGAAGAAAAGAATACACCACCCATGGCTGCAAGCCCTAGAGGTAGACATCTGTGAAAGAAAAAATAGAGTAAGTTATCCACTCTAAGGTTTCTTAAACAGTGTGAAGAAGGGGCTTCCGTGTGACTAATGAGGGAAGGATATAGGGGTATCAAGATTGGTAAGGCCCCGAGAAGGCAGGCATGCATAATGGATATAGACTACAGGGTCCTAGGGGTCTAAAAGGTATTTGAATACACCCGAATTATGGGGTATTAAGGAAGCAGGCCTAACTCCAGGAGGGGTATACCCCTGATTACACCCTGAACAAAGGACCTAGAAGTCTACGAAGCCAAATATCAATATACGGGATATGAAATAGATGATTACGAGATCACAAGTACAATCAACAGTCGATTTACTCATGCATGTAAAAAAAGAGATATATATACATATACTAAAGGATAGGGGCGGAGGAAGGTGAAGAGTCACCGGAGAATAGGGTCGATTCCGGCCAATATTCACTACATCAAAATGCGTAGTGAAGCAAATAACGACCTTACAGATTCAAACATGCACATCAAGTTGGGGCAATAAAATCGATACTAAGCATGTTCATAGTTAAGATTTCAGTCGAGCTAGGCGAGTACATGGATATATACATACACATATATATATATATGCATGAGGGTGTATATGAGAATCAAAAATAGGGAGATGAAGGGTTGTACCTTTCAAACGGAGGGGAAGGAGAGCTCGACTAGGGTATTGAAGCTTCGAACAGAGATCGGCCTTCCTGTCTCTGCTCTCTCTCTCTCTCTCTCTCCTGTGTTGTTTTCCTGTTTGTGAAAGAAAAAGGAGGAGGGGGACGGGTGGGTTATATATATATGAGAAGACGGAAAGGTTATCAAGAGTGGCGGAAATAACCACTTAAATAAATTGATTAATGGATTACGAAAATCTAGATGGTTTTTTTTTATTTTTAATGTAGCTATTTCCAAGGAAAAAGAGTGGGATTAGGAGTTGTTTAGTATATTTTTAAATTTTAAAATCAGGAATTTAAATGTTACATGGACTCCAAATTGAAAGGGACTATGGGTTAATAAGGATGCAAATCCCAGTTTTATAGTAAAATCAAGGAAACATCGTGGAATTACCGACACTAAGTTATGTGATTGGCACAAAAACTAGGGCATAGAGAATAAAGGGGAATTGTCCCAAAACCTCTTAGCCCAAAGTGTATAGGGTTATACGCAGAATACCCTAAAGCCTATAACATGATAGGAAATTGTAAAGAGGTTAGGTAGGGCTAATTTAAGTTTCTTACCAAGGCTATGGTCATGGGCTCGTTAGGGAGATCCTATGAGGCTGCATACAGTGAATCCCACAAGATCTTATGACAAATAGGTCTGGGCAATGAGAAATGTTAAGGTTCCCCAAGCATGCAATGACTATGGGGAACCGGGGGTAGTTGTTGTGCCTAAATTCAGCCATGGGCCGGATTTATGGCCCATAGGGAGAACTGGGCCTTGCGGATGGTAGAATATGGGGTATTAGACACGAATGGATTATTATTGTAGGGGTATAGGGAATATGATGATTGCCTATCTGAAGGGGTGTTACGAATGAAGGCTAGAAGCACACTTTGAGGATGCAAAATACCCTAGGGTTTCTAAGGTGTGCCAAGACACTGGGGTCTTCAGGGCAAGCTGCTTAGCTGGGGCTATTCTAACAGTAGCAAGAGGCCTGCAGAAGTAGTGTCCTAGTCGAAGACGAACTCTACAATGGGACAGCAAGAAGGAAACGACTCCTAGCAGCTCACAACTACAGATAAACGGATTAACTTAATGCTTGCATGGAATATACATGTATATGGTTGATAAATACAATAAATACATGGATAAGCAAAGGTTAGTGGTATATTAGAAGTAGGACTCTCTTATCTTAGCCTAAACCTCCCCGGATAAGGATCAACAACAGCCCTAGGCTTGGGCAAAAACGTGGTTGGCAGATCTGATAAGGAGTCCTACAGCAATTAGAACTACATGCAGATTTGATTCCTATAAATATAGGATATGTAGGCCATTTACGGGGTTACACACATACACGTTTCCCTACTAATAATTGAGTAGAAGCATTCCGTGAGATCTCTCGAGTACGTCTATGACTGAGTAGGAATTATTCAGTCTCGTGAACCTTGCAAATTCAGTCCAAACATAGCCTTGCTCGCCACCGGATTTCGGCGAGTCAGGTGTATATAGCTTTCACGAATAGTCCATCGATTAGGCCTAAATCCAGGCGTGCTTCCCGTTATTTCAGCGATTTCCTCCAAAAAGTGTTGTACCATTTTCCTATCACAACAATTAATATATTTGATTTTGACTGGGCACTAAATTTTATATATTACTTATGCCCGAGTCATTTACAATATTGAAGTCGTACATCATTATTACGATACCCTGAATGATGCTACACGGGTCACAAATTTGGTATTCAATAAATTTGCACTAGTACAAAATGAGTTTTTACATGGCCTATTTAACGTAACATGTACACGAAATAAAATATACGGTAGTATTGTAAGTCATACTATTGAAAACTCAACTAGGTTTACTTTTGGAAATATGGATTTAAAACTAGCGTATACTTGGTGTGTACATCATTTATTTTCTTTACATACGCCACTTTCTCTCGCTCATATATGTGGGTTTATGAATTTTTTTTATCAAATTTTTACCTAAGGCATATATTTACATATAATTTACTGTTTACGTTGCTCTTTATCCAATTTAATACTCTATACTAAATATATCCACCACTATAAATTATCATTTAAGCGACATACATGATCTATTCACCCGACATAAATTTCTATTTTTCGTACCAGTCGTGTTGCTGGTCCTTAGAGTAAAAACATATTATAAGTACATTTATCTTCCATTTTACTTTTCATCAACTGATATTTTACCGGAAAAATGTCATCAATAATAAAGAAAAAGAATCATTTATAATGAAGCTACACTTGTGATGTTGTTCATAAGACTTTAAAATTTTAATTCAATAATAATATTTTTATAAAAAGAAATAAATTCAATGATAATTTGAAAATAAATGAAATAATTTTATAAAATAGAAAATAAATATATTAATGAATAAAATTATATTTTCATGTTAAATTTTAGAAATTATTAAAAGAAAAAAAAATTAATACATTAAATTTTAACAAAGAAAATTGGGCCGAACTTTTTATTTTGACAAAAACTTGGGCCTAGTTAAAAACTGGTGGGCGGGGGTTGAAAATTCGGAAGCACCGGTTGAAAATTTAACAAAAAGAAAATAAAAGGGGAGCCGCTCAAACAAACACACATCTCACGCTCTCACAATTAAATTTCAAACACACATCTAAAAATCTTACATCTTTGGTGCTAACTATAATTAAGGTTTTGCTTTGGGGTTTATAAATTATTGATTTCAAGCTTCAAGATTTTGTGTTTTGATTGGGGCTTCTCTAATTGGTGTTGAAGTTCTTCTAGTTGCGGGGGCTTAGATTGATGTTTTTATATTTTATCGGGTATTATTCTTAAATTGAGCTTGTACTAGTCATTCAAAGTTGGTGTATATTGAAGTATTAGTGTGTTTTTATTCAAGTATATTTGTTTGTGTGTTACTTTGTATTGAATTTGGGTTTTCTTAATCTCATTAGGAATAATTGTGCTCTTAATTTGAGTTCCTCATTTGATATATTTGATTATGTTTGAGTAATGTATGGTCTGATTTTTTTTTTGTTATTTTCACTCTCTCTCTTTGTTCTCTATCTATCTTCATTTCTCTCTATTTGTCTTCATTAACAGTGATAATTGCACCCATATTTTTTTACCGAGAACATGTTAATGTTTTTTTTCCTCAAGAGGAAAACATTTTGTTAACACTCGACAATACGACGGGTATTATTCATGTTGTAATTTAATTTACACACACAATTTGTTAAGTTCTTTATTTTCAGTGGTTTATGTAACTCCCCCAAATCCGGGGTCAGAGAATTTGGTCATCACGATAAAACCTCAATCCAAAATAACTTGTTTAATTGATAAGTAAATGCCAGCAATTGAAATATAGCATCTGTGACCCCAAACTACACCCAAGATCTTTTCAGGTTATTGCTCTAGAAACAAGATCTCCAAATTGCACAAATAAATTTTCACTTTCTTTTAAAACTCTTTTTCAACAAATTCCAATTCAATACTAACCCGCTAGTATAACTTCAAAAAGAAGTATACTAGGCCCAACTATAAAATAACTCAATTATAATATAATATAATATAAATAAATTTATACAACAGAACTTACACTAGTCTGCAAATCTTGGACCAACCACCTTCCAAGAGCTTCTTCTTTGCTTCATCGAATTACGCGGCTAAACAGCGCAAGCTAATCCTCACTGGAGGAGAAATTTAAAAAAGGCAAGTATGATCGAAAGAAATGCTCATCAAGTTCATTATAGCATATATATGGTTGTTTTGATATAAAACCGACATCTGCATTAGATTAAAACATTTAAAAACCATAATTGCTGAATCAGAAGTTTGTTAAAGAATTGTATCATTGTTTCTCACTTTATTCAAAACTCTTTTTGATATTTTTGAGCGAAATACTTCAGCAATACTTTGAATTTTGATGAGAATAAAACTCGTAAAACATTGTTTACGAAAATATCGTAAACAACAATAACAAGAAGCAATGATTATGGATTGAATTAAAAACCTTATTCAAAACCGAACTCTTGAAATTAATACTTCTTTTGTTGTCATATCAAATTAGATATCAATACGAACTTTGATGCTCACAAAATCTCATACTGAAGTCAACATCATTCATCTATACTCATACCATATTTGATATTTAACAATAAAGTAAGTATCAGCATAAATCAGAAACTGATTTGAAACCGCATTTCACCTTTAATCCAAAGCAGAAATAGTTGATAAATTATTTATTCTATGAATATCAAAACAATTTAGAAACAACAGTTTAGATTGGAACCAATTATATTTCATGTTGTTCGTGATGATCAGTAAATATAGGTACTACCCGTATCCCGCAGCCATACGGTACCTATAGGGCGCCAGAAAAGGCATATACTCGCCTTGAAATATACTACAGCTGGACCGATATCTCGATCACCTATGCTGTAATCAGTAACCATTCCAATCTTAAAACCTTTTATTAGAAAAGGAGCTGAATCAATCGACATCCTAAATAATTTTATTCCCCCATTCACTTGGGCAGGAATACTCGCAACAAAATCATCTTTCTCAAAATCCAAAACATTTATAAATCGAGTAATTTGATAAGTAAAACATTTAAGTATTCTGAACATAGAATAGCAGAGTGTACTTACATGATAAGCATTTTAATTTCGTGATATGTAGAACATTTTTCTATTCTGAACTGAGAATAGGGAAAGTAATACTTGCATAATAGGATTCAAAATATATATCACTTGAACAATAAGTGATGATAGAAATACTTTCCTTTGGGATTTAGTAGTTAGTCACACTCGCAAAGATGCATCTATTCTGACATTCTGTCTCAAAATATCACCGTCCTTCTTTTCAACACTTCACTGATATGCTACTCCTGCGATTGTTAGAAGCCAGATATCAAATACCATTCCATCTCATTCTTTATCCAACACCTTGTCCTGATCACTCGAACAATCTGTATCTATAATTAAAAGATATAATTTAATCATCTATAAGATAATAACTCGACGAACTGCGTGTCAAAACCCTATCGTCTACCCATACGATAGCCCACACATAAAGGAAACACTCAAACACATGACTCTTGACCCACGCAAGAACATAATTCACATAGAACATAAGCACATAACTCACATATACATAATTTATATCATATATGACTCGGTTCGTCAAAAGGTTCGACTGGGTACGTTTAACCCTAAAATCGAGTCAATGTCAATTGTCAATTAGATACCAATTCAGAATAACTCGCAAATCAAAAAACCTTGTAATACAAAAGAATTTAGGCCTCAAAAGTATTTTTATTGAAAGAGTGGTATATTTCTGAGTCTGTACGCGTTCGTTTCGTATTAAACGGACGAACGGTTAATTTATTATGAATAAAATAAGAATTAAAAAAGAATAAAGCAATTAATAATAATATTAATTGATTTTAAATACAAAAATCTAAATTTTAAAAGCTCAAAATAATTTTTAAATCAATATTTAGGAAAAATCAGAATTAAAAATGACTTTTCCATAATTTTTGGAATTAAAATAAAAATAATACAAATTATCCGAAATAATGAATCAATTTAAATGAATAAAATTTTTTGAATTATTGAAAATAATAAAAGAAAATAATTTTTAGAATTTAAAACAATTATTAACTGATTTTTAGATATAACTAAATTGATTTTTGAAAATAGCACAAGGATTTTTTTTAATTAATGTAAAAAGAATTTGTCAAAAACGCTTTTCAGAATTGAAAAATAGGCTGTGAAGGATCAAACGCGGGTCAAATGACCGCGTTAAAACCGGGTTTAGGGGAACCAACCGGATTGGGAAGAACTCCGACCGGTTTCTAGGTAATCCCTAGATTCCGGCGGAGCTTCGCCGGACTCCGACGGTCCTAAACAGCCACAAATCGCCTGTTATTCCTCCTACTTCTTCCCCAACGCAAACCCAATTCGATTAAAAGCAAATACCAGACATGAACGACCTCGAACGAAGCTTAATGCTCCGTTTTCGATCAAAACCGGCCATAACTCCGGCCGTCTTCTTCCACTAACGCCGGCGAACTCCGCCCATAACCCAACTTCTCCATTTTTGAAGCAAAAACGAGGATACCTATCCCAAATCGAAGCTATTTTATTATACAACAGGTTCGTTTAATCAAAAACAATCACCAATCAATCAAATATTCTGAAAATTGAATTAAAAATTCAAAAACACTCAAGAATTCAAACTTTAAGAATCCTTAACCAAAATTAATAAAATTATATACCAAATCGATCTTTAGGACTCCAGGAACGATAATCTAACATCAAATCAAACAAAAAATTCCTTAAAATCAAAAATCAAATTTAAACAACAAAAAAATGGCAAGAAATGAAATGACAGAATAATCAACCTTTGGTGATGATTGTTATACCAAAAGAACGGGCTATTCAAGAACTTCAAATCGGATATTCGAGCTTCAAGAACGGATTAAAATCACTCTCAAAATCACCAGATTTGTGCTAAGAACAAAATCACACCCCCAAAGATATTCTTAAATTTTGTTTTTTTTTCTGAATTTTTGATAAAATAAATGAATAAAGAAATCAGTTTTCGGCTATTTATATTTTCTAAAAAATAAATACCCAAAATCAATTTAGGATGTTTTTATTCCCAACATTAAAATAATTAAGCCCCAAAATAATAATTATGGAAAATAATTTTAAAAGCTATAAAATATAAAATTTATATCAAAATTTCCCAAAAATTGTGAATAATACAAAAATACAAAACTAAACGGTATTTGAAATACATATAATTTTATAAAAATAAAAACACGAATTTTGTGGGTTTTGACGTCCTGTTGGTCCCGGTCCATTTATTTTCGAAAAACAAAAACTATACTTAAATTAACAGAAAAACTCGAGCACGTATAAAATACATTCAGATGCATATAACCGAGATAAAATGAATACCTCGATAAAGATGTTAATAAGCACATGTCCAATTTACGGATCGATTCATTAAAACACATAACCAGTATCCCATTGGATCATATCCGATCCGAAAATAGATTACTTAGCCACTAAGTAACTATAAAATGATACAATTTAATACCAAAATTGGATAATTATCAAAACTGAGCTTTTTATAAGACACCCTTTGAGAAAATAATGTACAAATATCCCGTCTCTCAAGAATACGGTTTTATTGATTTACCAAAATGATTATCGTATCGGAAATTTTGCGCCGGGAAGCAAACAGGTCAAACCGTAATCCGGATCGAAAAAGTTAAAACATGGAAAATGTCCGGAATTACCAGATTAGGTTAGGAAGGAGTTTTTCGAAGAGTTTCGGTTTGTAAAAACGTTAAAATGATTGAAGTTGGACGATTCCCGTCTTTACAAAAATGTTTTATAAATACTCAGAAAATAATAAATAAATCCATAAATCATTAAAAAATCATATAATAGTCCAAAAATTACCAGAAAAATATCATAATTATCTATATTTTATTTTAGACATATAAAAATTAAAATACTCACAGAATATCACATATAAACATCCTAAACATCAACTCCAATTACCAGATAATTCAATAAAATTCATACAAAAATCACATATATAACTTTAAATAATAATAATAATATATGAAAATATGGGATATTAGAATCTACCCCCTTATAAGGATTCTGTCCTCGGAATCAGCAGAAGAGAGAACTAGGGATCTTCTGGCCCATTTTCCCTTCACAAATAACATCAAATTTCCATAATCTCAAGTAAATCTTGGTTTCCTTGTATAATAAAACTTTTACAGGAGCTTCACGGTGCACACTGTTCCATCCACATCTTTTGACCAATAGAGAGAAATATAGAGAGAAAGAAAAAGAAAGAGATATATAGAGAGAAATAAAGAAACAGATTGACTTCGTTATATGCCATTTATAGTTTAACTACATTATAGTCCACTGTTACTCTTGGTAATCCCATCACATAATCCTCATTTGACTTGAACAGGATAACTCAGCTCAACTTGATTGGCATACCTTCGAATATTTAAAATGATAAAATCATGGAATTCCAAAGAGAAAAGAATTTTTTATCATAACGGATGTCCTATCATTGTGGTTACCAAAATATGAATTTAGGAGAAAGTATTGTTGAAATGAAAGAATAACTGAAAGATCAATATGATCAAACGAACTTGGTATTGCGAGTCCATATTAAGACACTAATAAAGGTTGTTAACTTTCTTATAGTCACAACACACACAAGTGATGGCGTCCCATCCAACTCATATCACACAGACAGGTATACCTTGTGTCCCCTGTAGTTACGGTTGTTCATCTCAGTTAGAATAAAAGAATATCAAAGGAATTTGAAATTCACTGAATAAAAGAGAAAAGATTTCAAAGCTGATATTTATGAAGGAAATGAAATCCAGAGAATAAAAAATTTGGCACAAAAATGATTAAAGGAATGTTAGAGAATATATCCTCTAACAGATACCTCTTTTTGAGAGAGATCAAAAGAAGTTATAGAAAGAGAAGGTATTGCCAAAATCATAATATTTATCTTCAATTTGAACTCTTCTGTTGAATCGTAGTAGGCTCGGAAGATTCCCTAATAGAAGTTTGCAATTTCCCGGAGTTATATCCAGCTCAACACAACCATCTCAAACGAATGTGCCTATGTTATTTTATTCGTTGGTACTACATCCAATAGTCCAACAGGAACTCGATATGAGCTCAAGCATCCTCACATAGCTATAAACACTTATACACACTCTTGTTTCTAGTTTATTATAACCTCAACTCTGATACCAACCTGTAACGCCCCCAAATCCCGGGTCAGAGGATTTGGTCGTCACGATGAAACCTCAATCCAAAATAACTTGTTTAATCGATAAGTAAATGCCAGCAACTGAAATATAGAATATGTGATGCCAAACTACACCCAAGATCTTTTCAGGTTACAGTTCTAGAAATAAGATATCCGAATTCCACATATAAATTTTCACTTTCTTCGAAAACTCTTTTTCAACAAATTCCAATTCAATACAAACCCACTAGTATAACTTCGAAAAGAAGTATACTAGGCCGAACTATGAAATAACAGAATTATAATATAATATAATATAAACAACTTTATATAATAGAACTTACACTAGTCCGCAAACCCTGGACCAACCACCTTTCAAGAGCTTCTTCTTTGCTTCCTCGAATTATGCGGCTATATGGTCTTTTTGATATAAAATCGACATCTGCATTAGAGCAGAATATTTAAAAACCATAATTGCTGAATCAGAAATTTGTTAAAGAATTGTATCATTATTTCTCACTATATTCAAAACTCTTTTTAATATTATCGAGCGAAATGCTTCAGCAATACTTTGAATCTTGACGAGAATAAAACTCGTAAAATAGTGTTTACAGAAATACCGTAAACAAGAATAACAAGAATCAGTGATTATGGATATAATCATAAACCTTATTCAAAACCGAACTTTTGAAATTAATACTTATTTTGTTGTCATATCAAATTAGATATCAATACGAACTTTGATGCTCACAACATCCCATACTGAAGTCAACATCATTCATCTATACTAATACCACCTTTGATATTTAACAACAAAGTAAGTATCAGCATAAATCAGAAACTGATTCGAAACCGCATTTCACCTTTAATCCAAAGCAGAAATAGTTGATAAATTATTTATTCTATGAATAATAAAACAATTTAGAAACAACAGTTTAGATTGGAACCAATTATATTTCATGTTGTTCTTAATGATCAGTCACGAAACAAAACCGATATCCCGCAGCCATACCGTAAATATAGGTACCACCCGTATCCTGCAGCCATACGGTACCTATAGGGCGCCAGAAAAGGTATATACTCGCCTTGAAAGATATTACAGATGGACCGATATCTCGATCACCTATGTTGTAACCAATAACCAGTAACCATTCCAATCTTAAAACCTTTTATTGAAAAAGGAGCCGAATCAACCGACATGCTAAATAATTTTATTCCCCCATTCACTTGGACAGGAATACTCGTAACAAAATCATCTTTCTCAAAATCCAAAACATTTATAAATCCAGTATTTTGATAAGTAAAACATTTAACTATTCAGAACATAGAATAGTAGTGGGTACTTGCATGATAAATATTTGTAATTCAGCGATATGTAAAATATTTATCTATTCTGACATTCGGTCTCAAAACATTTATCTATACTTGCATAATAGGATTCAAAATATATATATATATATATATCACTTGAACAATAACTGATGATAGAAAATACTTTCCTTTGGGATTTAGTAGTTAGTCACACTCGCAAATATGCATCTATTTTGACATTCTGTCTCAAAATATCACCGTCCTTCTTTTCAACACTTCACTGATATGCTGCTCCTACGATTGATAGAAGCCAGATATCCAATACCATTATATCTCATTCTTTATCCAACACCTTGTCCCGATCACTCGAACAATCCGTATCTATAATTAAAATATATAATTTAATCGTCTATACGATAATAACTCGACGAACTACGTGTCAAAACCTTATCGTCTACCCATACGATAGCCCACACATAAAGGAAACAATCAAATACAAGACTCTTGACCCACGCAAGCACATACTTCACATAGCATATAAGCGCATAACTCACGTACACATAATTCATATCACATATAAATCGGTTCGTCAAAAGGTTCGACTGGGTACGTTTAAACCTAAAATCGGGTCAATGTAAATATTTGTCGATCAGATACCGATTCAGAATAATTCGCAAATAAAACAACCTTGTAGTACAAAAGAATTTAGGCCTTAAAAGTATTTTATTGAAAGCGTAGTATTTTTCTGAGTCTGTACGCGTTCATTTCGTATGAAACGGACGAACGGTTTATTTATTACGAATAAAATAAAAATTAAATTAGAATAAATCAATTAATAATAATATTAATTAATATTAAATACCAAAATATAAATTTTAAAATCTTAAAATAATTTTTAAATCAATATTAAGGAAAAATCAGAATTAAAAATGACTTTTCCATAATTTTTGGAATTAAAATAAAATTAATACAAATTATCTAAATAAACTGATTAATTATCCAAAATAATTAATCAATTTAAATGAATAAAAAAATTTGTATTTTTGAAATTAATAAAAGAAAATAATTTTTTGGAATTTAAAATAATTAAGTAAATAATTTTTAGAATTTTAAATAATTATTAACTTATATTTAGATATAACTAAATTGATTTTTGAAAATAGGAAAAGGATTTTTTTAATAGAAGTAAAAAGAATTTGTCAAAAACGTTTTTCAGAATTGAAAAATAGGATGTGAAGGATCCAACACGGGTCAAATTACCGGGTTGAAACCGGGTGTAGGGGAACCAACCGGATCAGGAAGAACTCCGACCGGTTTCTTGGTAATCCCCAGATTCCGGCGGAGCTGCGCCGGACTCCGGCGGAGCTTCGCCGGACTCCGGCGGTCCTAAACAACCATAAATCGGTTGTTCTTCCTCCTACTTCTTCCCCCAACACAAACCCAGTTCGATTAAAAGCAATTACCAGATATGAACAACCTCAAACGAAGCTTAATGCTCTGTTTTCGATCAAAATCGGCAATAACTCCGGTCATCTTCTTCCATTAACGCCGGCGAACTCCGGCCATAACCCAACTTCTCCATTTCTGAACCAAAAACGATGATACCTATCTCAAATCGAAGCTATTTCATTGTACAACAGGTTCATTTAATAAAAAAATTCACCAATCAATCAAACATTCTGAAAATTGAATTAAAAATTCAAGAACACTCAAGAATTCGACCTATAAGAATCCTTAACCAAAATTAACGAAATTATATACCAAACCGATCCTTAGGACTCCAGAAACGATAATCTAACATCAAATCAAACAAACAATTCCTTAAAATGAAAAATCGAATTTAAACAACAAAAAAAAATGGCAAGAAATGAAATGATATAATAATCAACTTTTGCTGATGACTGTTATACCAAAAGAACGGGCTCTTCAAGAGCTTCAAATCGGATATTCAAGCTTCAAGACCGGATTAAATCACTATCAAAATCACCAGATTTGTGCTAAGAACAAAATGACACCCCCAAAGATATTCTTGAATATTGTTTTATTTTATGAATTTTTGATAAAATAAATGAATAAAGAAATCAGTTTTCCGCTATTTATATTTTCTGAAAAATAAATATCCAAAATCAATTTAGGGTGTTTTTATTCCCAACATTAAAATAATTCAGCCCCAAAATAATAATTATGGAGAATAATTTTAAAAGGGATAAAATATAAAATTTGTATCAAAATTTCCCAAAAATTGCGAGTAATGCAAAAATACAAAACTAAAGGGTATTTGAAATACAGATAAATATATAAAAATAAAAACACAAATTTTGTGGGTTTTGACGTACCTGGGGTCCTGGTCGGTTTATTTTCAAAAAACAAAAACGATACTTAAATTAACAGAAAAACCAGAGCACGTATAAAATACATTCTGATGTACATAACCGAGATAAACCGAATACCTCGATAAAGATGCTAATAAACACAATCCAAATTACGGATCGATTCATTTAAAACACATAACCAGTATTTCATTGGATCATATCAGATCCGAAAATAGATTACTTAGCCGCTAAGTAACTATAAAACGAAACAATTTAATACCAAAAGTGGATAATTATCAAAACTGAGCTTCTTATATGACACCCTATGAGAAAATAATGTAGAAATATCCCGTCTCTCAAGAATACGGATTTTATTGATTTACCAAAATGATTATCGTATCGGAAATTATGCGCTGGGACGCGCACGGGTCAAACCGTAATCCGGATCAAAAAAGTTAAATCACGGAAAATGTCCGGAATTACCAGATTAGGTTCGAAAGGAGTTTTTCGAAGAGTTTCGGGTTCTAAAAATATAAAAAATATTGAAGTTGGACGATTCCCGGCTTTACAAAATAGTTTTATAAATACTCAGAAAATAATAAATAAATCTATAAATCATTATAAAATCATATAATAGTACAAAAATTACCAGAAAAATATAATTATTATCTATATTTTATTCTGGACATAGTAAAAATTAAAATACTCACAGTATATCACATATAAACATCATAAACATCAATTCCAATTACCAGATAATTCACTAAAATTCATATAAAAATCGCATAAACAACTTTAAATAATAATAAAAATATCTGAAAATCTGAGATATTACAGTTTACATTTTCATTACTGCATTAGATTTTAGTTACAGAGGGAGGTAAACTGGGGAGAGGAGGCGAGAAACGAACTCAAGACCTGATGTCCCCCTAGGAACAATTTTGCCAATGATGACTGTTAAATTTTCTATATGAGTATATAAATGATGTTTCATATAAATGCAGGTAGTGGATTTGAATCCAGGAGCAAGTGTTTATTTGGTAAAGCTAGTTTATAGGTCAAATTATATCCTTAGCTACAAATTAATGGGACCCCTGAACAGATTGAGGCTACAAAATGGATGGTCAATGAAGTTCATCAGTGAGGTTCGTTCATTTATGCAAGAGTATCAAATTGTTAGTTATGGTGTCGTCTTATTTAAATTCATATAGAATATGTGATCAGTTATCTTATGTGCAATATCTCTTTGACTATAATGCCTTTATTTTTCTATTCCTAACTGTGTTATATGTTGCTTTTAATAAGGTATAAATATTATGATGTTCTGTAAGTCGTGACTTTATATAGAGGAATCTGCTTATATATGTTTGCTTAAATTTTTTGTTTCCTTTCTTGCCTAGATTAAAAATTTACAGGTCAGTATAATTCTCCTGAATCTAGATAGTGTGAAATATGAGATTTTCTAGTAATTCGCAATGTAAAAATCTATTAAAAAGTATTCATAGTTTGGTTGATATATTATTACTTTTGTCAAAATAATGCTTGATGATTGCTCTCTTCACATACTTTCTGTCTAAAAATTGATGTGCATGAATTTAAACGCGCAGGGCAAGTTTTATAAGCAAGTCAAAGCATAAGTGATCCGGTGGCTAATTTTTATTGAAATGTTTTCCTTTGTTAGTTTAAAAAGTGAACATGAATGAATTTCACTTAATTAAATTACCTACGATCAGTAATTAGTAACATGCTAAACTAGAATTTTCAGAAATGGAGTTAAATTTTTCTTTTGAATTACTTATTTTTCACCGGAAGAAAGAAAGTTTAAGAGACTGAGATTCGTTGTTGGCAACAAGTTTACCAGGATCTGAATTTTAACTTTAATATAAATTTGGATCAATACTGTTCACTACTATTCAATACTGATATAAATTTGCATCAGTATTGTTCACTGATCCAAATTTGGATCACTTGGTTTAATATAAAATAATGGTTTTGTTATTCGTAGTTTGTGAGATTTTAAATAAATTTTTATTTTTTTAATTATATAGTTAATAACAAAATATAATTAATAGTTAAAAAAATTTATTTTTAAACTAAAACATAAAATAATGAGAAAACATAATTTTATTAAAATTTTAATAGAAGTAGATTGAAGAGTCAGAAGTTCCGGATCCATAAGTTGAGACTATTCCGATCAATTAAAATACTTCATTCCAAGTATTTATCTGATATAAGTACATTTGTACAAGCATCTATTTGTGGGTTTACATGTTGAAAAGGAAGGACGAGGAATTGGCAATGTTTAAAAGGACCAAGGCTCAAGTAGAGCACGGAACAGAGACACGAGTTAAAGCACTTGGGACTGATCGTGGAGGAGAATTTGAAGCTTTCTGTACAGAAAATGGAGTCACATAACAATATACGGTTACGTATTCCCCTCAACAGAATGGAGTGTAGGAGCGTAAAAATCGCACTATAGTGGCTATGGGTCGTAGTCTTCTAAAACAAATGGAGATGTCGTTGACGCCATGGGGAGAAGTTATAAGGCGGTAAATTTATCTCCTTAACAGGTTGACCACACGTTCCATGAACGAACAGACACCATATGAAGCATGGAAGGGTGAAAAGCCAAATATTAGGCAGGTAAAGGTCTTTGGATGCTTGGTTAACATGAAGGATCCAGGGACTCACACACAGAAAATGGAAGACATGAGCAAGGTGTTGGTGAGCCTTGGAAATGAACCTGGAACTAAATCATATCGGCTATATGATCCAGAAAAGGATTGCATATTGGTAAGTAGAGATGTGATTTTTGAGGAGGGAAAAACTTGGAAGTGGAGTAAAGATCATCAAGGTATCCAGACATGTAATCATAAATACACATTCACTATTATTGACAACTTCACAAATGAAGGACAGGGTTCTACAACTTCTTAGCAACAGCATTCAAATTTAGAAAGTGACATGGCAACGCCGCTATCACAGTCAAGAACGCAAGGCTCATCACAATCGAATACATAAAGTTTTGGGACTGAAGCCAATAGTGAACCAAAACGCTTTAGGTTCATGGTTGATATATACAACAACACCGAAGAGATCGAGTCAGAGGATGAGTTGCTTTTGATGGTAGGGGATGATCCAAAGAACTACAAGTAAACTGTCAAATAGATAAGCTGGAGGCACGAAATGCAACAAGAGATGGATCCTATCGAGCTAAATGACACCTGAAAAATAACAGAGTTATAGCTGGAAGAAAGGTGATAGGGCTGAAGTGGGTTTACAAAATTAAGAAAGATGCAAATGGTGAAATAGTAAAATACAAGGAGAGGCTCGTGAAAAAGGGTTATGTTCAAGAATGAGGGTGGATTTCGATGAAATTTTCGCCCAAGTCACAACGCTAGAGACTGTTAGGCTATTATTGGCTTTGGCGGAAAAATACGGATGAGAGGTACACCATTTGGATGTTAAGACAGCGTTCTTGAATGGATAAACAATGGAAGAAGTTTACGTGACACAAACACAAGGCTTTGTCAAGAAAGGGCAGGAACATCTAGTTCAACAATAAAAGCACGTTATGGTTTACAACAGGCGCCACTTGCATGGCATACCAAACTCAACAAGAGTCTCGAGGAAATGGGTTTCACCAAGTGCCCACATGAACATATTTTGTATAAAAGAAGTAAACGAAGTGATACACTCATCATTGGAGTGTACGTAGATGATCTGTTAATTACAGGTTCCAAGACATTGAAGATTTCAAGCAGCAGATGATCGATCAGTTCAAGATGAATAATTTGGGGTAGTTGTCTTACTACCTAGGAATAGAGGTGAAGCAAGAAAAGGATTTCATCGAGCTAAGACAGACTGGATATGCTCGAAAGGTGCTAGAAAAAGCGGGAATGGGAGAGTGTAATCCTACCAAATATCCTATGGCCCCAAAGGAGCACATCACTAAGGATGAGGGTCGTACACTTATAGACCCAACGGAGTATAAAAGCATGGTTGGGGGGCTTCGATATCTAGTTCACACCCATCCTAATATAGCCTATGTTGTGGGAATCGTTAGTCGCTTCATAGAGAAGACCACTGTTAAGCACAAAAATGTTGTAAAACGCATTTTCGGGTATGTAAAAGGAACTTTGGAATTTGGTTTAGTGTATTCCAGGCACAGTGCAAATAACATGCTCGTAGGATATTCGGACAGTGATCTAGTCGGGAAAACACACGACAAGAAAAACACAGGAGGACTGGTTTTTTATCTGAATAATAGTCTCATAATCTGGGTCTCTCAAAAGCAACAGTGTGTTGCATTATCAAATTACGAGGCAAAATTGATGGTTGCCACTGCAGCCGCATGTCAAGAGATTTGGTTGAAGAAACTATTGAGCAAAATAAAAAGAGAGGAAGTAGGACCAGTCTTATTATACATCGATAACAATTCTGCTATGATTTGGCAAAAAACCCAGTATTTCTTGATAGGAGCAAGCATATAGACGTACAATACCATTTCATCCGGGAGTGCGTGGAGAGAATGGAGATAATCATCAAGCATATAAACTTAGAGTTGCAATGTGCACATATAATGACATAGGGACTTACCATAGAAAAATTCGAAAGGATGACAAAGTTTCTGGGCGTAAAGGAGTTAAACAAACAAGTTTCTTCTTAATGGGTGATTATTGGATTTTCTTTAATATGAAACTTGTATTTATTTATTTATCTTGTGTTTAAATCAGTTGGATAGTACACTATATGGTTGAATAAATCGTTGCATGTTTGTTTTAATGTGTTTTTTAGTCAAGTGTTTGTGGAAAAGTTATAGGAGATGCATATTAGGAGTTAGAGTCATTGTGGGAGGAGGTTACTCTTTGTGATCCTAGTTTCTAGCCATTTTCTTATCTATAACTTGTATTTCGTACTATAAGGATTAGTAAGAAACATAGCTTCCATGTAAAACTTTTGTCTCTCCGGGTTGTACATTTAAACACCTATATCTATACATATATTTTTTTGTTTTCTATACCATTATGGGTTATTGTTTTGCAAATTTCACACCAAAGCTACACCCCATCTCCATTAAAATAATAGAGGAGGAAAATTTTGGTAGAATTGAATAAGGAGCATTATCACTTAGAAAATCAATTCACTTCTCACTTTTATTTGAAAAATCACTAAAATCAAGAGGTATAATTGTTGAACTCTTATAAGATTAACAAAATATCTAACAAGAACAACACTAAATAATCAAATACAAATAAATCATGTTGGTCTTATGCACATGTGGGTTATTGGAGTAAGGATTATCTAGTAAAGGTCTATGAAATCTGGGGTGGTACTACAACTTGTGGATAACATGATTATTGGTGAGTTTATTGCCTCTCAAGCCAAGGACTATATATTACCTACAAATATATACTACTGTTCAATTATCTATCACTGATGCCCCACATAATGTGTATATTTGGGTTGGTATTCCTCTCTTTATAGATAAGAATATTGCTAGTACTTAGAACATAAATTGCAGTATATTTTCCTATAGTGCATCATGTGTCTTATAATATTAAAAATATAATAAGCCTAAAATGTTTAGTTAAAAATATCTTTAAACTTTGGTTTAAATGTGGTACAGCTGTAATTTTATACATATTTTCCTTTTTTTAGAAAAGGTTACTTATTAGTTTTATTAAGAATAATATTGTGCTTTTTTTTAATTATGAATGCTAAAGAAGAGAATATTTTAATTTAATATTAATGTTATTGCTTTAGAATAGAAAAATGATGTGGGCAACAAATGTAAAAGTGACGATTAAAATAGTATATATTCTTGCTTATAGGTGGATGCTTATAGGTGGAGACAAAATGATTAATTTCCATTTTAAACTTAAAGGGTTTTTTGTTGTAAATTTTATCAAAATAGTGTCTAAGAACTTCACATGTATATGTATAAAAGTTGATGGTGGTTATTTTTAAAAATTATTTAAAATTTTATTCTGAATAAATAATATCAAAAAATTATACACATACTTTTTTGTATGTGATAGAAGTCAAAATAAGGTACATATAAATAAAAATATTCAATAATTTTGAATCTTTATTAATACGCACTTATTTTAAAGTATAACACTATTAAATAATAAATGATTAACAGTGCAAAAAAAATTACATCTACTATTAAATCAAATTAAAAATAAGAAAAAAATTAAAATAAGTAAAAATAATATAAAAATTCATTGTTATATCTAGAATGTTCTACCACCTTTCTAGACTTCTAGTCATATCTCTATGGTTCCATATTCATTTATAAAAAAATCCACCTTCACATTATATCAGTATTCCTCTTTTCTCTATTTTCTTTTCATTCTCTCTGTGATCTTGATCTTTGGTAGCAGTTTCCTTCTATAACCTTTTTTTCTCTAAGCTCCTATGACCTTCTTCTTTGTTTGTAAATGCCTTTTATATTAGATTAGGAAAAATAAATGAAAGATGTTTAGACAGAGGAATAAGTTTGAAAAGGTAAATCCCCATCTTTTTATGCTCTCTTGTTATACTATAGATCTGCTATTGTGTCTTTCATTTTTCATATGTTCTGGTCATCATGATCATGGCCAATTTGTTAATCTCTTATTATGTAGCTGAACAGTTTTTATTGGGATATTTTTGATGCTATGTGTATGTGCGGTTCAGATCTGAAATTTTAGTGGCATGGGTTGAAAATTCATTGTTATCCTGATTTTACTGGTAATGAATCTACCATTCAATTTATTGTGATATCTATTTTTGAGGTGTAGGCTACAGCAGTGGTTAATTTGTTGTGATGTTTACTGATTATGATTTAAATTTGATAATTTGGGGGGAGGGGTAATTGTTGGGAAAGTGGATGGGTACACCCCTGTTTTTTTGGTTAAAAAAATATGAGTGTTTATTCCCTTTACTTTATGGTTTGGTACTTGATCCAAAACTCTCTGTGTTATACATAATAACTCATCTTCTAGTATTTATTTACGGCCACATGCTAACAGCTCAAAATTATAAGCTTAACTTATTTTAATTCCTACATTGATAAAAACAAACCAATCAAATAACTAAATTATAAAATTTCCGTCCATGCACACATAGTAGACAAACCTTTCAAATTAATTTTATCACGAAATAATACATTTACTAAATATTTAATTAGCTTTCCATGTAATTTTAAATATTTTATTTAATAAATGTGTTTTTTGTTATATATTTGCAGCAAACAATGAAGAAAATGCTCCATGAATTTTAGATGCAAGACTAATATCTTTAGGTGGAAGCCTAAACCAACCGATTGGGTGCTCGTGGAAGGTCATCCTAGGAAGGTCGTTATTCATGCAATAACTATAATAACTTAATGTGACATTAGGTTCCTCTATACAATATTTACTTAAATCTTTTTCTTTTGTACAACACTGTAATCAGATAAATGCTATCAGGCCATCCGTGAATCAAACAGAAGTCACTGCACTAGGTGCATTGCAAACTCTTGAAGATATCACCAAACTGAGTACAAACAGTATTCCAAAAATGCTCCATGTGAACCTGCATTAGTTTAAGATGAATTCGTAGCTGATCTGAACGCCCTTGTTCATTATGTTGCAACTGCTGAACTTGACAGTCAACTCTTCAAAAGGAATCTATAGGTCTATATTTTATATTGCATTTAATACTCACTTTATTTTTGTTTTCATAATTTCAATAATAAATTAATATGTTTTTTTTACAGGAAAATAAATGAATCAGATTTCAAGCACAAGAACAGTACTCAATGAGGTGGAAAATATTATTCAAAAAAGTGAAGGAATAATGTCACACTATTTGAAGAAGAAAATGAAACAAAATGAAATATATGTTGAATAAGATTTGTAATTAAAGACTAATCATATTTTTCCTTGTACATATATAAGGGGTTCGGTCGGTTGTATTTTTGACACATCTGGAAATTTTGTTTGTAATCTTAATTTAATTTATGATAAAGAAATTATCAAAAAATATGATTTTTCTAGTTTTTTTTTGCGATTTTATTATCTTCCAATATTTTTTGCAAATAATGAAATTAACTGAAATCAACCAAAATCTAGCAAATATGCAACAACGTTCCTAATTGTATATCTTGTGCTTTTAATTTAATGTATGCTTATTTTAATGGTAAGCATGTTTCTAGTAATAAGACTACTCCTCATCAGCATGTTAATAATAGGAAGCATGATAGGTCTAAGACTGTCGTAAGGCTAGAAAGGAGACATTTGACCTTGTAAACAGCCTTAACAAATTTCTGTTTAGACTCCTTTCTAGCCTTAGGAGGACTAGCAGTCTTAGACCTATCATGCTTCGTATTATTCACAAGCTGACGAGGAGTAGTCTTATCACTAGAAACATGCTTACCATTAAAATAAGCATACATCAAATTAAAAACACAAGACATACAATTAGGAACACCACATACTTTATGAGAGGGATTAACAACATGAAAATTATGCATGGTAGGCGATATTTTTATACTGAGGTATTTTTATACTAAGTTACTTTTATTTTACGCTGGCTTATCTCTTTCCAGATTTTACTATGTTTTCTTTTACTTGTACGTATAGGAACCCCCATATTTTAGTAAAATTGTTAACACTACAAGAAAATAGGCCAATTACGACGGCCAACTTACGACGGAAAAAAATGCGCGCCCAACTTACGACGGAAAAAAGTAAAACGTCGTAAATATTTACGACGAAATCGAAAACCTTCGTAAGTTTAATATTTTATTAATAAAATTATGCACGACACGATTAAACAAAAATGAAAATTATTTGAATTTGCGACGATTTAAACATTTTGTCGTAAGTTAATTATTTTTATTAAAATTTTAAATTGAAATTGAATAAAAAAATATTTTATCTAAATTTACAACGAAATATTTTTGACAGAAAAAATAGGATCGTCAAATTTACGACGGAAATTAAAATTCGTCGTAAGTTATCAAAGATGGAAATTTAACTTTTTCCCAAAACTTTTGGCGGGATAATAAAAATCATTTGAAGTTGCGACGATTTGAACATTTCGTCGTAAGTTAAATATCAAATTTACGACGAAAATTAAATTTCGTCGTAAGTTATCAAAGAGGGAAATTTAACCTTTTCCCCAAAATTTTGGCGGAAAATTTGACTTTTCTCAAAATTTTGGCGATAAATTTGACGTGTCTCAAGTTAGCACATGATTTTTGATAATTTCAATTTTTAAAAAATATTATTTCATGATCCAACCATATTAATGTCAATATTTATTTGTTTGGGTGACATTTCAAAAATTTCAGAAAAAATTATATATTTTGATAAAGTTATTTACTATGAAACATTGATTATATCACTAATATATATAAATATATATTGTCATCCATACGGTTTATCGATGAAAAATCAAACCATATATATACCATATTAATGTCAATATATAATATTGACTAGTTAGGTGTACTAGTCGAGCTCAGGTTTGACTGTTAAAATGTCAAACTAAATATTATTATTTTGATATAAAATTTTGGTTACATCACTAAATTATATACATATTGACATCCATACAGTTCGATCGTTGAAAAATATTTTTAAATTAATTCAAACACTAATTCAGGATTCAACACTAGTTAGCTGCACTAGTCAAACTGAAGCTTGACTGTTAAAATATCAAACCAAATAAAATTATTTTGATATGAAATTTTGGTTATATCAGTAATATATATATATATAGATATCTATTGACATCCATATGGTTCAATCGTTGAAAAATATCTTTTAAATAATTGAAACACTAATTCAAGATTCAACATTAGTTAGTTGTACTACTCAAACTAAAGCTTGACTGTTAAAATGTCAAACCAAATAAAATTATTTTGATATGAAATTTTGGTTATATCACTAATATATATATCTATTGACATCCATACGGTTGGATCGTTGAAAAATATTTTTAAAATAATTGAAACACTAATTCAAGATTTCAACACTAGTTAGCTGTACTTGTCAAACTGAAGCTTGACTGTTAAAATCTCAAATCAAATAAAATTATTTTGATATGAAATTTTGGTTATATCACTAATATATATATATATATATATATATATATATATATATATATCTATTCACATCCATACAGTTGGATCATTGAAAAATATTTTTAAAATAATCGAAACACTAATTCAAGATTCAACACTAGTTAGTTGTACTAGTCAAACTCATACTTGACTGTTAAAATGTCAAACCAAATAAAATTATTTTGATATGTAATTTTGGTTATATCACTAATATATATATCTATTGACAATCATACGGTTGGATCGTTAAAAAATATTTTTAAAATAATCTCAACACCAATTCAAGATTAAACACTAGTTAGATGTACTAGTCAAATTGACGCTTGACCGTTAAAATGGCAAACCAAATAAAAATCGTTTAATATGAAATTTGGGTTATATCACTAATAAATATGTCTACTGACATCCATACAGTTGGATCATTGAAAACTATTTTTAAAATAATCGAAATACTAATTCAAGATTCAACACTAGTTAGTTGTACTAGTCAAACTGAAGCTTGACTCTTAAAATGTCAAACCAAATAAAATTATTTTGTTATGAAATTTTGGTTATATCACTAATATGTATATATGTTAACATCCATATGGTTGAATCGTTGAAAAATATTTTTAAAATAATTGAAACACTAATTCAAGATTCAACACTAGTTAGCTATACTAGTCAAACTGATGCTTGACTGTTAAATTGTCAAACCAAATAAAATTATTTTGATATACGTTTGGATCGGTTAAAAATATTTTTAAAATAATCGAAAAATTAATTCAAGATTCAACACTAGTTAGCGCTATACTAGTCAAACTGATGCTTGACTGTTAAATTGTCAAACCAAATAATTTTTTTTGATATGTACCTTTTGTTATATCATTAATATATATCTATTGACATCCAAACGATTGGATCGATGAAAAATATTTTTAAAATAATGGAAACACAAATTCAAGATTAAACATAGTTAGTTGTACAAGTCAAACTCATGCTTTACTGTTAAAATGACAAACCAAATAAAATTATTTTGATATGTAACTTTTATTTTATTACTAATATATATATCTATTGACATACATACGGTTAGATCGATGAAATGTATTTTTAAAATAATCGAAACAAAAATTAAGAACTAAACATTGGTTAGTTGTACAAGTCAAACTAATGCTTGACTGTTAAAATCACAAAGCAAATAAAATTATTTTTATATGTAATTTTGGTTATATCACTTATATATATATATATATTGACATCAATACGGTTGGATCGATGAAAAGTATTTTGAAAATAATCGAAACAACAATTGAGGATTAAACACTAGTTAGATGTACTAATTTAATGTTTGACTATTAAAATGGTACACCAAATAAAATTATTTTGATATAAAATTTTGGTTATATCACTAATATATATATCCATTGACTCCTATAATATAAGTTATAATATGTACTAATCATCTATTGGTCATATTGGTGCTCAATACTCTTTCATTTCGGGATAGATTATCCAAAGGCATTGCGAAATATATATAAGGAAATTTTTTATTTTAATAAAAAGCTATTTATATAAAAATAAATTAATATTAAAATATATATATATATGTTATTATTATTATTTCTCAAAGTTAATAGTATACTTCAAGAGTCAATTTTATATTTTTATTGAAATAATATATTTCATAATAATTTGTAAAATATTTATGTATCAAAAAAGTGACATCTAATTTTTCTAATATATTTTTTTAAATAATCTTTTTAACGATCCAGCCATGTAAATGTTAAGATTTATTTATTTTAGTCATTTACACAAATTATCAAATATAAATATACGATTATATATATTTATATTTAAAATAATTATCAATTTTTAATCTATTTAAGTTTTAATAAAATTTTATTGAGTTTTCGATTTTTCCAAAAAAAACACCCCGCCTTTGAGAAACTAGGGATTTTTGTCTGCGCTACGCGTTCTAAATATAATTAATTTTTTAAAAAATATTAAATAATATAAAGAGAAATGTTTACGTAACTTTTCATTTGAACACTAACACAACATTACTCTTTTACGAAAAAAAATTACGCAAATATACTTTTTCACATATGTTAGAAAGATATATGTTGCGTTGTCATAATTATTTTTTAAAACATAATTAACTAATTTTAAATTTTGTTTGTTATAAATTCAGCCCATGTTTCACTTTTTTTCTTATGACATAAATTAATTTTAAGGTATATTACAATTTTATGAAGGAAATGATCTAAATATAATTTAATTAGTTAATAAAAAATTAAAATAATCTCAACAATATGTAAATTGTAAAATTTAATTTAATAAACTTTACAAAATTTCAATAATATGTATATTTTAATATTTTATTTAAAAGAATTTAAATTTATATTTTAAGATTAGATAATTCATACCCAACATGTCTTTAACAATGTATTCGGTTTAGGCATATTGAACAATACCGTTAACCGTCAACAAAACATAGAACAGAGCTCCGCAGAGGGAGTATCGATGACTACTACTTCAAATCACGGAAACCAACCCTCTATATCAGAAGATTATGAAATTTTCTTTGGAGGTTAGTAACCCCATCCATCCATGTTTTAGTTGTTGTCAATTGGTTGTAAAGTTCAAGGTGAGTAGATTGATTAAGACTTTAATTTTCATTCAAATATAATTTTTCAGTATATATAATGCTCCATTTGTATGTATAAGAGTATTCCATGTATTGATGTTGATTGCATATTTTAGTTTGGAGTCATATAGACAATGATTTGATTTCAAATTGATATAATTAGTTCACCGATGGATGCATGTACTTCTGTAGAGCCAATTGTTAAGATTTCCAATAGTAGATTATTCACGATTTTATTAAGATTTCTGCATGAACTGTTTTGGATTGAGTTTTAAATTTGAATGTTCAGGAACTTAAGAGAAAGCACGACTCATGGAATGTTGACTGGGATATGGGTAAATATGTTACACAATGTTTTTTATTCCTTGTTGGAAGCTGAATTAAAAATTTAGGTATATATGATTAATCAATGTTAAATGTAGGTAGATGACGAAAGCCGTTAGGCAGTTTTGTTTCTGCAAATGTGGAGAGAGATGAGGATGGAGCATTTGTAAGTGTTTGACTGATTGTATTTGAACGTTATTAAGAAGTTGAATTTATATCATACCTGACAGCATCATTTATCCAAAATTGCAGAGGGTTCCGTCTAGTTTTATTGATAAATTCCGGAGTAAACTTCATTCCCAATTACACATAAAGTGCAAGACAATTGTTTGGAATGTAAATTATTATAAGTATCGAAAAAAAATATGCGGCCTTCAAGAATTTATGAGATATTATGATTTAAAGATGTATTCTGTTGTTGTTTTTGAATATTATGGGTATGGCAACTTTTATGTCCAGTGTTTCAACCATATGGCTGTTTCGATTACACATTCCTCAGTTGAGCCAATATTTTTTTCAATAAAGAGAACTATAACAATTGGCTGATGGATTAGTTTATATATTGTCGTAATCATGATGTTACTGAGAGGTACCTTGCTTGTATTCACTACAATTCTATAAGACTTTATTCTGAACAATCCTTGATGTTGATTAGACAATACTCAAGTATGGAGGACTTGGATAATATGGCAACCACTCTCTCTATCTATACA
This sequence comes from Apium graveolens, assembly GCF_009905375.1. Classification (NCBI taxonomy): domain Eukaryota; kingdom Viridiplantae; phylum Streptophyta; class Magnoliopsida; order Apiales; family Apiaceae; genus Apium; species Apium graveolens. The sequence goes on along the minus strand of NC_133652.1, from coordinate 284,088,379 downwards.
TTTATTATTTCCCTCATATTTATAAACATTGGGTTTATTTATCTTAAATCTAATACTCAATGTGCTCAATTGAACAAGAACTACCTACTGATTTGGAAAATTTGTATAAGCGATGGAAATGATTATCCAGGATCTGTTTGAAGCATTGCTGCAGAAAATGGGATGTAATCATGCATTGGGTTGAAGAAAAGTGTTGGTTAGGGAAAGGATGGTCTGGAGTTCTGAAGGAGTTGGATATCTGCGCAGGTGATGTTATAGCTATAAATATGGCTCAGGAGCTACCAGAAATTGTTCTACTTTATATTTTTAAAAAGAAAGAAGTGGAAGCTGAGAAAACAGAAGGTATCTCACAATCTTTTGATATTACTATGCGGGTGCAACACTTTATTTGAAACATCAGTTTTTAATACCTAGAAGATACAAATATATTTACTAATAAATTTAAATTGGATAATTAACAAACAGGGGATAGGAATGGAAAAAGATTGTTTTATAAGATTTTTTTAGGGCCCTTTAAAGCTTGGATATCTTGTGAGTAACCTATTGTTTTTTAAAATACTCTTGTATCTTTTTAGTAAATGATCAATAATTCTTTTATGTTTTAACATTGTAACAGACAATCCCGAGATTTTTAGGCCAGGAGACTGAAAGTAGCTCCTTGGTGTTGAACATATTGTAATCAATGGGATTCTGTGGGATGTGAGATACGATGCTAAATTAAGAATAATTTATGGGCTAAAACAACTAATTAAGTATTTTGGTCTTGTGGAGAATGATATGATATTATTTAGTTTTGATGTGAATGGTGAGTTTTGTGGAAGGATTTTTATGTGTGAAGGAAAGGAAATTACACATTCCACAGCGGAGAGTAATGGGAGGAGAAGGCCTAGTGGCAAATTTTTTCTCTTTGAAGATAATGCGACAGATTCACCTGTTGAGACTGGTATGCCATATGTTTTGTTTCCTTACTTACTTTGCAGGCACCTTTTACATAGGCACTGGTCGTGATTTTAATATTGTATTATATCTGTACTTAGAACAAAATGTTAAAATTGTGGATGTGTCAACTAAAGTGGAGGTGGAAGGATATGATAACCCTGCAGAGGACAATACTGGAATACAGAATATGGAGTTGAGGGAAAATAACAATCCACAGGATGCGCAAGTTGCAATGAATCTTTAGTTTTCTAAATTATTGGATGGAAGTCTCTTGAACTCTAAATATCATGGAGCGGTTAATAATAATATATAAGACTATAATATAACTATTTCGAATACGTTGTTGTATTATGGTCAGGAACAGACTGATCAAATTATGCTAACATATTCAACTGTTGTGCAGCACATTCCTAGAACTATAAGATTTCGAGATCAAATATGGAAAAGTGGAGACATGGTGAAGTTCAGAACGGGCCAAGGAGTTTGGGATACAAAAATAGTTCTAAACGGTACAGCTGCCAGATTTTCACGTGGATGGAGCAAATTCAAAGATCTTGACTTAAAGGAAGATGATAATCCGTGCTTCACATTATAGCAAGACAGTGTTGTTCCAACTTTTCACATTGAAATCAATCCTCCCAATTAGTAATTATCCTCCATATATTTCATAGGATCTGATTATGCTACTTTACAGTATCAAGGTAGTTTGGAGACTGAGTTTTGATATTCTGATGTTGTTGGAATACTCTTTGTATCAATTTGAACGTGTTCCATGTGGTTATGCTTTAAATTACATTGAATGATGTTGTAATTTTGTGTTTGCATATGCGACTTAAGTTTTCAAGCTGGTGATGAGAACTTAAATCAAATCCTTAATATTATTAGGGGAGTGCCCTTTTATTTTCAATAGCAGACTAATATATAGTTTTGATATATTTTTAACTTGATGACTCATATGCACATGGTAAATTGTACCTTTTTTATTTTGATACTTATCTATAAATTTGGTTTTTTCTCATAAACCTCTCTATATTTGTAATGATTTGCATATTGTAATGTACAAACTTTCTTTTTTTGAAAATCACTTGCGGTTGAAATGGTAAGTGCATTTGAAAAGTTTCCGATTTTTCCAAAAAAAACACCCCGCCGTTGAGAAATAGAACAGTCTAATAATCTAATTGCTTCACATCTGAATATATTTTCAGTCTCTCTTCCTTGCTTCTCTCTCCCCTTCACTCGTCCCCTCTCTTTTCCCCCTCGCCTCTCCTGGTTATGGAAAATCTATACATACATAAATGTTTACTTTAATTCTAGCCTCCTTTTGTTGATTTGTATGTTTCTTTTACACGGGCTTTAGTTATGGTTTCGTTTAGGATTTCAATTTGACTTCAATTTGGGGTTTTAGTCAGTGTTCAAAACTAGGGCTTTAGGGCTTATTTTTGGATTCAAGGGAAGGCATCCCTGTCTCTCTCTTCCTGGTATGCACATCTCTCTCTCCCCTCTCTCTATGCTCATACCTCTCTCTCTCTATCTCTCCCTCTCTCCTTCCCCCCTCTCTTTCCCCCTCCATGTATATATATTTGTGTGGATTTTGTAAATTGTACTGTAATTAGCTACTAATTTTCTTGTAGTGCTTTATCTGGTAGATTTATATTTATTCGTTTTTGTTTGTGTTGCGTAGAGAATACAAAATAATTTGAATTGTGATGAAAAGCCTTGTGGGAAAATATCAATAAACAATAAATCAGCTAATATAGTTCAATATAACCATTTCTTTATTTAAGAAGGATTTTGTTTTTCTAGATTGGCACTTGCATATCATATACAATATTTTTGGTGTATGTAATGCTGAGTTTTCTTCCGATATGCAGAACAAACCCCTCATTACCAAAGTTATTATGCTTTATGTACCTGGCCTTGACGCAGGTCTTTACTTGTCACAGTCTAAGGTACTCCACAATTTCAAAGAGTATTGTGGCGTTCCAAAAGCATTGTCAGCTCTAAAGTTGGTGACATTTATCTTTTCTAGCAGAATATTGGATTTATGCATTGCATTTCTTGAAAGTTTATGCTTTTGGTTTTTTGTTTGTTGATAGTTGTGTAGCAGATGGAATACAGACTATAGATGCTCATCTTACATACAAGGTGAAAAGAAAAAGGGCTATTACTGAGCCTATAAGAAAACCTGTTCAGAATCAGAGTTCCGATCAAGGTATATATCAGCTATAAAGTTATAGACTTATAGTGCTTTCTGGGTTAAAATAAGTAAAATAGTAAACTATCTTCGATGCAGGAACCTGTGATTCTATTTTTTATCTATCCTTTGGTGATCACTCGAAAGATTTACCATTTCCCCTGTCATATTACACACTCACACAGACCGAACTAGAACAAAATGGTTACTTCCGTAGTCAACCAGGTGACAATATATATACAGTATACCATTTCCTTTTTATCCTTTATTCCCTTCACGTTTAAGTTGTTTGGTTGTGTTGATAAAGCTGATGAGATCCATCTTTTGTGCAGATTTTATTTCAACTCTTCCTTGTCCTTCAGGAGCTCCTACCCATGAAATATTGGCGCTTGATTGTGCAATGGTAAGGCAGGGTTCAGATGTTCAGTGTTGTTCCATGTTTCTGGCCTGGAAGTGCTATATCATTATTATATGTATATTATATTTCTTTTCAAATATTGAAGTTATGTACTATATTCGTTCTTCTAATCAATTTACTGTATAGTTCCACATCGGATTTTCTTAGTCAGACTTGTTAGTTATTGATGTTGCCGATTGAATTTTGATGGGATAATGACAGTGTCCCTATTGCATATGCTACAGCAGTATATGTGACTGTATATTCGATATATATATTGATTAATAGGGTTGTAGTGAAGGATATGGTAAAAATATATTGCTTTTTATTTGTTCGTTTTGCTTGGTTTAGGTGGAAAGTTCTTAAAAAAACCCTGTTCTATTGATTGGCAGGAAATCTGGTGAACCAAGCAAGAGGAAGCCATACTTGCCTGTTGATAAACAGTTCTTGATAACCAGAAATGGTAAATTTAATCTCAATATCCCTGGAATGTTTAGTTTGGTGTAAGATGTTTTTTTTCTTTTTTACTAAGTTGATAGTTTTATTTTTGTTATAGAAACTTATTATTTTATAATTGATTGTGATCATTAACTTGTATTATCTATTCTAGTTATAGTATCTTTACTTAATATAAGTATATAATATTGCCCCATGTGTTGTGTTCAATAAATACGTTTGGTATGTTGTTGTAAGAGGGCTCTGTCTAAGTAGTGTATAAAGCTGTCTGAATAGGGTTTAATAGGTTCTGCGTAAATGAGAGTTTTCCTCACTTGCAGAAATTAGTTGAAGGATACTTGCTTAGGGCTGCTCACATGAGTGATATATTCACGCATATTCTGATATGGCATTTATAGGTGGGAGTTGCTTTTTGGTTATTCTCCCCATTTTAATTAATTAATTAATTAATTTCAGTTTATTCAGAGTTTTAAAGCTTAACTATTATATTTAAGAATGGTATGGGAAGTCTTGTGAACCAGAGACTGGGAAAGAATCAAAGGAGAAGGATACACCAGTTGCCCTAAAGGTATACTTGTATAAAAAATCAACGTTCTCATACTCGCTAAGAAAATTAATTGTTAATTGTTTATTTTTTTGGTACTCGAAAATTGTATGATTAGATTAGAATATTTTTACTACAAAAACTTATATTCCCCAACATTATCATTCAAATGATTCTGGTTGGCAATGTTGAATGTGATCAGAAAGATAATAGTTGGAAAAAGACTAAATTCAGTGTTGGTAAATGCTTATCAACATGGACTAAGTATAAATATTTTATGTTTAATTTGTAATGTACTTTAACATTCTGCTGGTATATGTGTAATCTTTCATGTTGTGGAAATTGTTTGCAACACCATTATTAATTCTTCATGAATATTAACTACAAGATTACATAGTATTTTACTACTTCAAACTGGTAACATATTATATGTGTATGTGACTGATAACCTCTGCATATATACTATGCACAATGAGAAAAATACACTGTTCTATATTTAGAAAGGTAACAATGTTAAAGAAGTTAATTAGAAAACCATGGCTAGCTATACAAAAATCATCCGAGTGTGTAGTAAAATTATCAATTTTCTAAACTGATTACTTTAATTTTTTTAACCTCACCTATAAAATTTACCAATAATTTTATTGAAAATAATAAAAGAAACTAATTTTTAGAATTTAAAATAATTATTAACTGATTTTTAGATATAACTAAATTGATTTTTGAAAATAGCAAAAGGATTTTTTTTAATTAAAGTAAAAAGAATTTGTCAAAAACGCTTTTCAGAATTGAAAAATAGGCTGTGAAGGATCAAACCCGGGTCAAATGACCGGGTTAAAACCGGGTTTAGGGGAACCAACCGGATTGGGAAGAACTCCGACCGGTTTCTAGGTAATCCTTTATGCAGCGACTACTAAGATAGTAGATGTCATCAAGCCTAAAGACTTGGAGACCACTATGATAAAGAGGGCTGTAAAACTTTTCAAAAACCAGCGCCTAGGGGATCGCTTCTCTGAGTTTATCTAGTCCAGCATACCTGATATTTATCTGAGTTTCATTAGGTTGTGCTTTTTTACATGTTTTTTCATCTTCATTCATGCACACTAACTCAGCTTCTAAAAACTCATTTATTTCTTTAAGCTTCGTATTATCAGCATTCAAACTATCACATTCAATAGTCTTACATTTAAAGGTAACATACAAAGAGTACAAGAAAGTTTTCAATTCAGACATATTATCTATATCAACAGGAAATATAACTGAAGGTACCTTATCAGTTCCTAGGGGATTCTCTCCATGCGTTGCAATGGGTGCATAGCATTCATCATCATTGTCAGTTTTTTAATGAATTGTATCATTGTTTCTCACTGTATTCAAAACTCTTTTTGATATTTTTGAGCGAAATACTTCAGCAATACTTTGAATTTTGATGAGAATAAAACTCGTAAAACATTGTTTAGAAAAATATCGTAAACAACAATAACAAGAAGCAATGATTATGGATTGAATTAAAAACCTTATTCAAAACCGAACTCTTGAAATTAATACTTCTTTTGTTGTCATATCAAATTAGATATCAATACGAACTTTGATGCTCACAAAATCTCATACTAAAGTCAATATCATTCATCTATACTCATACCATATTTGATATTTAACAACAAAGTAAGTATCAGCATAAATCAGAAACTGATTTGAAACCGCATTTCACCTTTAATCCAAAGCAGAAATAGTTGATAAATCATTTATTCTATGAATATCAAAACAATTTAGAAACAACAGTTTAGATTGGAACCAATTATATTTCATGTTGTTCGTGATGATCAGTAAATATAGGTACTACCCGTATCCCGCAGCCATACGGTACCTATAGGGCGCCAGAAAATGCATATACTCGCCTTGAAATATACTACAGCTGGACCGATATCTCGATCACCTATGCTGTAATCAGTAACCATTCCAATCTTAAAACCTTTTATTGAAAAAGGAGCTGAATCAATCGACATCCTAAATAATTTTATTCCCCCATTCACTTGGGCAGGAATACTCGCAACAAAATCATCTTTCTCAAAATCCAAAACATTTATAAATCGAGTAATTTGATAAGTAAAACATTTAAGTATTCTGAACATAGAAAAGCAGAGTGTACTTACATGATAAGCATTTTAATTTCGCGATATGTAGAACATTTGTCTATTCTGAACTGGGAATAGGGAAAGCAATACTTGCATAATAGGATTCAAAATATATATCACTTGAATAATAAGTGATGATAGAAATACTTTCCTTTGGGATTTAGTAGTTAGTCACACTCACAAAGACGCATCTATTCTGACATTCTGTCTCAAAATATCACCATCCTTCTTTTCAACACTTCACTGATATGCTACTCTGCTAGAAGCCAGATATCAAATACCATTCCATCTCATTCTTTATCCAACACCTTGTCCTGATCACTCGAACAATCTGTATCTATAATTAAAAGATATAATTTAATCGTCTATAAGATAATAACTCGACGAACTGCGTGTCAAAACCCTATCGTCTACCCATATGATAGCCCACACATAAAGGAAACACTCAAACACATGACTCTTGACCCACGCAAGAACATAATTCACATAGAACATAAGCATATAACTCACATATACATAATTTATATCATATATGACTCGGTTCGTCAAAAGGTTCGACTGGGTACGTTTAACCCTAAAATCGAGTCAATGTCAATTGTCAATTAGATACCGATTCAGAATAACTCGCAAATCAAAAAACCTTGTAATACAAAAGAATTTAGGCCTCAAAAGTATTTTTATTGAAAGCGTGGTATATTTCTGAGTCTGTACGCGTTCGTTTCGTATTAAACGGATGAACGGTTTATTTATTATGAATAAAATAAGAATTAAAAAAGAATAAAGCAATTAATAATAATATTAATTGATTTTAAATACAAAAATCTAAATTTTAAAAGCTCAAAATAATTTTTAAATCAATATTTAGGAAAAATCAGAATTAAAAATGACTTTTCCATAATTTTTGGAATTAAAATAAAAATAATACAAATTATCTAAATAAACTGATTAATTATCCGAAATAATGAATCAATTTAAATGAATAAATTTTTTTAAATTATTGAAAATAATAAAAGAAAATAATTTTTAGAATTTAAAATAGTTATTAACTGATTTTTAGATATAACTAAATTGATTTTTGAAAATAGCAAAAGGATTTTTTTTAATTAAAGTAAAAAGAATTTGTCAAAAACGCTTTTGAGAATTGAAAAATAGGCTGTGAAGGATCAAACCCGGGTCAAATGACCGGATTAAAACCGGGTTTAGGGGAACCAACCGGATTGGGAAGAACTCCGACCGGTTTCTAGGTAATCCCCAGATTCCGACCTCGAACGAAGCTTAATGCTCCGTTTTCGATCAAAACCGGCCATAACTCCGGCCGTCTTCTTCCACTAACGCCGGCGAACTCTGCCCATAACCCAACTTCTCCATTTTTGAAGCAAAAACGAGGATACCTATCCCAAATCGAAGCTATTTCATTATACAACAGGTTCGTTTAATCAAAAACAATCACCAATCAATCAAACATTCTGAAAATTGAATTAAAAATTCAAAAACACTCAAGAATTCAAACTTTAAGAATCCTTAACCAAAATCAATAAAATTATATACCAAATCGATCTTTAGGACTCCAGGAACGATAATCTAACATCAAATCAAACAAAAAATTCCTTAAAATCAAAAATCAAATTTAAACAACAAAAAAAATGGCAAGAAATGAAATGACAGAATAATCAACCTTTGGTGATGATTGTTATACCAAAAGAACGGGCTATTCAAGAACTTCAAATCGGATATTCGAGCTTCAAGAACGGATTAAAATCACTCTCAAAATCACCAGATTTGTGCTAAGAACCAAATCACACCCCCAAAGATATTCTTAAATTTTGTTTTATTTTCTGAATTTTTGATAAAATAAATGAATAAAGAAATCAGTTTTCGGCTATTTATATTTTCTAAAAAATAAATACCCAAAATCAATTTAGGATGTTTTTATTCCCAACATTAAAATAATTAAGCCCCAAAATAATAATTATGGAAAATAATTTAAAAAGCTATAAAATATAAAATTTGTATCAAAATTTCCCAAAAATTGTGAATAATGCAAAAATACAAAACTAAACGGTATTTGAAATACATATAATTCTATAAAAATAAAAACACGAATTTTGTGGGTTTTGACGTCCTGTTGGTCCCGGTCCATTTATTTTCGAAAAACAAAAACTATACTTAAATTAACAGAAAAACTCGAGCACGTATAAAATACATTCAGATGTATATAACCGAGATAAAATGAATACCTCGATAAAGATGTTAATAAGCACATGTCCAATTTACGGATCGATTCATTAAAACACATAACCAGTATCCCATTGGATCATATCAGATCCGAAAATAGATTACTTAGCCGCTAAGTAACTATAAAATGATACAATTTAATACCAAAAATTGGATAATTATCAAAACCGAGCTTCTTATAAGACACCCTTTGAGAAAATAATGTACAAATATCCCTTCTCTCAAGAATACGGGTTTTATTGATTTACCAAAATGATTATCGTATCGGAAATTTTACGCCGGAAAGCGTACGGGTCAAACCGTAATCCGGATCGAAAAAGTTAAATTACGAAATATATGTCTGGAATTACCAGATTAGGTTAGGAAGGAGTTTTTTGAAGAGTTTCGGGTTATAAAACTTATAAACGATTGAAGTTGGTCGATTCACGGCTTTACAAAATAGTTTTATAAATACTTAGAAAATAATAAATAAATCCATAAATCATTATAAAATCATATAATAGTCAAAAAATTACCAGAAAAATATCATAATTATCTATATTATATTCTAGACATATAAAAATTATAATACTCACAGAATATAACATATAAACATCCTAAACATCAACTCCAATTACCAGATAATTCAATAAAATTCATATAAAAATCACATAAACAACTTTAAATAATAATAATAATATCTGAAAATATGGGATATTACAATCTACCCCCTTATAAGGATTCCATCTTCGGAATCAACAGAAGAGAGCACTAGGGATCTTCTGGCCCATTTTCCCTTCACAAATAACATCAAATTTCCATAATCTCAAGTAAATCTTATTTTCCTTGTATAATAAAACTTTTATAGGAGCTTCACAGTGCACCACTGTTCCATTATACGGTGCACCACTGTTCCATCCACATCTTTTGACCAATAGAGAGAAATATAGAGAGAAAGAAAAAGAAAGAGATATATAGAGAGAAATAAAGAAACAGATTGACTTCATTATACGCCACTGATAGTTTAATTACATTATAGTCTACTGTTACTCTTGGTAATCCCATCACATAACCCTGCTTTGACTTGATCAGGATAACTCAGCTCAACTTGATTGGCATACCTTCGAATATTTAAAATGATAAAATCATGGAATTCCAAAGAGAAAAGAATTTTTTATCATAACGGATGTCCTATAATTGTGGTTACCAAAATATGAATTTAGGAGAAAGTATTGTTGAAATGAAAGAATAACTGAGAGATCAATATGATCAAACGAACTTGGTATTGCGAGTCCATATTAAGACACTAATAAAGGTTGTTAACTTTCTTATAGTCACAACACACACAAGTGATGGCGTCCCATCCAACTCATATCACACAGACAGGTATACCTTGTGTCCCCTGTAGTTACGGTTGTTCATCTCAGTCAGAATAAAAGAATATCAAAGGAATTTGAATTTAACTGAATAAAACAGAAAAGATTTCAAAGCTGATATTTATGAAGGAAATGAAATCCAGAGAATAAAAATTTTGGCACAAAAATGATTAAAGGAATGTTAGAGAATATATCCACTAACAGATACCTCTTTTTGAGAGAGATCAAAAGAAGTTATAGAAAGAGAAGGTATTGCCAAAATCATAATATTTATCTTCAATTTGAACTCTTCTGTTGAATCGTAGTAGGCTCGGAAGATTCCCTAATAGAAGTTTGCAATTTCCCGGAGTTATATCTAGCTCAACACAACCATCTCAAACGAATGTGCCTATCTTATTTTATTCGTTGGTACTACATCCAATAGTCCAACAGGAACTCGATATGAGCTAAAGCATCCTCACATAGCTATAAACACTTATACACACTCTTGTTTCTAGTTTATTATAACCTCAACTCTGATACCAACCTGTAACACCCCCAAATCCCGGGTCAGAGGATTTGGTCGTCACGATGAAACCTCAATCCAAAATAACTTGTTTAATCGATAAGTAAATGCCAGTAACTGAAATATAGAATATGTGATGCCAAACTACACCCAAGATCTTTTGAGGTTACATTTCTAGAAATAAGATATCCGAATTCCACATATAAATTTTCACTTTCTTCGAAAACTCTTTTTCAACAAATTCCAATTCAATACAAACCCACTAGTATAACTTCGAAAAGAAGTATACTAGGCCGAACTATGAAATAACAGAATTATAATATAATATAATATAAACAACTTTATATAATAGAACTTACACTAGTCCACAAATCCTGGACCAACCACCTTTCAAGAGCTTCTTCTTTGCTTCCTCGAATTATGCGGCTATATGGTCTTTTTGATATAAAACCGACATCTGCATTAGAGCAAAATATTTAAAAACCATAATTGCTGAATCAGAAATTTGTTAAAGAATTGTATCATTATTTCTCACTGTATTCAAAACTCTTTTTAATATTATCGAGCGAAATGCCTCAGCAATACTTTGAATCTTGACGAGAATAAAACTCGTAAAATAGTGTTTACGGAAATACCGTAAACAAGAATAACAAGAATCAGTGATTATGGATTGAATCATAAACCTTATTCAAAACCGAACTTTTGAAATTGATACTTATTTTGTTGTCATATCAAATTAGATATCAATACGAACTTTGATGCTCACAACATCCCATACTGAAGTCAACATCATTCATCTATACTAATACCACCTTTGATATTTAACAACAAAGTAAGTATTAGCATAAATCAGAAACTGATTCGAAACCGCATTTCACCTTTAATCCAAAGCAGAAATAGTTGATAAATTATTTATTCTATGAATAATAAAACAATTTAGAAATAACAGTTTAGATTGGAACCAATTATATTTCATGTTGTTCTTAATGATCAGTCACGAAACAAAACCGGTATCCCGCAGCCATACCGTAAATATAGGTACCACCCGTATCCTGCAGCCATACGGTACCTATAGGGCGCCAGAAAAGGTATATGCTCACCTTGAAAGATATTACAGATGGACCGATATCTCGATCACCTATGTTGTAATCAGTAACCAGTAACCATTCCAATCTTAAAACCTTTTATTGAAAAAGGAGCCGAATCAACCGACATGCTAAATAATTTTATTCCCCCATTCACTTGGACAGGAATACTCGTAACAAAATCATCTTTCTCAAAATCCAAAACATTTATAAATCCAGTATTTTGATAAGTAAAACATTTAACTATTCAGAACATAGAATAGCAGTGGGTACTTGCATGATAAGTATTTGTAATTCAGCGATATGTAAAATATTTATCTATTCTGACATTCGGTCTCCAAACATTTATCTATACTTGCATAATAGGATTCAAAATATATATATATATCACTTGAACAATAACTGATGATAGAAAATACTTTCCTTTGGGATTTAGTAGTTAGTCACACTCGCAAATACGCATCTATTCTGACATTCTGTCTCAAAATATCACCGTCCTTCTTTTCAACACTTCACTGATATGCTGCTCCTACGATTGATAGAAGCCAGATATCCAATACCATTCTATCTCATTCTTTATCCAACACCTTGTCCCGATCACTCGAACAATCCGTATCTATAATTAAAATATATAATTTAATCGTCTATACGATAATAACTCGACGAACGACGTGTCAAAACCTTATCGTCTACCCATACGATAGCCCACACATAAAGGAAACAATCAAATATAGGACTCTTGACCCACGCAAGCACATACTTCATATAGCATGTAAGCGCATAGCTCACGTACACATAATTCATATCACATATAAATCGGTTCGTCAAAAGGTTCGACTGGGTACGTTTAAACCTAAAATCGGGTCAATGTAAATATTTGTCGATCAGATACCGATTCAGAATAATTCGCAAATAAAACAACCTTGTAGTACAAAAGAATTTAGGCCTTAAAAGTATTTTATTGAAAGCATAGTATTTTTCTGAGTCTGTACGCGTTCATTTCGTATGAAACGGACGAACGGTTTATTTATTACGAATAAAATAAAAATTAAATGAGAATAAATCAATTAATAATAATATTAATTAATATTAAATACCAAAATATAAATTTTAAAATCTTAAAATAATTTTTAAATCAATATTAAGGAAAAATCAGAATTAAAAATGACTTTTCCATAATTTTTGGAATTAAAATAAAATTAATACAAATTATCTAAATAAACTGATTAATTATCCAAAATAATTAATCAATTTAAATGAATAAAAAATTTTGTATTTTTGAAATTAATAAAAGAAAATAATTTTTTGGAATTTAAAATAATTAAGTAAATAATTTTTAGAATTTTAAATAATTATTAACTTATATTTAGATATAACTAAATTGATTTTTGAAAATAGGAAAAGGATTTTTTAATAGAAGTAAAAAGAATTTGTCAAAAACGTTTTTCAGAATTGAAAAATAGGATGTGAAGGATCAAACACGGGTCAAATTACCGGGTTGAAACCGGGTGTAGGGGAACCAACCGGATCAGGAAGAACTCCGACCGGTTTCTTGGTAATCCCCAGATTCCGGCGGAGATGCGCCGGACTCCGGCGGAGCTGCGCCGGACTCCGGCGGAGCTTCGCCGGACTCCGGCGGTCCCAAACAACCACAAATCGGCTGTTCTTCCTCCTACTTCTTCCCCCAACACAAACCCAGTTCGATTAAAAGCAATTACCGGATATGAACAACCTCAAATGAAGCTTAATGCTCTATTTTCGATCAAAACCGGCCATAACTCTGGTCGTCTTCTTCCATTAACGCCGGCAAACTCCGGCCATAACCCAACTTCTCCATTTCTGAACCAAAAACGATGATACCTATCTCAAATCGAAGCTATTTCATTGTACAACAGGTTCATTTAATAAAAAAATTCACCAATCAATCAAACATTCTAAAAATTGAATTAAAAATTCAAGAACACTCAAGAATTCGACCTATAAGAATCCTTAACCAAAATTAACGAAATTATATACCAAACCGATACTTAGGACTCCAGAAACGATAATCTAACATCAAATCAAACAAACAATTCCTTAAAATGAAAAATCGAATTTAAACAACAAAAAAAAATGGCAAGAAATGAAATGACAGAATAATCAACTTTTGCTGATGACTGTTATACCAAAAGAACGGGCTCTTCAAGAGCTTCAAATCGGATATTCAAGCTTCAAGACCGGATTAAAATCACTATCAAAATCACCATATTTGTGCTAAGAACAAAATCACACCCCCAAAGATATTCTTGAATATTGTTTTATTTTCTGAATTTTTGATAAAATAAATGAATAAAGAAATCAGTTTTCCGCTATTTATATTTTCTGAAAAATAAATATCCAAAATCAATTTAGGGTATTTTTATTCCCAACATTAAAATAATTTAGCCCCAAAATAATAATTACGGAGAATAATTTTAAAAGGGATAAAATATAAAATTTGTATCAAAATTTCCCAAAAATTGCGAATAATGTAAAAATACAAAACTAAAGGGTATTTGAAATACATATAAATATATAAAAACAAAAACACAAATTTTGTGGGTTTTGACGTACCTGGGGTCCTGGTCGGTTTATTTTCAAAAAACAAAAACGATACTTAAATTAACAGAAAAACCAGAGCACGTATAAAATACATTCTGATGTACATAACCGAGATAAACCGAATACCTCGATAAAGATGCTAATAAACACACATCCAAATTACGGATCGATTCATTTAAAACACATAACCAGTATTCCATTGGATCATATCAGATCCGAAAATAGATTACTTAGCCGCTAAGTAACTATAAAACGAAACAATTTAATACCAAAAGTGGATAATTATCAAAACTGAGCTTCTTATATGACACCCTATGAGAAAATAATGTAGAAATATCCCGTCTCTCAAGAATACGGGTTTTATTGATTTACCAAAATGATTATCGTATCGGAAATTATGCGCTGGGACGCGCACGGGTCAAACCGTAATCCGGATCGAAAAAGTTAAATCACGGAAAATGTCCGGAATTACCAGATTAGGTTCGAATGGAGTTTTCCGAAGAGTTTCGGGTTCTAAAAATGTAAAAAATATTGAAGTTGGACGATTCCCGGCTTTACAAAATAGTTTTATAAATACTCAGAAAATAATAAATAAATCCATAAATCATTATAAAATCATATAATAGTCCAAAAATTACCAGAAAAATATAATTATTATCTATATTTTATTCTGGACATATAAAAATTAAAATACTCACAGTATATCACATATAAACATCATAAACATCAATTCCAATTACCAGATAATTCACTAAAATTCATATAAAAATCGCATAAACAAATTTAAATAATAATAAAAATATCTGAAAATCTGAGATATTACAGTTTACATTTTCATTACTGCATTAGATTTTAGTTACAGAGGGAGGTAAACTGGGGAGAGGAGGCGAGAAACGAACTCTAGACCTGATGTCCCCCTAGGAACAATTTTGCCAATGATGACTGTTAAATTTTCTATATGAGTATATAAATGATGTTTCATATAAATGCAGGTAGTGGATTTGAATCCAGGAGCAAGTGTTTATTTGGTAAAGCTAGTTTATAGGTCAAATTATGTCCTTAGCTACAAATTAATGGGACCCCTGAACAGATTGAGGCTACAAAATGGATGGTCAATGAAGTTCATCAGTGAGGTTCATTCATTTATGCAAGAGTATCAAATTGTTAGTTATGGTGTCGTCTTATTTAAATTCATATAGAATATGTGATCAGTTATCTTATATGCAATATCTCTTTGACTATAATGCCTTTGTTTTTCTATTCCTAACTGTGTTATATGCTGCTTTTAATAAGGTATAAATATTATGATGTTCTGTAAGTCGTGACTTTATATAGAGGAATCTGCTTATATATGTTTGCTTAAATTTTGTGTTTCCTTTCTTGCCTAGATTAAAAATTTACAGGTCAGTATAATTCTCGTGAATCTAGATAATGTGAAATATGAGATTTTCTAGTAATTCGCAATGTAAAAATCTATTTAAAAGTATTCATAGTTTGGTTGATATATTATTACTTTTGTCAAAATAATGCTTGATGATTGCTCTCTTCACATACTTTCTGTATAAAAATTGATGTGCATGAATTTAAACGCGCAGGGCAAGTTTTATAAGCAAGTCAAAGCATAAGTGATTCGGTGGCTAATTTTATTGAAATGTTTTCCTTTGTTAGTTTAAAAAGTGAACATGAATGAATTTCACTTAATTAAATTACCTACGATCAGTAATTAGTAACATGCTAAACTAGAATTTTCAGAAATGGTGTTAAATTTTTCTTTTGAATTACGTATTTTTCACCGGAAGAAAGAAAGTTTAACAGACTGAGATTCGTTGTTTGCAACAAGTTTACCAGGATCTGAATTTTAACTGTAATATAAATTTGGATCAATATTGTTCACTACTATTCAATACTGATATAAATTTGCATCAGTATTGTTCACTGATCCAAATTTGGATCACTTGGTTTAATATAAAATAATGGTTTTGTTATTCGTAGTTTGTGAGATTTTAAATAAATTTTTATTTTTTTAATTATATAGTTAATAACAAAATATAATTAATAGTTAAAAAAATTTATTTTTAAACTAAAACATAAAATAATGAGAAAACATAATTTTATTAAAATTTTAATAGAAGTAGATTGAAGAGTCAGAAGTTCCGGATCCATAAGTTGAGACTATTCCGATCAATTAAAATACTTCATTCCAAGTATTTATCTGATAGAAGTACATTTGTACAAGCATCTATTTGTGGGTTTACATGTTGAAAAGGAAGGACGAGGAATTGGCAATGTTTAAAAGGACCAAGGCTCAATTAGAGCACGGAACAGAGACACGAGTTAAAGCACTTGGGACTGATCGTGGAGGAGAATTATGTTCTAAAGAATTTGAAGCTTTCTGTACAGAAAATGGAGTCACATAACAATATACGGTTACGTATTCCCCTCAACAGAATGGAGTGTAGGAGCGTAAAAATCGCACTATAGTGGCTATGGGTCGTAGTCTTCTAAAACAAATGGAGATGTCGTTGACGCCATGGGGAGAAGTTGTAAGGCGGTAAATTTATCTCCTTAACAGGTTGACCACACGTTCCATGAACGAACATACACCATATGAAGCATGGAAGGGTGAAAAGCCAAATATTGGGCAGGTAAAGGTCTTTGGATGCTTGGTTAACATGAAGGATCCAGGGACTCACACACGGAAAATGGAAGACATGAGCAAGGTGTTGGTGAGCCTTGGAAATGAACCTGGAACTAAATCATATCGGCTATATGATCCAGAAAAGGATTGCATATTGGTAAGTAGAGATGTGATTTTTGAGGAGGGAAAAACTTGGAAGTGGAGTAAAGATCAGCAAGGTATCCAGACATGTAATCATAAATACACATTCACTATTGTTGACAACTTCACAAATGAAGGACAGGGTTCTACAACTTCTTAGCAACTGCATTCAAATTTAGAAAGTGACATGGCAACGCCGCTATCACAGTCAAGAACGCAAGGCTCATCACAATCGAATACATAAAGTTTTGGGACTGAAGCCAATAGTGAACCAAAACGCTTTAGGTTCATGGTTGATATATACAACAACACCGAAGAGATCGAGTCAGAATATGAGTTGCTTTTGATGGTAGGGGATGATCCAAGGAACTACAAGTAAACTGTCAAAGAGATAAGCTGGAGGCACGAAATGCAACAAGAGATGGATCCTATCGAGCTAAATGGCACCTGGAAAATAACAGAGTTACAGCTGGAAGAAAGGTGATAGGGCTGAAGTGGGTTTATAAAATTAAGAAAGATGCAAATGGTGAAATAGTAAAATACAAGGAGATGCTCGTGAAAAAGGGTTATGTTCAAGAATGAGGGTGGATTTCGATGAAATTTTTGCCCAAGTCACAACGCTAGAGACTGTTAGGCTATTATTGGCTTTGGCGGAAAAATACGGATGAGAGGTACACCATTTGGATGTTAAGACAGCGTTCTTGAATGGATAAACAAAGGAAGAAGTTTATGTGACACAAACACAAGGCTTTGTCAAGAAAGGGCAGGAACATCTAGTGTACAAGTTGATAAAAGCACGTTATGGTTTACGACAGGCGCCACTTGCATGGCATACCAAACTCAACAAGAGTCTCGAGGAAATGGGTTTCACCAAGTGCCCACATGAACATATTTTGTATAAAAGAAGTAAACGAAGTGATACACTCATCATTGGAGTGTACGTAGATGATCTGTTAATTACAGGTTCCAAGAAATTGAAGATTTCAAGCAGCAGATGATCGATCAGTTCAAGATGAATAATTTGGGGTAGTTGTCTTACTCCCTAGGAATAGAGGTGAAGCAAGAAAAGGATTTCATCGAGCTAAGACGGACTGGATATGCTCGAAAGGTGCTAGAAAAAGCGGGAATGGGAGAGTGTAATCCTACCAAATATCCTATGGCCCCAAAGGAGCACATTACTAAGGATGAGGGTCGTACACTTATAGACCCAACGGAGTATAAAAGCATGGTCGGGGGGCTTCGATATCTAGTTCACACCCATCCTAATATAGCCTATGTTGTGGGAATCGTTAGTCGCTTCATAGAGAAGACCACTGTTAAGCACAAACATGTTGTAAAACGCATTTTTGGGTATGTAAAAGGAACTTTGGAATTTGGTTTAGTGTATTCCAGGCACAGTGCAAATAACATGCTCGTAGGATATCCGGACAGTGATCTAGTCGGGAAAACACACGACAAGAAAAACACAGGAGGACTGGTTTTTTATCTGAATAATAGTCTCATAATCTGGGTCTCTCAAAAGCAACAGTGTGTTGCATTATCAAATTACGAGGCAAAATTGATGGTTGCCACTGCAGCCGCATGTCAAGAGATTTGGTTGAAGAAACTATTGAGCAAAATAAAAAGAGAGGAAGTAGGACCAGTCTTATTGTACATCGATAACAATTCTGCTATGATTTGGCAAAAAACCCAGTGTTTCTTCATAGGAGCAAGCATATAGACGTACAATACCATTTCATCCGGGAGTGCGTGGAGAGAATGGAGATAATCATCAAGCATATAAACTTATAGTTGCAATGTGCACATATAATGACATAGGGACTTACCATAGTAAAATTCGAAAGGATGAGAAAGTTTCTGGGCGTAAAGGAGTTAAACAAACAAGTTTCTTCTTAAGGGTGATTATTGGATTTTCTTTAATATGAAACTTGTATTTATTTATTTATCTTGTGTTTAAATCAGTTGGATAGTACACTATATGGTTGAATAAGTCGTTGCATGTTTGTTTTAATGTGTGTTTTAGTCAAGTGTTTGTGGAAAAGTTATAGGAGATGTATATTAGCAGTTAGAGTCATTGTGGGAGGAGGTTACTCTTTGTGATCCTAGTTTCTAGCCATTTTCTTATCTATAACTTGTATTTCGTACTATAAGGATTAGTAATAAACATAGCTTCCATGTAAAACTTTTGTCTCTCCGGTTGTACATTTAAACACCTATATCTATACATATATTTTTTTGTTTTCTATACCATTATGGGTTATTATTTTGCAAATTTCACACCAAAGCTACACCCCTTCTCCATTAAAATAATAGAGGAGGAAAATTTTGGTAGAATTGAATAAGGAGCATTATCACTTAGAAAATCAATTCACTTCTCACTTTTATTTGAAAAATCACTAAAATCAAGAGGTATAATTGTTGAACTCTTATAAGATTAACAAAATATCTAACAAGAACAACACTAAATAATCAAATACAAATAAATCATGTTGGTCTTATGGACATGTGGGTTATTGGAGTAAGGATTATCTAGTAAAGGTCTATGAAATCTGGGGTGGTACTACAACTTGTGGATAACATGATTATTGGTGAGTTTATTGCCTCTCAAGCCAAGGACTATATATTACCTACAAATATATACTACTTTTTAATTATCTATCACTGATGCCCGAGATAATGTGTATATTTGGGTTGGTATTCCTCTCTTTATAGATAAGAATATTGCTAGTACTTAGAACATAAATTGCAGTATATTTTCCTATAGTGCATCATGTGTCTTATAATATTAAAAATATAATAAGCCTAAAATGTTTAGTTAAAAATATCTTTAAACTTTTATTTAAATGTGGTACAGCTGTAATTTTATACATATTTTCCTTTTTTTAGAAAAGGTTACTTATTAGTTTTATTAAGAATAATATTGTGCTTTTTTTTAATTATGAATGCTAAAGAAGAGAATATTTTAATTTAATATTAATGTTATTGCTTTAGAATAGAAAAATGATGTGGGCAACAAATGTAAAAGTGACGATAGAATAGTATATATTCTTGCTTATAGGTGGATGCTTATAGGTGGAGACAAAATGATTAATTTCCATTTTAAACTTAAAGGGTTTTTTGTTGTAAATTTTATCAAAATAGTGTCTAAGAACTTCACATGTATATGTATAAAAGTTGATGGTGGTTATTTTTAAAAATTATTTAAAATTTTATTCTGATTAAATAATATCAAAAAATTATACACATACTTTTTTGTATGTGATAGAAGTCAAAATAAGGTACATGTAAATAAAAATATTCAATAATTTTGAATCTTTATTAATACGCACTTATTTTAAAGTATAACACTATTAAATAATAAATGATTAACAGTGCAAAAAAAATTACATCTACTATTAAATCAAATTAAAAATAAGAAAAAAATTAAAATAAGTAAAAATAATATAAAAATTCATTGTTATATCTAGAATGTTCTACCGCCTTCTGTAGACTTCTAGTCATATCTCTATGGTTCCATATTCATTTATAAAAAAATCCACCTTCACATTATATCAGTATTCCTCTTTTCTCTATTTTCTTTTCATTCTCTCTGTGATCTTGATCTTTGGTAGCAGTTTCCTTCTATAACCTTTTTTTCTCTAAGCTCCTATGACCTTCTTCTTTGTTTGTAAATGCCTTTTATATTAGATTAGGAAAAATAAATGAAAGATGTTTAGACAGAGGAATAAGTTTGAAAAGGTAAATCCCCATCTTTTTATGCTCTCTTGTTATACTATAGATCTGCTATTGTGTCTTTCATTTTTCATATGTTCTGGTCATCATGATCATGGCCAATTTGTTAATCTCTTATTATGTAGCTGAACAGTTTTTATTGGGATATTTTTGATGCTATGTGTATGTGTGCGGTTCACATCTGAAATTTTAGTGGCATGGGTTGAAAATTCATTGTTATCCTGATTTTACTGGTAATGAATCTACCATTCAATTTATTGTGATATCTATTTTTGAGGTGTAGGCTACAGCAGTGGTTAATTGGTTGTGATGTTTACTGATTATGATTTAAATTTGATCATTTGGGGGAGGGGTAATTGTTGGGAAAGTGGATGGGTACACCCCTGTTTTTTTGGTTAAAAAAATATGAGTGTTTATTCCCTTTACTTTATGGTTTGGTACTTGATCCAAAACTCTCTGTGTTATACATAATAACTCATCTTCTAGTATTTATTTATGGCCACATGCTAACAGCTCAAAATTATAAGCTTAACTTATTTTAATTCCTACATTGATAAAAACAAACCAATCAAATAACTAAATTATAAAATTTCCGTCCATGCACACATAGTAGACAAACCTTTCAAATTAATTTTATCACGAAATAATACATTTACTAAATATTTAATTAGCTTTCCATGTAATTTTAAATATTTTATTTAATAAATGTGTTTTTTGTTATATATTTGCAGCAAACAATGAAGAAAATGCTTCATGAATTTTAGATGCAAGACTAATATCTTTAGGTGGAAGCCTAAACCAACCGATTGGGTGCTCGTGGAAGGTCATCCTAGGAAGGTTGTTATTCATGCAATAACTATAATAACTTAATGTGACATTAGGTTCCTCTATACAATATTTACTTAAATCTTTTTCTTTTGTACAACACTGTAATCAGATAAATGCTATGAGGCCATCTGTGAATCAAACAGAAGTCACTGCACTAGGTGCATTGCAAACTCTTGAAGATATCACCAAACTGAGTACAAAGAGTATTCCAAAAATGCTCCATGTGAACCTGCATTAGTTTAAGATGAATTCGTAGCTGATCTGAACGCCCTTGTTCATTATGTTGCAACTGCTGAACTTGACAGTCAACTCTTCAAAAGGAATCTATAGGTCTATATTTTATATTGCATTTAATACTCAGTTTATTTTTGTTTTCATAATTTCAATAATAAATTAATATGTTTTTATTTTACAGGAAAATAAATGAATCAGATTTCAAGCACAAGAACAGTACTCAATGAGGTGGAGAATATAATTCAAAAAAGTGAAGGAATAATGTCACACTATTTGAAGAAGAAAATGAAACAAAATGAAATATATGTTGAATAAGATTTGTAATTAAAGACTAATCATATTTTTCCTTGTACATATATAAGGGGTTCGGTCGGTTGTATTTTTGACACATCTGGAAATTTTGTTTGTAATCTTAATTTAATTTATGATAAAGAAATTATCAAAAAATATGATTTTTCTAGTTTTTTTTTGCGATTTTATTATCTTCCAATATTTTTTGCAAATAATGAAATTAACTGAAATCAACCAAAATCTAGCAAATATGCAACAACGTTCCTAATTGTATATCTTGTGCTTTTAATTTGATATATGCTTATTTTAATGGTAAGCATGTTTCTAGTAATAAGACTACTCCTCATCAGCATGTGAATAATAGGAAGCATGATAGGTCTAAGACTGTCGTAAGGCTAGAAAGGAGACATTTGACCTTGTAAACAGCCTTAACAAATTTCTGTTTAGGCTCCTTTCTAGCCTTAGGAGGACTAGCAGTCTTAGACCTATCATGCTTCGTATTATTCACATGCTGACGAGGAGTAGTCTTATCACTAGAAACATGCTTACCATTAAAATAACCATACATCAAATTAAAAACACAAGACATACAATTAGGAACACCACATACTTTATGAGAGGGATTAACAATAGGAAAATTATGCATGGTAGGCCATATTTTTATACTGAGGTATTTTTAAAAAAAGCCATTTATAATATAAGTTACTTTTATTTTACACTGGCTTATCTCTTTCCAGATTTTACTATGTTTTCTTTTACTTGTACGTATAGGACCCCCCATATTTTAGTAAAATTGTTAACACTACAACAAAATAGGCCAATTACGACGGAAAAAAATGCGCGCCCAACTTACGACGGAAATTTACGACTGAAATTAAAATTCGTCGTAAGTTAAGATGGAAATTTAACTTTTTCCCAAAACTTTTGGCGGGATAATAAAAATCATTTGAAGTTGCGACGATTTGAACATTTCGTCGTAAGTTAAATATCAAATTTACGATAAAAATTAAATTTCGTCCTAAGTTATCAAAGAGGGAAATTTAACCTTTTCCCCAAAATTTTGGCGGAAAATTTGACTTTTCTCAAAATTTTGGCGATAAATTTGACGTGTCTCAAGTTAGCACATGATTTTTGATAATTTCAATTTTTAAAAAATATTATTTCATGATCCAACCATATTAATGTCAATATTTATTTGTTTGGGTGACATTTCAAAAATTTCAGAAAAAATTATATATTTTGATAAAGTAATTTACTATGAAACATTGATTATATCACTAATATATATAAGTATATATTATCATCCATACGGTTTATCGATGAAAAATCAAACCATATATACCATATTAATGTCAATATATAATATTGACTAGTTAGGTGTACTAGTCGAGCTCATGTTTGACTGTTAAAATGTCAAACTAAATATTATTATTTTGATATAAAATTTTGGTTACATCACTAAAATATATACATATTGACATCCATACAGTTCGATCGTTGAAAAATATTTTTAAATTAATTGAAACACTAATTCAGGATTCAACACTAGTTAGCTGCACTAGTCAAACTGAAGCTTGACTTTTAAATTGTCAAACAAATAAAATTATTTTGATATGAAATTTTGGTTATATCAGTAATATATATATATATATATATATATATATATATATAGATATCTATTGACATCCATATGGTTGAATCGTTGAAAAATATCTTTTAAATAATTGAAACACTAATTCAAGATTCAACATTAGTTAGTTGTACTACTCAAACTAAAGCTTGACTGTTAAAATGTCAAACCAAATAAAATTATTTTGATATGAAATTTTGGTTATATCACTAATATATATATCTATTGACATCCATACGGTTGGATCGTTGAAAAATATTTTTAAAATAATTGAAACACTAATTCAAGATTCAACACTAGTTAGCTGTACTTGTCAAACTGAAGCTTGACTGTTAAAATCTTAAATCAAATAAAATTATTTTGATATGAAATTTTGGTTATATCACTAATATATATATCTATTCACATCCATACAGTTGGATCGTTGAAAAATATTTTTAAAATAATCGAAACACTAATTCAAGATTCAACACTAGTTAGTTGTACTAGTCAAACTCATACTTGACTGTTAAAATGTCAAACCAAATAAAATTATTTTGATATGTAATTTTGGTTATATCACTAATATATATATATCTATTGACAACCATACAGTTGGATCGTTGAAAAATATTTTTAAAATAATCTCAACACCAATTCAAGATTAAACACTAGTTAGATGTACTAGTCAAATTGACGCTTGACCATTAAAATGGCAAACCAAATAAAAATCGTTTAATATGAAATTTGGGTTATATCACTAATAAATATGTCTACTGACATCCATACAGTTGGATCATTGAAAACTATTTTTAAAATAATCGAAATACTAATTCAAGATTCAACACCAGTTAGTTGTACTAGTCAAACTGAAGCTTGACTCTTAAAATGTCAAACCAAATAAAATTATTTTGTTATGAAATTTTGGTTATATCACTAATATGTATATATGTTAACATCCATATGGTTGAATCGTTGAAAAATATTTTTAAAATAATTGAAACACTAATTCAAGATTCAACACTAGTTAGCTATACTAGTCAAACTGATGCTTGACTGTTAAATTGTCAAACCAAATAAAATTATTTTGATATACGGTTGGATCGGTGAAACATATTTTTAAAATAATCGAAAAATTAATTCAAGATTCAACACTAGTTAGCGCTATACTAGTCAAACTGATGCTTGACTGTTAAATTGTCAAACCAAATAATTTTTTTTTGATATGTACCTTTTGTTATATCATTAATATATATCTATTGACATCCAAACGATTGGATCGATAAAAATATTTTTAAAATAATGGAAACACAAATTCAAGATTAAACATAGTTAGTTGTACAAGTCAAACTCATGCTTTACTGTTAAAATGACAAACCAAATAAAATTATTTTGATATGTAACTTTTATTTTATCACTAATATATATATATCTATTGACATACATATGGTTAGATCGATGAAATGTATTTTTAAAATAATCGAAACAAAAATTAAGAACTAAACACTGGTTAGTTGTACAAGTCAAACTAATGCTTGACTGTTAAAATCACAAAGCAAATAAAATTATTTTAAATGTAATTTTGGTTATATCACTTATATATATATATATATTGACATCAATACGGTTGGATCGATGAAAAGTATTTTGAAAATAATCGAAACAACAATTGAGGATTAAACACTAGTTAGTTGTACTAATTTAATGTTTGACTGTTAAAATGGTACACCAAATAAAATTATTTTGATATAAAATTTTGGTTATATCACTAATATATATATCTATTGACTCCTATAATATAAGTTATAATATGTACTAATCATCTATTGGTCATATTGGTGCTCAATACTCTTTCATTTCGGGATAGATTATCCAAAGGCATTACGAAATATATATAAGGAAATTTTTTATTTTAATAAAAAGCTATTTATATAAAAATAAATTAATATTGAAATATATATATATGTTATTATTATTATTTCTCAAAGTTAATAGTATACTTCAAGAGTCAATTTTATATTTTTATAGAAATAATATATTTCATAATAATTTGTAAAATATTTATGTATCAAAAAAGTGACATTTAATTTTTCTAATATATTTTTTTAAATAATCTTTTTAACGATCCAGCCATGTAAATGTTAAGATTTATTTATTTTAGTCATATACACAAATTATCAAATATAAATATACGATTATATATATTTATATTTAAAATAATTATCAATTTTTAATCTATTTAAGTTTTAATAAAATTTTATTGAGTTTCCGATTTTTCCAAAAAAAACACCCCGCCTTTGAGAAACTAGGGATTTTTGTCCGC
The DNA here is from genome assembly GCF_009905375.1 of Apium graveolens. Taxonomy (NCBI): domain Eukaryota; kingdom Viridiplantae; phylum Streptophyta; class Magnoliopsida; order Apiales; family Apiaceae; genus Apium; species Apium graveolens. The sequence continues at coordinate 284,062,158 of NC_133652.1, read as the reverse complement.
GCTACGCGTTCTAAATATAATTAATTTTTTAAAAAATATTAAATAATATAAAGAGAAATGTTTACGTAACTTTTCATTTGAACACTAACACAACATTACTCTTTTACGAAAAAAATTACGCAAATATACTTTTTCACATATGTTAGAAAGATATATGTTGCGTTGTCATAATTATTTTTTAAAACATAATTAACTAATTTTTAAATTTTGTTTGTTATAAATTCAGCCCATGTTTCACTTTTTTTCTTATGACATAGATTAATTTTAAGGTATATTACAATTTTATGAAGGAAATGATCTAAATATAATTTAATTATTTAATAAAAAATTAAAATAATCTCAACAATATGTAAATTGTAAAATTTAATTTAATAAACTTTACAAAATTTCAAAAATATGTATATTTTAATATTTTATTTAAAAGAATTTAAATTTATATTTTAAGATTAGATAATTCATACCCAACATGTCTTTAACAATGTATTCGGTTTAGGCATATTGAACAATACCGTTAACCGTCAACAAAACATAGAACAGAGCTCCGCAGAGGGAGGATCGATGACTACTACTTCAAATCATGGAAACCAACCCTCTAAATCAGAAGATTACGAAATTTTTTTGGAGGTTAGTAACCCCATCCATCCATGTTTTAGTTGTTGTCAATTGGTTGTAAAGTTCAAGGTGAGTAGATTGATTAAGACTTTCATTTTCATTCAAATATAATTTTTCAGTATATATAATGCTCCATTTGTATGTATAAGAGTATTCCATGTATTGATGTTGATTGCATATTTTAGTTTGGAGTCATATAGACAATGATTTGATTTCAAATTGATATAATTAGTTCACCGATGGATGCATGTATTTCTGTAGAGCCAATTGTTAAGATTTCCAATAGTAGATTATTCACGATTTTATTAAGATTTCTGCATGAACTGTTTTGGATTGAGTTTTAAATTTGAATGTTCAGGAACTTAAGAGAAAGCACGACTCATGGAATGTTGACTGGGATATGGGTAAATATGTTACACAATGTTTTTCATTGCTTGTTGGAAGCTGAATTAAAAATTTAGGTATATATGATTAATCAATGTTAAATGTAGGTAGATGACGAAAACCGTTAGGCAATTTTGTTTCTGCAAATGTGGAGAGAGATGAGGATGGAGCATTTGTAAGTGTTTGACTGATTGTATTTGAACGTTATTAAGAAGTTGAATTTATATCGTACCTGACAGCATCATTTATCCAAAATTGCAGAGGGTTCCGTCTAGTTTTATTGATAAATTTCGGAGTAACTTCATTCCCAATTGCACATAAAGTGCAAGACAATTGTTTGGAATGCGAATTATTATAAGTATCGAAAGAAAATATGCGGCCTTCAAGAATTTATGAGATATTATGATTTAAAGATGTATTCTGTTGTTGTTTTTGAATATTATGGGTATGGCAACTTTTATGTCCAGTATTTTAACCATATGGCTGTTTCGATTACAAATTCCTCAGTTGAGCCAATATTTTTTTCAATAAAGAGAACTATAACAATTGGCTGATGGATTAATTTATATATTGTCGTAATCATGATGTTACTGAGAGGTACCTTGCTTGTATTCACTACAATTCTATAAGACTTTATTCTGAACAATCCTTGATGTTGATTAGACAATACTCAAGTATGGAGGACTTGGATAATATGGCAACCACTCTCTCTATCTATACATTTATTATTTCCCTCATATTTATAAACATTGGGTTTATTTATCTTAAATCTAATACTCAATGTGCTCAATTGAATAAGAACTGCCTACTGATTTGGAAAATTTGTATAAGCGATGGAAAGGATTATCCAGGATCTGTTTGAAGCATGGCTGCAGAAAATGGGATGTAATCATACATTGGGTTGAAGAAAAGTGTTGGTTAGGGAAAGGATGGTCTGGAGTTCTGAAGGAGTTGGATATCTGCGCAGGTGATGTTATAGCTATAAATATGGCTCAGGAGCTACCAGAAATTGTTCTACTTTATATTTTTAAAAAGAAAGAAGTGGAAGCTGAGAAAACAGAAGGTATCTCACAATCTTTTGATATTACTATGCGGGTGCAACACTTTATTTGAAACATCAGTTTTTAATACCTAGAAGATACAAATATATTTACTAATAAATTTAAATTGGATAATTAACAAACAGGGGATAGGAATGGAAAAAGATCATTTTATAAGATTTTTTTAGGGCCCTTTAAAGCTTGGATATCTTGTGAGTAACCTATTGTTTTTTAAAATACTCTTGTATCTTTTTAGTAAATGATCAATAATTCTTTTATGTTTTAACATTGTAACAGACAATCCCGAGATTTTTAGGCCAGGAGACTGAAAAGTAGCTCCTTGGTGTTGAACATATTGTAATCAATGGGATTCTGTGGGATGTGAGATACGATGCTAAATTAAGAATAATTTATGGGCTAAAACAACTAATTAAGTATTTTGGTCTTGTGGAGAATGATATGATATTATTTAGTTTTGATGTGAATGGTGAGTTTTGTGGAAGGATTTTTATGTGTGAAGGAAAGGAAATTACACGTTCCACAGCGGAGAGTAATGGGAGGAGAAGGCCTAGTGGAAAATTTTTTCTCTTTGAAGATAATGCGACAGATTCACCTATTGAGATTGGTATGCCATATGTTTTGTTTCCTTATTTACTTTGCAGGCACCTTTTACATAGGCACTGGTCGTGATTTTAATATTGTATTATATCTGTACTTAGAACAAAATGTTGAAATTGTGGATGTGTCAACTAAAATGGAGGTGGAAGGATATGATAACCCTGCAGAGGACAATACTGGAATACAGAATATGGAGTTGAGGGAAAATAACAATCCACATGATGCGCAAGTTGTAATGAATCTTTAGTTTTCTAAATTATTGGATGGAAGTCTCTGGAACTCTAAATGTCATGGAGCGGTTAATAATAATATATAAGACTATAATATAACTATTTCGAATACCTTGTTGTATTATGGTCAGGAACAGACTGATCAAATTATGCTAACATATTCAACTGTTGTGCAGCACATTCCTAGAACTATAAGATTTCGAGATCAAATATGGAAAAGTGGAGACATGGTGAAGTTCAGAACGGGCCAAGGAGTTTGGGATACAAAAATAGTTCTAAACGGTACAGCTGCCAGATTTTCACGTGGATGGAGCAAATTCAAAGATCTTGACTTAAAGGAAGATGATAATCCGTGCTTCACATTATAGCAAGACAGTGTTGTTCCAACTTTTAACATTGAAATCAATCCTCCTAATTAGTAATTATCCTCCATATATTTCATAGGATCTGATTATGCTACTTTACAGTATCAAGGTAGTTTGGAGACTAAGTTTTGATATTCTGATGTTGTTGGAATACTCTTTGTATCAATTTGAACGTGTTCCATGTGGTTATGCTTTAAATTACATTGAATGATGTTGTAATTTTGTGTTTGCATATGCGACTTAAGTTTTCAAGCTGGTGATGAGAACTTAAATCAAATCCTTAATATTATTAGGGGAGTGCCCTTTTATTGTCAATAGCAGACTAATATATAGTTTTGATATATTTTTAAGTTGATGACTCATATGCACATGGTAAATTGTACCTTTTTCATTTTGATACTTATCTATAAATTTGGTTTTTTCTCATAAACCTCTCTATATTTGTAATGATTTGCATATTGTAATGTACAAACTTTCTTTTTTTGAAAATCACTTGCGGTTGAAATGGTAAGTGCATTTGAAAAGTTTCCGATTTTTCCAAAAAAAACACCCCGCCGTTGAGAAATAGAACAGTCTAATAATCTAATTGCTTCACATCTGAATATATTTTCAGTCTCTCTTTCTTGCTTCTCTCTCCCCTTCACTCTTCCCCTCTCTTTCTCCCCCTCGCCTCTCCTGGTTATGGAAAATCTATACATACATAAATGTTTACTTTAATTCTAGCCTCCTTTGGTTGATTTGTATGTTTCTTTTACACGGGCTTTAGTTATGGTTTCGTTTAGGATTTCAATTTGACTTCAATTTGGGGTTTTAGTCAGTGTTCAAAACTAGGGCTTTAGGGCTTATTTTTGGATTCAAGAGAAGGCATCCCTGTCTCTCTCTTCCTGGTATGCACATCTCTCTCTCCCCTCTCTCTATGCTCATATCTCTCTCTCTCTATCTCTCCCTCTCTCCTTCCCCCCTCTCTTTCCCCCTCCATGTATATATATTTGTGTGGATTTTGTAAATTGTACTGTAATTAGCTACTAATTTTCTTGTAGTGCTTTATCTGGTAGATTTATATTTATTTGTTTTTGTTTGTGTTGCGTAGAGAATACAAAATAATTTGAATTGTGATGAACAGCCTTGTGGGAAAATATCAATAAACAATAAATCAGCTAATATAGTTCAATATAACCATTTCTTTATTTAAGAAGGATTTTGTTTTTCTAGATTGGCACTTGCATATCATATACAATATTTTTGGTGTATATAATGCTGAGTTTTCTTCCGATATGCAGAACAAACCCCTCATTACCAAAGTTATTATGCTTTATGTACCTGGCCTTGACGCAGGTCTTTACTTGTCACAGTCTAAGGTACTCCACAATTTCAAAGAGTATTGTGGCGTTCCAAAAGCATTGTCAGCTCTAAAGTTGGTGACATTTATCTTTTCTAGCAGAATATTGGATTTATGCATTGCATTTCTTGAAAGTTTATGCTTTTGGTTTTTTGTTTGTTGATAGTTGTGTAGCAGATGGAATACAGACTATAGATGCTCTTCTTACATACAAGGTGAAAAGAAAAAGGGCTATTACTGAGCCTATAAGAAAACCTGTTCAGAATCAGAGTTCCGATCAAGGTATATATCAGCTATAAAGTTATAGACTTGTAGTGCTTTCTGGGTTAAAATAAGTAAAATAGTAAACTATCTTCGATGCAGGAACCTGTGATTCTATTTTTTATCTATCCTTTGGTGATCACTCGAAAGATTAACCATTTCCCCTGTCATATTACACACTCACACAGACCGAACTAGAACAAAATGGTTACTTCCATAGTCAACCAGGTGACAATATATATACAGTATACCATTTCCTTTTTATCCTTTATTCCCTTCACGTTTAAGTTGTTTGGTTGTGTTAATAAAGCTGATGAGATCCATCTTTTGTGCAGATTTTATTTCAACTCTTCCTTGTCCTTCAGGAGCTCCTACCCACGAAATATTGGCGCTTGATTGTGCAATGGTAAGGCAGGGTTCAGATGTTCAGTGTTGTTCCATGTTTCTGGCCTGGAAGTGCTATATCATTATTATATGTATATTATATTTCTTTTCCAATATTGAAGTTATGTACTATATTCGTTCTTCTAATCAATTTACTGTATAGTTCCACATCGGATTTTCTTAGTCAGACTTGTTAGTTATTGATGTTGCCGATTGAATTTTGATGGGACAATGACAGTGTCCCTATTGCATATGCTACAGCAGTATATGTGACTGTATATTCGATACATATATTGATTAATAGGGTTGCAGTGAAGGATATGGTAAAAATATATTGCTTTTTATCTGTTCGTTTTGCTTGGTTTAGGTGGAAAGTTCTTAAAAAAAACCTGTTCTATTGATTGGCAGGAAATCTGGTGAACCAAGCAAGAGGAAGCCATACTTGCCTGTTGATAAACAGTTCTTGATAACCAGAAATGGTAAATTTAATCTCAATATCCCTGGAATGTTTAGTTTGGTGTAAGATGTTTTTTTTCTTTTTTACTAAGTTGATAGTTTTATTTTTGTTATAGAAACTTATTATTTTATAATTGATTGTGATCATTAACTTGTATTATCTATTCTAGTTATAGTATCTTTACTTAATATAAGTATATAATATTGCCCCATGTGTTGTGTTCAATAAATACGTTTGGTATGTTGTTGTAAGAGGGCTCTGTCTAAGTAGTGTATAAAGCTGTCTGAATAGGGTTTAATAGGTTCTGTGTAAATGAGAGTTTTCCTCACTTGCAGAAATTAGTTGAAGGATACTTGCTTAGGGCTGCTCACATGAGTGATATATTCACGCATATTCTGATATGGCATTTATAGGTGGGAGTTGCTTTTTGGTTATTCTCCCCATTTTAATTAATTAATTAATTAATTTCAGTTTATTCAGAGTTTTAAAGCTTAACTATTATATTTAAGAATGGTAGGGGAAGTCTTGTGAACCAGAGACTGAGAAAGAATCAAAGGAGAAGGATACATCAGTTGCCCTAAAGGTATACTTGTATAAAAAATCAACCTTCTCATACTCGCTAAGAAAATTAATTGTTAATTGTTTATTTTTTTGGTACTCGAAAATTGTATGATTAGATTAGAATATTTTTACTACAAAAACTTATATTCCCCAACATTATCATTCAAATGATTCTGGTTGGCAATGTTGAATGTTATCAGAAAGATAATAGTTGGAAAAAGACTAAATTCAGTGTTGGTAAATGCTTATCAACATGGACTAAGTATAAATATTTTATGTTTAATTTGTAATGTACTTTAACATTCTGCTGGTATATGTGTAATCTCTCATGTTGTGGAAATTGTTTGCAGCACCATTATTAATTCTTCATGAATATTAACTACAAGATTACATAGTATTTTACTACTTCAAACTGGTAACATATTATATGTGTATGTGAATGATAACCTCTGCATATATACTATGCACAATGAGAAAAATACACTGTTCTATATTTAGAAAGGTAACAATGTTAAAGAAGTTAATTAGAAAACCATGGCTAGCTATACAAAAATCATCCGAGTGTGTAGTAAAATTATCAATTTTCTAAACTGATTACTTTAATTTTTTTAACCTCATCTATAAAATTTAACAATAATTTAGTTTATTTAGAAAACTTTCTTTTCTTTTCTGCTCCCATCTAATGAGTTATAAATGATTATACACTTATATTATATGTATATTGTCACTGTGTCACACGCTATGGCTGAACAAATGGAGGAGCTCCGCATCAAGGTATCTGAACTAACTACTAGATATTAACATGAACCTCCCTATATATTTCTGCTTTCTATGAAGTATAAGTACCTATAGAGTAGTGTAGAATAAAAAGTCCTATTAAGAATTAATGAATGTAAACAAAAACCTGACCAAACATCCAATATGTACTCAACTCTTTAAATCTTGTACTAAAAGAATAACACTATTGAGATTAGTTTTTATACATGTATACAAAATGTGAAAAGCTGACCAAACATTAAATGTATTCAAAGACTCTTCAAGTGCTGGTCTGATTAGTTAGACTTAGCTTGGAGGGATTTTATTAAGTATGAAAGTACTGGGAGCTATATGAATTATTAATTGTATGATCAGCTCTAATCTCCTATCATTTCAATCATTCACATATTGTAATAAACAAAGAGCCAAATTCTATTTTTCTATTTTGTATTGGCACGAACGTCATCTTGGAGATGTCAAAAAACAGCTAAAAATGAAGTTTTTTTAAATTGTCTTTGGTACTCATTATCCCTATGAATTTAACATATGTATAGATGTAATACCCCGACTTTTCAGAAAATAGTTATACTTAAATATTCACCTAAAACTCCAAATTAAATCCATAATAGGTATAAGTTTCTAATTTTTCATAAAATTCTAAAATCCGAGACAGAAATAAAATCATCTAAGCTGAAAATAAAGCAAATCCTGAGAGACGCAGTTCCAATACAAAAATAATCACTAAAATATTATTCCAAAGCATCCACCTTTAAGATGTCCCAAAAGCTAAGCACGTGAAAATTTGTGAGTAATGAGCCAAGAGCCCAGCAAGAAAACAATTCTACACTAGTGGATTAAGTATCATAATTTTATATAACAAAAATCATTTTCCAAAATCCATATGACATAAGATATAAAAATCCACAGCTCGCTAAGGCCATAAATACCTGCTGACACAGTATCAAAAGTTCATAATTTCTGTCAATAATGCGCCCCTTACGAAGGTATACTCTAGCACTCCCTAGTAAGGTATCAAAGGCTAGTTCCGGAACTATACGCAATTACTAACTGGTTCATAAGTCAAAGCTCCCTGGGAATTCTTATTTCTAAAATAGGGTACTTGATCCATAAATTTTAAAATAAAAGCAGTGCAAAAATATTTAAAGATTTCAAAATAAAATAAAGTGTGAAGAGTTAACTTACCTTAATAGCAATATCTCCCCAATTATGTTGCCAAAATGAAGCTAGACATACACACATACATACTTAATAAAATAATCATAATGTTAACTTGTGTATGCCACTAAGCTAACAACACTTTAACTTTATAAAACATAACCCACAATAACAATTAAGTGTCACTACAAGTAACAAAATAAATTCATATTGACATATAAATATGACCATTCTCATATAATAGTTCAAAATAGTATACCGACCAATAAAAAAACTCAACACTTAAATACATTAAATATAATAATAATAAATCAAGTCTATGTAAACTATTTAAATTCAGAATAAAATAGATGTACGTTTAATATTTACTATCTATATAATCCTTAAAATAAAATAACAAAGATAAATAAAGTAGGTAACATATGCTTAGGATTATGCAAGTGGGCAAAATATCAATATTGGTGTATAAAATTTTCATAACCTTACGTGTGAAAATATCATTATACAAAATAAGTATAACCAATTTTATAAATGAGCATATATTTAATTGGTGCACTAATCTAAATGCATATCTAAATGAAACATATATTTAACATATAACACATGAATTATTATACATGCACAAAACACATAATAATATACATAAATTCATGCATTAAATATTTACTAAAAAAGAGTGATTGTTAACTAAAACATTTAATAATCAACATCAAACTAAATGATTAAATTAAGTAAACTATATTGTTATACACATAACCATGAAACTAAATAATAAAGTAAATTAATTACAAGTGAATTAGAGTAGTCATACATAAGTTCACAAAAATGTAATTTAATTATATATATATATATATATAGAATTATGCAGTAAACATGTAAAACACATAAGTAAAAACATGGAAAATAGAACGTACCTGAAAATGTTATACCAAGATAACTGATATGCTAATAGCCAATTTATACACAAGGTTGGTTTAACTAGTACTCCGGATTAAATGGATTAGTGGGTACGTGCTCACAAATTTAAACAAACATTATCTATTAGTTAAATGGATTAGTGTTTGAGTTAGTTTGCCAAATACAACTAACATGTACGTACTAATATATATACACAACATAACTACACCTATTTTTAAATTCTAGTCATAGAATAATATATATCACATTAAAATTATGCACGTATAAACTAAAACAGTTTTTTTTTACATTTAACCTTATTTAAATATTTTGGATAATTAGAAATGTTTATTTTTAATATAAAAATACACGTCTTAATATTTTATAACTAATCTATATAATAAAATATTGTTTTCTTATATAACCAAATAATTAAAAATGCGAAAAATGTATATATATAATTACATAAATCAAGGTTATTACATTCTACCCTCCTTAAAAAAATTTGGTCCCCAAATTTAAAAATACCAAAAACATTTAATGATACCAAAAATATTTCTGCATCGAGAAAGTCATAAAACATTCAACCAAAAAAAAATGAAAGTAGTTTTTTTGGAAACACAAATAACTAAACTCAAAGCTCACCGGTCAAGCCTAAAAGGGTAGTCTATAGGAAGCTAACCTAGGCTCTGATACCAACTGTAATACCCCGACTTTTCAGAAAATAGTTATACTTAAATATTAAGCTAAAACTCCAAATTAAATCCATAATAAGTATATGTTTCTAATTTTTCATAAAATTCTAAAATCCGAGACAGAAATAAAATCATCTAAGTTAAAAATAAAGCAAATCCTCAGAGACGCAGCTCCAATACAAAAATAATCACTAAAATATTATTCCAAAGCATCCACCTTTAAGATGTCCCAAAAGTTAAGCACCTGAAAATTTGTGAGTAATGAGCCAAGAGCCCAGCAAGAAATGTAACAATTCTACACTAGTGGATTAAGTATCATAATTTTATATAACAAAAATCATTTTCCAAAATCCATATGACATAAGATATAAAATTTCACAGCTCGCTAAGGCCACAAATACCTAGTGACACAGTATCAAAAGTTCATAATTTCTGTCAATAATGCGCCCTTACTAAGGTATCATAGAGTGTGCGCTCCCGAAGGCATCATAAGTAGCACTCCCTAGTAAGGTATCAAAAGTTAGTTACGGAACTATACGCAATTACTAACTGGTTCATAAGTCAAAGCTCACTGGGAATTCTTATTTCTAAAACAGGGTACTTGATCCATAAATTTTAAAATAAAAGCAGTACAAAAATATTTAAAGATTTCAAAATAAAATAAAGTGTGAAGAGTTAACTTACCTTAATAGCAATATCTCCCCAATTATGTTGCCAAAATGAAGCTAGACATACACACGTACATACTTAATAAAATAATCATAATGTTAACTTGTGTATGCCATAACAACACTTTAACTTTATAAAACATAACCCACAATAACAATTAAGTGTCACAACAAGTAACAAAATAAATTCATATTGACATATAAATATGACCATTCTCATATAATAGTTCAAAATAGTATACCGACCAATAAAAAAACTCAACACTTAAATACATTAAATATAATAATAATAAATCAAGTCTATGTAAACTATTTAAATTCAGAATAAAATAGATGTACGTTTAATATTTACTATCTATATAATCCTTAAAATAAAATAACAAAGATAAATAAAGTAGGTAACATATGCTTAGGATTATGCAAGTGGGCAAAATATCAATATTGGTGTATAAAATTTTCATAACCTTACGTGTGAAAATATCATTATACAAAATAAGTATAACCAATTTTATAAATGAGCATATATTTAATTGGTGCACTAATCTAAATGCATATCTAAATGAAACATATATTTAACATATAACACATGAATTATTATACATGCACAAAACACATAATTATATACATAAATTCATGCATTAAATATTTACTAAAAAAGAGTGATTGTTAACTAAAACATTTAATAATCAACATCAAACTAAATGATTAAATTAAGTAAACTATATTGTTATACACATAACCATGAAACTAAATAATAAAATAAATTAATTACAAGTGAATTAGAGTAGTCATACATAAGTTCACAAAAATGTAATTTAATTATATATATATATATATAGAATTATGCACTAAACATGTAAAACACATAAGTAAAAACATGGAAAATAGAACGTACGTGAAAAAAGAAGATGTTATACCAAGATAACTGATATGCTAATAGCCAATTTATACACAAGGTTGGTTTAACTAGTACTGCGGATTAAATGGATTAGTGGGTACGTGCTCACAAATTTAAACAAACATTATCTATTCGTTAAATGGATTAGTGTTTGAGTTAGTTTGCCAAATACAAGTAACATGTACGTACTAATATATATACACAACATAACTACACCTATTTTTAAATTCTAGTCATAGAATAATATATATCACATTAAAATTATGCACGTATAAACTAAAACAATTTTTTTTTACATTTAACCTTATTTAAATATTTTGGATAATTAGAAATGTTTATTTTTAATATAAAAATACACGTCTTAATATTTTATAACTAATCTATGTAATAAAATATTGTTTTCTTATATAACCAAATAATTAAAAATGCGAAAAATGTATATATATAATTACAAAAATCAAGGTTATTACATTCTACCCTCCTTAAAAAAATTTGGTCCCCAAATTTAAAAATACCAAAAATATTTAATGATACCAAAAATATTTCTGCATCGAGAAAGTCATAAAACATTTAACCAAAAAAAATGAAAGTAGTTTTTTTGGAAACACAAATAACTAAACTCATAACTCACACGTCAAGCCTAAAAGGGTAGTCTATAGGAAGCTAACCTAGGCTCTGATACCAACTGTAATACCCCGACTTTTCAGAAAATAGTTATACTTAAATATTAAGCTAAAACTCCAAATTAAATCCATAATAAGTATAAGTTTCTAATTTTTCATAAAATTCTAAAATCCGAGACAGAAATAAAATCATCTAAGTTGAAAATAAAGCAAATCCTGAGAGACGCAACTCCAATACAAAAATAATCACTAAAATATTATTCCAAAGCATCCACCTTTAAGATGTCCCAAAAGCTAAGCACCTGAAAATTTGTGAGTAATGAGCCAAGAGCCCAGCAAGAAAACAATTCTACACTAGTGGATTAAGTATCATAATTTTATATAACAAAAATTATTTTCCAAAATCCATATGACATAAGATATAAAATTCCACAGCTCGCTAACGCCACAAATACCTAGTGACACAGTATCAAAAGTTCATAATTTCTGTCAATAATGCGCCCCTTACTAAGGTATCATAGACTGTGCGCTCCCGAAGGCATCATAAGTCGCACTCCCTAGTAAGGTATCAAATGCTAGTTCCGGAACTATACGCAATTACTAACTGGTTCATAAGTCAAAGCTCACTGGGAATTCTTATTTCTAAAACAGGGTACTTGATCCATAAATTTTAAAATAAAAGCAGTGCAAAAATATTTAAAGATTTCAAAATAAAATAAAGTGTGAAGAGTTAACTTACCTTAATAGCAATATCTCCCCAATTATGTTGCCAAAATGAACCTAGACATACACACATACATACTTAATAAAATAATCATAATGTTAACTTGTGTATGCCACTAAGGTAACAACACTTTAACTTTATAAAACTTAACCCACAATAACAATTAAGTGTCACTACAAGTAACAAAATAAATTCATATTGACATATAAATATGACCATTCTCATATAATAGTTCAAAATAGTATACCGACCAATAAAAAAACTCAACACTTAAATACATTATATATAATAATAATAAATCAAGTCTATGTAAACTATTTAAATTCAGAATAAAATAGATGTACGTTTAATATTTACTATCTATATAATCCTTAAAATAAAATAACAAAGATAAATAAAGTAGGTAACATATGCTTAGGATTATGCAAGTGGGCAAAATATCAATATTGGTGTATAAAATTTTCATAACCTTACGTGTGAAAATATCATTATACAAAATAAGTATAACCAATTTTATAAATGAGCATATATTTAATTGGTGCACTAATCTAAATGCATATCTAAATCAAACATATATTTAACATATAACACATGAATTATTATACATGCACAAAATACATAATTATATACATAAATTCATGCATTAAATATTTACTAAAAAAAGAGTGATTGTTAACTAAAACATTTAATAATCAACATCAAACTAAATGATTAAATTAAGTAAACTATAGTGTTATACACATAACCATGAAACTAAATAATAAAATAAATTAATTACAAGTGAATTAGAGTAGTCATATATAAGTTCACAAAAATGTAATTTAATTATATATATATATATATAGAATTATGCAGTAAACATGTAAAACACATAAGTAAAAATATGGGAAATAGAACGTACGTGAAAAAAGAACATGTTATACCAAGATAACTAATATGCTAATAGCCAATTTATACACAAGGTTCATTTAACTAGTACTCCGGATTAAATGGATTAGTGGGTACGTGCTCACAAATTTAAACAAACATTATCTATTAGTTAAATGGATTAGTGTTTGAGTTAGTTTTCCAAATACAGGTAACATGTACGTACTAATATATATACACAGCATAACTACACCTATTTTTAAATTCTAATCATAGAATAATATATATCACATTAAAATTATGCACGTATAAACTAAAACAGTTTTTATTTTACATTTAACCTTATTTAAATATTTTGGATAATTAGAAATGTTTATTTTTAATATAAAAATACACGTCTTAATATTTTATAACTGATCTATATAATAAAATATTGTTTTCTTATATAACCAAATAATTAAAAATGCGAAAAATGTATATATATAATTACAAAAATCATGGTTATTACAATAGACCTGTGGTAGTGTATTTGCTATTTTTAGTGACAAGAAGTAACTTTTTGATTGTTTTGAAAAATTAGCAGGAGTCAGGAGGACAAGAGTATAGGGCTGCTCCTGCATTTGGATTTTGAAAATTGAAATAATTATGTAACTTTAGATACTTGGGTATCAGGTAACATGTATCACTAAAGATCCTTGTTTTATCTTTCAGGAGTGTTTCAGTTACCACTTTGAATTTGTATTTGCTATTGGGTTTGATGTAATAAAACCATAAATGTATACGTTGTTGGAATTATGCTTAGGACAAATGTCTTTGGTTTAGAGTTTGTGATTGCATTAGACTTTGAAAGGTTTAGAATTTAAATCGGAAGCTGAAAATGGCTGAAAAATGAAAAATCAGAATTTGGCTATTCTGTAAATACAAAATTACGATGGTCGTTCATCACATATTCAGTCGTAAGTTGGCCCCAGTTCCTAACATACAACAGATTTTTCTGTCGGAAGTTTCTAATTTACGACGTAAATTTACGTCGTATATTTATGTTATATTTTATCAAGGTGGGACCCACAAGAAAATATTTTCCGTCGTAGGTAGTTTTATTATTTTATTGATTATGTGGGCCCCTTTTTCCTAACTTACGACGTAATTTTCCGTCGTAAGTAACTAACATACGACGATATTTTCCGTCGTAAGTAGATTTATTATTTTATTGAGTATGTGGGCTCCTTCTTCCTAACTTGCGACGTAATTTTATCTTATGCCGAAAAAACGAACTTACTACTCGACCAAAATCGACGATTTTTTTCCATCATAAATAGCTCAATTACGACGATTTCAGTGCAAAAAAACCGTCGTAAATGGCCAGATTTGTTGTAGTGTAATCTATAACACAAGTTTTTGGTTATTGTTTTATCTCTTATATAATTATATTTGTTTCGGTAATTCTATAATGTGAATTTTCTTCCTTTAGGATGGATATAAAGTTAATTTATTTAAATTTAATATCTTTTTTCTGATAAATTTATTTGACTAATTTTTTTCGTGTTTTTTAATTTATTGACAAATTAATATTGATATATACTATCACCGGATTTATCATTCATATAAAAACCTTCAAATTATTTGTTTATCCCGTTGTTATGGGTAAAAATCTAGGTTGTATTTAATACTATAGTTAATGTTAGGGTTCGCGAGCTTCAAGGCTCTATTTGACTGCTCTTGTGATTCGTGACTCAATCTGTCTTCACAAGATGCCTACGTACCTTGCCATATACCAAGGATCAAGTCAAAAAATATAATTCTGAATTTGTGGGGGCCTTATATAGGCATATGATGCTTTGGATTAGATTTGGGTTAGGTGACTTGTTGGGCAAGTCTCAGATTTAGAATAGACACATGAGTCCTAAAATGTAGGGATTTGCTTCCTTAGAGGACCGTGTGGCTTGAGGACTACTCTTTTGAAAGTTTGATTCTGATTTTAACTTATTTTCTCAATCACTACTTGGGCTAATACTAGTCCTATGATTTTTCATAATAAATTCTTGGTTTGCAGGCCCTTTGTGTCCAATCAATGACATACTAATTATTGGGCCTTAATAACTGGGTTTTGTCTTTGGAACAAATCGGGCATAATTAAAAGCTACTCTTTTAATTACTTAATTTTTGGGAATTTGTTTTTCAAATTACTGCTATTTTCGACCAGGATCCTGTTCGAAATTTCTGCCAACTCGTGTAGCCTAGTCAAAAATTTTTGACCAGGATCCATGACCTGGAATTCGACAAGGATCCTGGTCGAAATTCGAGTCAGCTGTTATATCCTAGTCGAAATATTTCGTTCAGGAACGTCGACTTGGATTTGGACCTCAATCCTGGTAGAGCTTATGGTTCAATTCCTGTAGTTTGGTCGAAATCTATTGACAAGGATCCAGGTCAAAGTTCCAGTCGTAACTTGACATGGATTTGGACCTCAATCTTGGTCACATTAATGGTTTGTTTTAGGGCCTCTAGTCAAAGTTTTAGGATCAACGACCTAGAACACGACCTCAATCCTGGTCGAATACATGGTCCATTTTGGGGCCTCTAGTCAAAGTTTTTTTTACTAGAATCGACGACCTGAAACACGACCTCAATCCTGGTCGAATACATGGTCCATTTTGGGGCCTCTACTCGATGTTTTTTGACTATAATCCACAACCTGAAACAAGACCTCGATTCTGGTCGAATACACGGTCCATTTCAGGGCCATTAATTGAAGTTTTTCGACTAGAATCCATGACATAAAACACGACCTCAACCCTGGTCTTGTTTTCTTCCTTTTAACCATAATTTCTTTGGACTTCTATTTTGTAAATTTTATTTGGGCGGGTAGGCCTGCCTTTCCAAATCCAATTTGGATTGGGTCAATCAGCTTATTTTCTCAAATCCAACTTGGATTGGGCCAATGGGCTTATTTTTCCAAATTCAACTTGAATTAGGCCCATGGTCCTTTATTGTTTCTTTTGGGAACTTTGAGAACTTTCCAGACTTTGGGCTTTAACTTTTGGGCCTTTAGCTTTATGGGCCTTTCACGGTTCATCTTCCCCAAATTTTCCTATATATTATAGTGAGTGAATTCACTTCTTTCTCACTTCTAATTCGATAAAACTCTTCTCAATAGCTCTCTGTAATTTTCGGCTTTCTTCACCTTTCTTTCTTTAGTCTTATAGTTTTCCAGCGAAATCTTCAAATCTTCATATCTTCTCCAGGTATGTTTATTGCATCCTTCAAACTTTTTTAGTTTTTTCTAATTTTCTGGGTTTTTTCGATGAATATCTTAATAGATACATTATTTTTCAGATGAATATCTTCATTTCTTCTGGGTTTTTTCTACATTTTTCAAGCATCTATTCACTATATTCTTTATTTTTCATGTATTTCTCAGATGGCAAAAATGAACGTGGCTAAAAATTCAAGTGAATTCCTCAATCGATCAAGGTATTCTTCTTTGATTGATATGACCAATACTTGGGGGGATGAGTATCCGTACGACGTTTACTTTGATGTGTTCGATCACGTCAAAAACTTCTACGACGTGAAGGAGCTGGAAAAAATAAACCTCATGTACAAGGTCGAGAAGTCCTACAAGCTAATTTTGGCTAGTGATGTAGATAAGGCTTTCCATCGGAAGAAGGATGTGAATCTTCAGGGATACTATCAGGGCAGGTGCCAGGTTTCTCTTTCACCTCTTTATTCTTATTCTTCTTGCTGATGTTGGGATTAATCCCTGCTAACTTCCTCTAAATACTTCGAGGTTAATTATTTCTTTTTTATCACAATATGTAAAGCACAATTTATCTCCGATAGTAGCTAATTTCAGGAAAAAATTAGTTTAAAAAAGCCCTGATAAAAATCCGGGTTGTGTTTCTTTGAAACAACGCCCTACAATCCCCCATATTGTTAATGGAAAGTCTATCCCATTAGGGAACCCTCTTTGATTCATCTTTTATACAGGTAGTCGATGATAGCCCCAATGATATAATATTGTCCGAGGAAGAGGCAAAGGCCTTTAATATCCTCACTAAGGATAATGGCATGTCCCATTCCTGGGACCTTATTATGGAGACAGTTCTCTTCAAGCGTGGGCTCTCTCATGTCTCAATGAAAAGTAAGTTTTAACTTTAGTCTTTATTCTTTTTCATACTTTTTTAGACTATTTTTCTAGTTTTAACTCTTGTTTAATCCTTTATGCAGCGACTACTAAGATAGTAGATGTCATCAAGCCTAAAGACTTGGAGACCACTATGATAAAGAGGGCTGTAAAACTTTTCAAAAACCAGCGCCTAGGGGATCGCTTCTCTGAGTTTATCTAGTCCAGCATACCTGATATTTATCTGAGTTTCATTATGTTGTGCTTTTTTACATGTTTTTTCATCTTTATTCATGCACACTAACTCAGCTTCTAAAAACTCATTTATTTCTTTAAGCTTCTTATTATCAGCATTAAAACTATCATATTCAATAGTCTTACATTTAAAGGTAACATACAAAGAGTACAAGAAAGTTTTCAATTCAGACATATTATCTATATCAACAGGAAATATAACTGAAGGTACCTTATCAGTTCCTGAGGGATTCTCTCCATGAGTTGCAATGGGTGCATAGCATTCATCATCATTGTCAGTTTGTTAAAGAATTGTATCATTGTTTCTTACTGTATTCAAAACTCTTTTTGATATTTTTGAGCGAAATACTTCAGCAATACTTTGAATTTTGATGAGAATAAAACTCGTAAAACATTGTTTACGAAAATATCGTAAACAACAATAACAAGAAGCAATGATTATGGATTGAATTAAAAACCTTATTCAAAACCGAACTCTTGAAATTAATACTTCTTTTGTTGTCATATCAAATTAGATATCAATACGAACTTTGATGCTCACAAAATCTCATACTGAAGTCAACATCATTCATCTATACTCATACCATATTTGATATTTAACAACAAAGTAAGTATCAGCATAAATCAGAAACTGATTTGAAACCGCATTTCACCTTTAATCCAAAGCAGAAATAGTTGATAAATCATTTATTCTATGAATATCAAAACAATTTAGAAACAAAAGTTTAGATTGGAACCAATTATATTTCATGTTGTTCGTGATGATTAGTAAATATAGGTACTACCCGTATCCCGCAGCCATACGGTACCTATAGGGCGCCAGAAAAGGCATATACTTGCCTTGAAATATACTACAGCTGGACCGATATCTCGATCACCTATGCTGTAATCAGTAACCATTCCAACCTTAAAACCTTTTATTGAAAAAGGAGCTGAATCAATCGACATCCTAAATAATTTTATTCCCCCATTCACTTGGGCAGGAATACTCGCAACAAAATCATCTTTCTCAAAATCCAAAACATTTATAAATCGAGTAATTTGATAAGTAAAACATTTAAGTATTCTGAACATAGAATAGCAGAGTGTACTTACATGATAAGCATTTTAATTTCGCGATATGTAGAACATTTGTCTATTCTGAACTGGGAATAGGGAAAGCAATACTTGCATAATAGGATTCAAAATATATATCACTTGAACAATAAGTGATGATAGAAATACTTTCCTTTGGGATTTAGTAGTTAGTCACACTCGCAAAGATGCATCTATTCTGACATTCTGTCTCAAAATATCACCGTCCTTCTTTTCAACACTTCACTGATATGCTACTCCTGCGATTACTAGAAGCCAGATATCAAATACCATTCCATCTCATTCTTTATCCAACACCTTGTCCTGATCACTCGAACAATCTGTATCTATAATTAAAAGATATAATTTAATCATCTATAAGATAATAACTCGACGAACTGCGTGTCAAAACCCTATCGTCTACCCATACGATAGCCCACACATAAAGGAAACACTCAAACACATGACTCTTGACCCACGCAAGAACATAATTCACATAGAACATAAGCACATAACTCACATATACATAATTTATATCATATATGATTCGGTTCGTCAAAAGGTTCGACTGGGTACGTTTAACCCTAAAATCGAGTCAATGTCAATTGTCAATTAGATACCGATTCAGAATAACTCGCAAATCAAAAAACCTTGTAATACAAAAGAATTTAGGCCTCAAAAGTATTTTTATTGAAAGCGTGGTATATTTCTGAGTCTGTACGCGTTCGTTTCGTATTAAACGGACGAACGGTTTATTTATTATGAATAAAATAAGAATTAAAAAAGAATAAAGCAATTAATAATAATATTAATTGATTTTAAATACAAAAATCTAAATTTTAAAAGCTCAAAATAATTTTTAAATCAATATTTAGGAAAAATCAGAATTAAAAATGACTTTTCCATAATTTTTGGAATTAAAATAAAAATAATACAAATTATCTAAATAAACTGATTAATTATCCGAAATAATGAATCAATTTAAATAAATAAATTTTTTTGAATTATTGAAAATAATAAAAGAAAATAATTTTTAGAATTTAAAATAATTATTAACTGATTTTTAGATATAAATAAATTGATTTTTGAAAATAGCAAAAGGATTTTTTTTAATTAAAGTAAAAAGAATTTGTCAAAAACGCTTTTCCGAATTGAAAAATAGGCTGTGAAGGATCAAAACTGGGTCAAATGACCGGGTTAAAACCGGGTTTAGGGGAACCAACCGGATTGGGAAGAACTCCGACCGGTTTCTAGGTAATCCCCAGATTCCGGCGGAGCTTCGCCGGACTCCGACGGTCCCAAACAGCCACAAATCGCCTGTTATTCCTCCTACATCTTCCCCAACGCAAACCCAATTCGATTAAAAGCAAATACCAGACATGAACGACCTCGAACGAAGCTTAATGCTCCGTTTTCGATCAAAACCGGCCATAACTCCGGCCGTCTTCTTCCACTAACGCCGGCGAACTCCGCCCATAACCCAACTTCTCCATTTTTAAAGCAAAAACGAGGATACCTATCCCAAATCGAAGCTATTTCATTATACAACAGGTTCGTTTAATCAAAAACAATCACCAATCAATCAAACATTCTGAAAATTGAATTAAAAATTCAAAAATACTCAAGAATTCAAACTTTAAGAATCCTTAACCAAAATTAATAAAATTATATACCAAATCGATCTTTAGGACTCCAGGAACGATAATCTAACATCAAATCAAACAAAAAATTCCTTAAAATCAAAAATCAAATTTAAACAACAAAAAAAATGGCAAGAAATGAAATGACAGAATAATCAACCTTTGGTGATGATTGTTATACCAAAAGAACGGGCTATTCAAGAACTTCAAATCGGATATTCGAGCTTCAAGAACGGATTAAAATCACTCTCAAAATCACCAGATTTGTGCTAAGAACAAAATCACACCCCCAAAGATATTCTTAAATTTTGTTTTATTTTCTGAATTTTTGATAAAATAAATGAATAAAGAAATCAGTTTTCGGATATTTATATTTTCTAAAAAATAAATACCCAAAATCAATTTAGGATGTTTTTATTCCCAACATTAAAATAATTAAGCCCCAAAATAATAATTATGGAAAATAATTTTAAAAGCTATAAAATATAAAATTTGTATCAAAATTTCCCAAAAATTGTGAATAATGCAAAAATACAAAACTAAACGGTATTTGAAATACATATAATTCTATAAAAATAAAAACACGAATTTTGTTGGTTTTGACGTCCTGTTGGTCCTGGTCCATTTATTTTCGAAAAAGAAAAACTATACTTAAATTAACAGAAAAACTCGAGCACGTATAAAATACATTCAGATGCATATAACCGAGATAAAATGAATACCTCGATAAAGATGTTAATAAGCACATGTCCAATTTACGGATCGATTCATTAAAACACATAACCAGTATCCCATTGGATCATATCAGATCCGAAAATAGATTACTTAGCCGCTAAGTAACTATAAAATGATACAATTTAATACCAAAATTGGATAATTATCAAAACCGAGCTTCTTATAAGACACCCTTTGAGAAAATAATGTACAAATATCCCGTTTGTCAAGAATACGGTTTTATTGATTTACCAAAATGATTATCGTATCGGAAATTTTGCGCCGGGAAGCGAACGGGTCAAACCGTAATCCGGATCGAAAAAGTTAAAACATGGAAAATGTCCGGAATTACCATATTAGGTTAGGAAGGAGTTTTTCGAAGAGTTTCGGTTTGTAAAAACGTTAAAACGATTGAAGTTGGACAATTCCCGTCTTTACAAAATAGTTTTATAAATACTTAGAAAATAATAAATAAATCCATAAATCATTATAAAATCATATAATAGTCCAAAAATTACCAAAAAAATATCATAATTATCTATTCTAGACATATAAAAATTAAAATACTCACAGAATATCACATATAAACATCCTAAACATCAACTCCAATTACCAGATAATTCAATAAAATTCATACAAAAATCACATATATAACTTTAAATAATAATAATAATATATAAAAATATGGGATATTAGAATCTACCCCCTTATAAGGATTCTGTCCACGGAATCAGCAGAAGAGAGAACTAGGGATCTTCTGGCCCATTTTCCCTTCACAAATAACATCAAATTTCCATAATCTCAAGTAAATCTTGGTTTCCTTGTATAATAAAACTTTTACAGGAGCTTCACGGTGCACCACTGTTCCATCCACATCTTTTGACCAATAGAGAGAAATATAGAGAGAAAGAAAAAGAAAGAGATATATAGAGAGAAATAAAGAAACAGATTGACTTCGTTATATGCCATTTATAGTTTAACTGCATTATAGTCCACTGTTACTCTTGGTAATCCCATCACATAATCCTCCTTTGACTTGATCAGGATAACTCAGCTCAACTTGATTGGCATACCTTCGAATATTTAAAATGATAAAATCATGGAATTCCAAAGAGAAAAGAATTTTTTATCATAACGGATGTCCTATAATTGTGGTTACCAAAATATGAATTTAGGAGAAAGTATTGTTGAAATGAAAGAATAACTGAGAGATCAATATGATCAAACGAACTTGGTATTGCGAGTCCATATTAAGACACTAATAAAGGTTGTTAACTTTCTTATAGTCACAACACACACAAGTGATGGCGTCTCATCCAACTCATATCACACAGACAGGTATACCTTGTGTCCCCTGTAGTTACGGTTGTTCATCTCAGTCAGAATAAAAGAATATCAAAGGAATTTGAAATTAACTGAATAAAATAGAAAAGATTTCAAAGCTGATATTTATGAAGGAAATGAAATCCAGAGAATAAAAATTTTGGCACAAAAATGATTAAAGGAATGTTAGAGAATATATCCTCTAACAGATACCTCTTTTTGAGAGAGATCAAAAGAAGTTATAGAAAGAGAAGGTATTGCCCAAATCATAATATTTATCTTCAATTTGAACTCTTCTGTTGAATCGTAGTAGGCTCGGAAGATTCCCCAATAGAAGTTTGCAATTTCCCGGAGTTATATCCAGCTCAACACAACCATCTCAAACGAATGTGCCTATCTTATTTTATTCGTTGGTACTACATCCAATAGTCCAACAGGAACTCGATATGAGCTCAAGCATCCTCACATAGCTATAAACACTTCTACACACTCTTGTTTCTAGTTTATTATAACCTCAACTCTGATACAAACCTGTAACGCCCCCAAATCCCGGGTCAGAGGATTTGGTCGTCACGATGAAACCTCAATCCAAAATAACTTGTTTAATCGATAAGTAAATGCCAGCAACTGAAATATAGAATATGTGATGCCAAACTACACCCAAGATCTTTTCAGGTTACAGTTTTAGAAACAAGATATCCAAATTCCACATATAAATTTTCACTTTCTTCGAAAACTCTTTTTCAACAAATTCCAA
Source organism: Apium graveolens (assembly GCF_009905375.1). Taxonomy (NCBI): domain Eukaryota; kingdom Viridiplantae; phylum Streptophyta; class Magnoliopsida; order Apiales; family Apiaceae; genus Apium; species Apium graveolens. The sequence continues at coordinate 284,038,714 of NC_133652.1, read as the reverse complement.
TTCAATACAAACCCACTACTTCGAAAAGAAGTATACTAGGCCGAACTATGAAATAACAGAATTATAATATAATATAATATAAACAACTTTATATAATAGAACTTACACTAGTCCGCAAACCCTGGACCAACCACCTTTCAAGAGCTTCTTCTTTGCTTCCTCGAATTATGCGGCTATATGGTCTTTTTGATATAAAACCGATATCTGCATTAGAGCAGAATATTTAAAAACCATAATTGCTGAATCAGAAATTTGTTAAAGAATTGTATCATTATTTCTCACTGTATTCAAAACTCTTTTTAATATTATCGAGCGAAATGCTTCAGCAATACTTTGAATCTTGACGAGAATAAAACTCGTAAAATAGTGTTTACGGAAATACCGTAAACAAGAATAACAAGAATCAGTGATTATGGATTGAATTATAAACCTTATTCAAAACCGAACTTTTGAAATTAATACTTTTTTTGTTGTCATATCAAATTAGATATCAATACGAACTTTGATGCTCACAACATCCCATACTGAAGTCAACATCATTCATCTATACTAATACCACCTTTGATATTTAACAACAAAGTAAGTATCAGCATAAATCAGAAACTGATTCGAAACCGCATTTCACCTTTAATCCAAAGCAGAAATAGTTGATATAATAAACTGATTAATTATCCAAAATAATTAATCAATTTAAATAAATAATAAATTTTGTATTTTTGAAATTAATAAAAGAAAATAATTTTTTGGAATTTAAAATAATTAAGTAAATAATTTTTAGAATTTTAAATAATTATTAACTTATATTTAGATATAACTAAACTGATTTTTGAAAATAGGAAAAGGATTTTTTTAATAGAAGTAAAAAGAATTTGTCAAAAACGTTTTTCAGAATTGAAAAATAGGATGTGAAGGATCAAATAGGGGTCAAATTACCGGGTTGAAACCTGGTGTAGGGGAACCAACCGGATCAGGAAGAACTCCGACCGGTTTCTTGGTAATCCCCAGATTCCGGCGGAGCTGCGCCGGACTCCGGCGGAGCTTCGCCGGTCTCCGGCGGTCCCAAACAACCACAAATCGGCTGTTCTTCCTCCTACTTCTTCCCCCAACACAGACCCAGTTCGATTAAAAGCAATTACCGGATATGAACAACCTCAAATGAAGCTTAATGCTCTGTTTTCGATCAAAACCGGCCATAACTCCGGTCATCTTCTTCCTTTAACGCCGGCGAACTCCGGCCATAACCCAACTTCTCCATTTCTGAACCAAAAACGATGATACCTATCTCAAATCGAAGCTATTTCATTGTACAACAGGTTCATTTAATAAAAAAATTCACCAATCAATCAAACATTCTGAAAATTGAATTAAAAATTCAAGAACACTCAAGAATTCGACCTATAAGAATCCTTAACCAAAATTAACGAAATGATATACCAAACCGATCATTTGGACTCCAGAAACGATAATCTAACATCAAATCAAACAAACAATTCCTTAAAATGAAAAATCGAATTTAAACAACAAAAAAAAATGGCAAGAAATGAAATGATAGAATAATCAACTTTTGCTGATGACTGTTATACCAAAAGAACGGGCTCTTCAAGAGCTTCAAATCGGATATTCAAGCTTCAAGACCGGATTAAAATCACTATCAAAATCACCAGATTTGTGCTAAGAACAAAATCACACCCCCAAATATATTCTTGAATATTGTTTTATTTTCTGAATTTTTGATAAAATAAATGAATAAAGAAATCAGTTTTCCGCTATTTATATTTTCTGAAAAATAAATATCAAAAATCAATTTAGGGTGTTTTTATTCCCAACATTAAAATAATTTAGCCCCAAAATAATAATTACGGAGAATAATTTTAAAAGGGATAAAATATAAAATTTGTATCAAAATTTCCCAAAAATTGCGAATAATGCAAAAATACAAAACTAAAGGGTATTTGAAATACAGATAAATATATAAAAATAAAAACACAAATTTTGTGGGTTTTGACGTACCTGGGGTCCTGGTCGGTTTATTTTCAAAAAACAAAAATGATACTTAAATTAACAGAAAAACCAGAGCACGTATAAAATACATTCTGATGTACATAACCGAGATAAACCGAATACCTCGATAAAGATGCTATTAAACACACATCCAAATTACGGATCGATTCATTTAAAACACATAACCAGTATTCCATTGGATCATATCAGATCCGAAAATAGATTACTTAGCCGCTAAGTAACTATAAAACGAAACAATTTAATACCAAAAGTGGATAATTATCAAAACTGAGCTTCTTATATGACACCCTATGAGAAAATAATGTAGAAATATCCCGTCTCTCAAGAATACGGGTTTTATTGATTTACCAAAATGATTATCGTATCGGAAATTATGCGCTGGGACGCGCACGGGTCAAACCATAATCCGGATCGAAAAAGTTAAATCACGGAAAATCTCCGGAATTACCAGATTAGGTTCGAAAGTAGTTTTCCGAAGAGTTACGGGTTCTAAAAATGTAAAAAATATTGAAGTTGGACGATTCCCGGCTTTACAAAATAGTTTTATAAATACTCAGAAAATAATAAATAAATCTATAAATCATTATAAAATCATATAATAGTCCAAAAATTACCAGAAAAATATAATTATTATCTATATTTTATTCTGGACATATAAAAATTCCAATTACCAGATAATTCACTAAAATTCATATAAAAATCGCATAAACAACTTTAAATAATAATAAAAATATCTGAAAATCTGAGATATTACAGTTACAGAGGGAGGTAAACTGGGGAGAGGAGGCGAGAAACGAACTCTAGACCTGATGTCCCCCTAGGAACAATTTTGCCAATGATGACTGTTAAATTTTCTATATGAGTATATAAATGATGTTTCATATAAATGCAGGTAGTGGATTTGACTCCAGGAGCAAGTGTTTATTTGGTAAAGCTAGTTTATAGGTCAAATTATGTCCTTAGCTACAAATTAATGGGACCCCTGAACAGATTGAGGCTACAAAATGGATGGTCAATGAAGTTCATCAGTGAGGTTCGTTCATTTATGCAAGAGTATCAAATTGTTAGTTATGGTGTCGTCTTATTTAAATTCATATAGAATATGTGATCAGTTATCTTATGTGCAATATCTGTTTGACTATAATGCCTTTGTTTTTCTATTTCTAACTGTGTTATATGCTGCTTTTAATAAGGTATAAATATTATGATGTTCTGTAAGTCGTGACTTTATATAGAGGAATCTGCTTATATATGTTTGCTTAAATTTTTTGTTTCCTTTCTTGCCTATATTAAAAATTTACAGGTCAGTATAATTCTCCTGAATCTAGATAGTGTGAAATATGAGATTTTCTAGTAATTCGCAATGTAAAAATCTATTAAAAAGTATTCATAGTTTGGTTGATATATTATTACTTAAGTCAAAATAATGCTTGATGATTGCTCTCTTCACATACTTTCTGTCCAAAAATTGATGTGCATGAATTTAAACGCGCAGGGCAAGTTTTATAAGCAAGTCAAAGCATAAGTGATCCGGTGGCTAATTTTTATTGAAATGTTTTCCTTTGTTAGTTTAAAAAGTGAACATGAATGAATTTCACTTAATTAAATTACCTACGATTAGTAATTAGTAACATGCTAAACTAGAATTTTCGGAAATGGAGTTAAATTTTTCTTTTGAATTACGTATTTTTCACCGGAAGAAAGAAAGTTTAAGAGACTGAGATTCGTTGTTGGCAACAAGTTTACCAGGATCTGAATTTTAACTGTAATATAAATTTGGATCAATACTGTTCACTACTATTCAATACTGATATAAATTTGCATCAGTATTGTTCACTGATCCAAATTTGGATCACTTGGTTTAATATAAAATAATGGTTTTGTTATTCGTAGTTTGTGAGATTTTAAATAAATTTTTATTTTTTTAATTATATAGTTAATAATAAAATATAATTAATAGTTAAAAAAATTTATTTTTAAACTAAAACATAAAATAATGAGAAAATATAATTTTATTAAAATTTTAATAGAAGTAGATTGAAGAGTCAGAAGTTCCGGATCCATAAGTTGAGACTATTCCGATCAATTAAAATACTTCATTCCAAGTATTTATCTGATAGAAGTACATTTGTACAAGCATCTATTTGTGGGTTTACATGTTGAAAAGGAAGGACGAGGAATTGGCAATGTTTAAAAGGACCAAGGCTCAATTAGAGCACGGAACAGAGACACGAGTTAAAGCACTTGGGACTGATCGTGGAGGAGAATTATGTTCTAAAGAATTTGAAGCTTTCTGTACAGAAAATGGAGTCACATAACAATATACGGTTATGTATTCCCCTCAACAGAATGGAGTGTAGGAGCGTAAAAATCGCACTATAGTGGCTATGGGTCGTAGTCTTCTAAAACAAATGGAGATGTCGTTGACGCCATGGGGAGAAGTTGTAAGGCGGTAAATTTATCTCCTTAACAGGTTGACCACACGTTCCATGAATGAACAGACACCATATGAAGCATGGAAGGGTGAAAAGCCAAATATTGGGCAGGTAAAGGTCTTTGGATGCTTGGTTAACATAAAGGATCCAGGGACTCACACACGGAAAATGAAAGACATGAGCAAGGTGTTGGTGAGCCTTGGAAATGAACCTGGAACTAAATCATATCGGCTATATGATCCAGAAAAGGATTGCATTTTGGTAAGTAGAGATGTGATTTTTGAGGAGGGATAAACTTGGAAGTGGAGTAAAGATCAGCAAGGTATCCAGACATGTAATCATAAATACACATTCACTATTGTTGACAACTTCACAAATGAAGGACAGGGTTCTACAACTTCTTAGCAACTGCATTCAAATTTAGAAAGTGACATGGCAACGCCGCTATCACAGTCAAGAACGCAAGGCTCATCACAATCGAATACACAAAGTTTTGGGACTGAAGCCAATAGTGAACCAAAACGCTTTAGGTTCATGGTTGATATATACAACAACACCGAAGAGATCGAGTCAGAGGATGAGTTGCTTTTGATGGTAGGGGATGATCCAAGGAACTACAAGTAAACTGTCAAAGAGATAAGCTGGAGGCACGAAATGCAACAAGAGATGGATCCTATCGAGCTAAATGACACCTGAAAAATAACAGAGTTACAGCTGGAAGAAAGGTGATAGGGCTGAAGTGGGTTTACAAAATTAAGAAAGATGCAAATGGTGAAATAGTAAAATACAAGGAGAGGCTCGTGAAAAAGGGTTATGTTCAAGAATGAGGGTGGATTTCGATGAAATTTTCGCCCAAGTCACAACGCTAGAGACTGTTAGGCTATTATTGGCTTTGGAGGAAAAATACGGATGAGAGGTACACCATTTGGATGTTAAGACAGCGTTCTTGAATGGATAAACAAAGGAAGAAGTTTACGTGACACAAACACAAGGCTTTGTCAAGAAAGGGCAGGAACATCTAGTGTACAAGTTGATAAAAGCACGTTATGGTTTACGACAGGCGCCACTTGCATGGCATATCAAACTCAACAAGAGTCTCGAGGAAATTGGTTTCACCAAGTGCCCACATGAACATATTTTGTATAAAAGAAGTAAACGAAGTGATACACTCATCATTGGAGTGTACGTAGATGATCTGTTAATTACAGGTTCCAAGACATTGAAGATTTCAAGCAGCAGATGATCGATCAGTTCAAGATGAATAATTTGGGGTAGTTGTCTTACTACCTAGGAATAGAGGTGAAGCAAGAAAAGGATTTCATCGAGCTAAGACGGACTGGATATGCTCGAAAGGTGCTAGAAAAAGCGAGAATGGGAGAGTGTAATCCTACCAAATATCCTATGGCCCCAAAGGAGCACATCACTAAGGATGAGGGTCGTACACTTATAGACCCAACGGAGTATAAAAGCATGGTCGGGGGGCTTCGATATCTAGTTCACACCCATCCTAATATAGCCTATGTTGTGGGAATCGTTAGTCGCTTCATAGAGAAGACCACTGGTAAGCACAAACATGTTGTAAAACGCATTTTCGGGTATGTAAAAGGAACTTTGGAATTTGGTTTAGTGTATTCCAGGCACAGTGCAAATAACATGCTCGTAGGATATTGGGACAGTGATCTAGTCGGGAAAACACACGACAACAAGAAAAACACAGGAGGACTGGTTTTTTATCTGAATAATAGTCTCATAATCTGGGTCTCTCAAAAGCAACAGTGTGTTGCATTATCAAATTACGAGGCAAAATTGATGGTTGCCACTGCAGCCGCATGTCAAGAGATTTGGTTGAAGAAACTATTGAGCAAAATAAAAAGAGAGGAAGTAGGACCAGTCTTATTGTACATCGATAACAATTCTGCTATGATTTGGCAAAAAACCCAGTATTTCTTGATAGGAGCAAGCATATAGACGTACAATACCATTTCATCCGGGAGTGCGTGGAGAGAATGGAGATAATCATCAAGCATATAAACTTAGAGTTGCAATGTGCACATATAATGACATAGGGACTTACCATAGTAAAATTCGAAAGGATGAGAAAGTTTCTGGGCGTAAAGGAGTTAAACAAACAATTTCTTCTTAAGGGGTGATTATTGGATTTTCTTTAATATGAAACTTGTGTTTATTTATTTATCTTGTGTTTAAATCAGTTGGATAGTACACTATATGGTTGAATAAGTCGTTGCATGTTTGTTTTAATGTGTGTTTTAGTCAAGTGGTTGTGGAAAAGTTAGATGCATATTAGCAGTTAGAGTCATTGTGGGAGGAGGTTACTCTTTGTGATCCTAGTTTCTAGCCATTTTCTTATCTATAACTTGTATTTCCTACTATAAGGATTAGTAATAAACATAGCTTCCATGTAAAACTTTTGTCTCTCCGGTTGTACATTTAAACACCTATATCTATACATATAATTTTTTTGTTTTCTATACCATTATGGGTTATTGTTTTGCAAATTTCACACCAAAGCTACACCCCATCTCCATTAAAATAATAGAGGAGGAAAATTTTGGTAGAATTGAATAAGGAGCATTATCACTTAGAAAATCAATTCACTTCTCACTTTTATTTGAAAAATCACTAAAATCAAGAGGAATAATTGTTGAACTCTTATAAGATTAACAAAATATCTAACAAGAACAACACTAAATAATCAAATACAAATAAATCATGTTGGTCTTATGGACATGTGGGTTATTGGAGTAAGGATTATCTAGTAAAGGTCTATGAAATCTGGGGTGGTACTACAACTTGTGGATAACATGATTATTGGTGAGTTTATTGCCTCTCAAGCCAAGGACTATATATTACCTACAAATATATACTACTTTTCAATTATCTATCACTGATGCCCCAGATAATGTGTATATTTGGGTTGGTATTCCTCTCTTTATAGATAAGAATATTGCTAGTACTTAGAACATAAATTGGAGTATATTTTCCTATAGTGCATCATGTGTCTTATAATATTAAAAATATAATAAGCCTAAAATGTTTAGTTAAAAATATCTTTAAACATTGGTTTAAATGTGGTACAGCTGTAATTTTATACATATTTTCCTTTTTTTAGAAAAGGTTACTTATTAGTTTTATTAAGAATAATATTGTGCTTTTTTTTAATTATGAATGCTAAAGAAGAGAATATTTTAATTTAATATTAATGTTATTGCTTTAGAATAGAAAAATGATGTGGGCAACAAATGTAAAAATGACGATTAAAATAGTATATATTCTTGCTTATAGGTGGATGCTTATAGGTGGAGACAAAATGATTAATTTCCATTTTAAACTTAAAGGGTTTTTTGTTGTAAATTTTATCAAAATAGTGTCTAAGAACTTCACATGTATATGTATAAAAGTTGATGGTGGTTATTTTTAAAAATTATTTAAAATTTTATTCTGACTAAATAATATCAAAAAATTATACACATACTTTTTTGTATGTGATAGAAGTCAAAATAAGGTACATATAAATAAAAATATTCAATAATTTTGAATCTTTATTAATACGCACTTATTTTAAAGTATAACACTATTAAATAATAAATGATTAACAGTGCAAAAAAAATTACATCTACTATTAAATCAAATTAAAAATAAGAAAAAAATTAAAATAAGTAAAAATAATATAAAAATTCATTGTTATATCTAGAATGTTCTAGCGCCTTCTCTAGACTTCTAGTCATATCTCTATGGTTCCATATTCATTTATAAAAAAATCCACCTTCACATTATATCAGTATTCCTCTTTTCTCTATTTTCTTTTCATTCTCTCTGTGATCTTGATCTTTGATAGCAGTTTCCTTCTATAACCTTTTTTTCTCTAAGCTCCTATGACCTTCTTCTTTGTTTGTAAATGCCTTTTATATTAGATTAGGAAAAATAAATGAAAGATGTTTAGACAGAGGAATAAGTTTGAAAAGGTAAATCCCCATCTTTTTATGCTCTCTTGTTATACTATAGATCTGCTATTGTGTCTTTCATTTTTCATATGTTCTGGTCATCATGATCATGGCCAATTTGTTAATCTCTTATTATGTAGCTGAACAGTTTTTATTGGGATATTTTTGATGCTATGTGTATGTGTGCGGTTCACATCTGAAATTTTAGTGGCATGGGTTGAAAATTCATTGTTATCCTGATTTTACTGGTAATGAATCTACCATTCAATTTATTGTGATATCTATTTTTGAGGTGTAGGCTACAGCAGTGGTTAATTGGTTGTGATGTTTACTGATTATGATTTAAATTTGATCATTTGGGGGAGGGGTAATTGTTGGGAAAGTGGATGGGTACACCCCTGTTTTTTTGGTTAAAAAAATATGAGTGTTTATTCCCTTTACTTTATGGTTTGGTACTTGATCCAAAACTCTCTGTGTTATACATAATAACTCATCTTCTAGTATTTATTTATGGCCACATGCTAACAGCTCAAAATTATAAGCTTAACTTATTTTAATTCCTACATTGATAAAAACAAACCAATCAAATAACTAAATTATAAAATTTCCGTCCATGCACACATAGTAGACAAACCTTTCAAATTAATTTTATCACGAAATAATACATTTACTAAATATTTAATTAGCTTTCCATGTAATTTTAAATATTTTATTTAATAAATGTGTTTTTTGTTATATATTTGCAGCAAACAATGAAGAAAATGCTTCATGAATTTTAGATGCAAGACTAATATCTTTAGGTGGAAGCCTAAACCAACCGATTGGGTGCTCGTGGAAGGTCATCCTAGGAAGGTTGTTATTCATGCAATAACTATAATAACTTAATGTGACATTAGGTTCCTCTATACAATATTTACTTAAATCTTTTTCTTTTGTACAACACTGTAATCAGATAAATGCTATGAGGCCATCTGTGAATCAAACAGAAGTCACTGCACTAGGTGCATTGCAAACTCTTGAAGATATCACCAAACTGAGTACAAAGAGTATTCCAAAAATGCTCCATGTGAACCTGCATTAGTTTAAGATGAATTCGTAGCTGATCTGAACGCCCTTGTTCATTATGTTGCAACTGCTGAACTTGACAGTCAACTCTTCAAAAGGAATCTATAGGTCTATATTTTATATTGCATTTAATACTCAGTTTATTTTTGTTTTCATAATTTCAATAATAAATTAATATGTTTTTATTTTTACAGGAAAATAAATGAATCAGATTTCAAGCACAAGAACAGTACTCAATGAGGTGGAGAATATAATTCAAAAAAGTGAAGGAATAATGTCACACTATTTGAAGAAGAAAATGAAACAAAATGAAATATATGTTGAATAAGATTTGTAATTAAAGACTAATCATATTTTTCCTTGTACATATATAAGGGGTTCGGTCGGTTGTATTTTGACACATCTGGAAATTTTGTTTGTAATCTTAATTTAATTTATGATAAAGAAATTATCAAAAAATATGATTTTTCTAGTTTTTTTTTGCGATTTTATTATCTTCCAATATTTTTTGCAAATAATGAAATTAACTGAAATCAACCAAAATCTAGCAAATATGCAACAACGTTCCTAATTGTATATCTTGTGCTTTTAATTTGATATATGCTTATTTTAATGGTAAGCATGTTTCTAGTAATAAGACTACTCCTCATCAGCATGTGAATAATAGGAAGCATGATAGGTCTAAGACTGTCGTAAGGCTAGAAAGGAGACATTTGACCTTGTAAACAGCCTTAACAAATTTCTGTTTAGGCTCCTTTCTAGCCTTAGGAGGACTAGCAGTCTTAGACCTATCATGCTTCGTATTATTCACATGCTGACGAGGAGTAGTCTTATCACTAGAAACATGCTTACCATTAAAATAACCATACATCAAATTAAAAACACAAGACATACAATTAGGAACACCACATACTTTATGAGAGGGATTAACAATAGGAAAATTATGCATGGTAGGCCATATTTTTATACTGAGGTATTTTTAAAAAAGCCATTTATAATATAAGTTACTTTTATTTTACACTGGCTTATCTCTTTCCAGATTTTACTATGTTTTCTTTTACTTGTACGTATAGGACCCCCCATATTTTAGTAAAATTGTTAACACTACAACAAAATAGGCCAATTACGACGGAAAAAAATGCGCGCCCAACTTACGACGGAAATTTACGACTGAAATTAAAATTCGTCGTAAGTTAAGATGGAAATTTAACTTTTTCCCAAAACTTTTGGCGGGATAATAAAAATCATTTGAAGTTGCGACGATTTGAACATTTCGTCGTAAGTTAAATATCAAATTTACGATAAAAATTAAATTTCGTCCTAAGTTATCAAAGAGGGAAATTTAACCTTTTCCCCAAAATTTTGGCGGAAAATTTGACTTTTCTCAAAATTTTGGCGATAAATTTGACGTGTCTCAAGTTAGCACATGATTTTTGATAATTTCAATTTTTAAAAAATATTATTTCATGATCCAACCATATTAATGTCAATATTTATTTGTTTGGGTGACATTTCAAAAATTTCAGAAAAAATTATATATTTTGATAAAGTAATTTACTATGAAACATTGATTATATCACTAATATATATAAGTATATATTATCATCCATACGGTTTATCGATGAAAAATCAAACCATATATATACCATATTAATGTCAATATATAATATTGACTAGTTAGGTGTACTAGTCGAGCTCATGTTTGACTGTTAAAATGTCAAACTAAATATTATTATTTTGATATAAAATTTTGGTTACATCACTAAAATATATACATATTGACATCCATACAGTTCGATCGTTGAAAAATATTTTTAAATTAATTGAAACACTAATTCAGGATTCAACACTAGTTAGCTGCACTAGTCAAACTGAAGCTTGACTTTTAAATTGTCAAAACAAATAAAATTATTTTGATATGAAATTTTGGTTATATCAGTAATATATATATATATATATATATATATATATATAGATATCTATTGACATCCATATGGTTGAATCGTTGAAAAATATCTTTTAAATAATTGAAACACTAATTCAAGATTCAACATTAGTTAGTTGTACTACTCAAACTAAAGCTTGACTGTTAAAATGTCAAACCAAATAAAATTATTTTGATATGAAATTTTGGTTATATCACTAATATATATATCTATTGACATCCATACGGTTGGATCGTTGAAAAATATTTTTAAAATAATTGAAACACTAATTCAAGATTTAACACTAGTTAGCTGTACTTGTCAAACTGAAGCTTGACTGTTAAAATCTAAATCAAATAAAATTATTTTGATATGAAATTTTGGTTATATCACTATATATATATATATATATATATATATATATATATATCTATTCACATCCATACAGTTGGATCGTTGAAAAATATTTTTAAAATAATCGAAACACTAATTCAAGATTCAACACTAGTTAGTTGTACTAGTCAAACTCATACTTGACTGTTAAAATGTCAAACCAAATAAAATTATTTTGATATGTAATTTTGGTTATATCACTAATATATATATCTATTGACAACCATACAGTTGGATCGTTGAAAAATATTTTTAAAATAATCTCAACACCAATTCAAGATTAAACACTAGTTAGATGTACTAGTCAAATTGACGCTTGACCATTAAAATGGCAAACCAAATAAAAATCGTTTAATATGAAATTTGGGTTATATCACTAATAAATATGTCTACTGACATCCATACAGTTGGATCATTGAAAACTATTTTTAAAATAATCGAAATACTAATTCAAGATTCAACACCAGTTAGTTGTACTAGTCAAACTGAAGCTTGACTCTTAAAATGTCAAACCAAATAAAATTATTTTGTTATGAAATTTTGGTTATATCACTAATATGTATATATGTTAACATCCATATGGTTGAATCGTTGAAAAATATTTTTAAAATAATTGAAACACTAATTCAAGATTCAACACTAGTTAGCTATACTAGTCAAACTGATGCTTGACTGTTAAATTGTCAAACCAAATAAAATTATTTTGATATACGGTTGGATCGGTGAAACATATTTTTAAAATAATCGAAAAATTAATTCAAGATTCAACACTAGTTAGCGCTATACTAGTCAAACTGATGCTTGACTGTTAAATTGTCAAACCAAATAATTTTTTTTTGATATGTACCTTTTGTTATATCATTAATATATATCTATTGACATCCAAACGATTGGATCGATAAAAAATATTTTTAAAATAATGGAAACACAAATTCAAGATTAAACATAGTTAGTTGTACAAGTCAAACTCATGCTTTACTGTTAAAATGACAAACCAAATAAAATTATTTTGATATGTAACTTTTATTTTATCACTAATATATATATATCTATTGACATACATATGGTTAGATCGATGAAATGTATTTTTAAAATAATCGAAACAAAAATTAAGAACTAAACACTGGTTAGTTGTACAAGTCAAACTAATGCTTGACTGTTAAAATCACAAAGCAAATAAAATTATTTTAAAATGTAATTTTGGTTATATCACTTATATATATATATATATTGACATCAATACGGTTGGATCGATGAAAAGTATTTTGAAAATAATCGAAACAACAATTGAGGATTAAACACTAGTTAGTTGTACTAATTTAATGTTTGACTGTTAAAATGGTACACCAAATAAAATTATTTTGATATAAAATTTTGGTTATATCACTAATATATATATCTATTGACTCCTATAATATAAGTTATAATATGTACTAATCATCTATTGGTCATATTGGTGCTCAATACTCTTTCATTTCGGGATAGATTATCCAAAGGCATTACGAAATATATATAAGGAAATTTTTTATTTTAATAAAAAGCTATTTATATAAAAATAAATTAATATTGAAATATATATATATGTTATTATTATTATTTCTCAAAGTTAATAGTATACTTCAAGAGTCAATTTTATATTTTTATAGAAATAATATATTTCATAATAATTTGTAAAATATTTATGTATCAAAAAAGTGACATTTAATTTTTCTAATATATTTTTTTAAATAATCTTTTTAACGATCCAGCCATGTAAATGTTAAGATTTATTTATTTTAGTCATATACACAAATTATCAAATATAAATATACGATTATATATATTTATATTTAAAATAATTATCAATTTTTAATCTATTTAAGTTTTAATAAAATTTTATTGAGTTTCCGATTTTTCCAAAAAAAACACCCCGCCTTTGAGAAACTAGGGATTTTTGTCCGCGCTACGCGTTCTAAATATAATTAATTTTTTAAAAAATATTAAATAATATAAAGAGAAATGTTTATGTAACTTTTCATTTGAACACTAACACAATATTACTCTTTTACGAAAAAAAATTACGCAAATATACTTTTTCACATATGTTAGAAAGATATATGTTGCGTTGTCATAATTATTTTTTAAAACATAATTAACTAATTTTAAATTTTGTTTGTTATAAATTCAGCCCATGTTTCACTTTTTTTCTTATGACATAGATTAATTTTAAGGTATATTACAATTTTATGAAGGAAATGATCTAAATATAATTTAATTAGTTAATAAAAAATTAAAATACTCTCAACAATATGTAAATTGTAAAATTTAATTTAATAAACTTTACAAAATTTCAATAATATGTATATTTTAATATTTTATTTAAAAGAATTTAAATTTATATTTTAAGATTAGATAATTCATACCCAACATGTCTTTAACAATGTATTCGGTTTAGGCATATTGAACAATACCGTTAACCGTCAACAAAATATAGAACAAAGCTCCGCAGAGGGAGGATCGATGACTACTACTTCAAATCACGGAAACCAACTCTATAAATCAGAAGATTATGAATTTTTTTGGAGGTTAGTAACCCCATCCATCCATGTTTTAGTTGTTGTCAATTGGTTGTAAAGTTCAAGGTGAGTAGATTGATTAAGACTTTAATTTTCATTCAAATATAATTTTTCAGTATATATAATGCTCCATTTGTATGTATAAGAGTATTCCATGTATTGATGTTGATTGCATATTTTAGTTTGGAGTCATATAGACAATGATTTGATTTCAAATTGATATAATTAGTTCACCGATGGATGCATGTACTTCTGTAGAGCCAATTGTTAAGATTTCCAATAGTAGATTATTCACGATTTTATTAAGATTTCTGCATGAACTGTTTTGGATTGAGTTTTAAATTTGAATGTTCAGGAACTTAAGAGAAAGCACGACTCATGGAATGTTGACTGGGATATGGGTAAATATGTTACACAATGTTTTTCATTGCTTGTTGGAAGCTGAATTAAAAATTTAGGTATATATGATTAATCAATGTTAAATGTAGGTAGATGACGAAAACCGTTAGGCAGTTTTGTTTCTGCAAATATGGAGAGAGATGAGGATGGAGCATTTGTAAGTGTTTGACTGATTGTATTTGAACGTAATTAAGAAGTTGAATTTATATCGTACCTGAAAGCATCATTTATCCAAAATTGCAGAGGGTTCCGTCTAGTTTTATTGATAAATTCCGGAGTAAACTTCATTCCCAATTGCACATAAAGTGCAAGACAATTGTTTGGAATGCGAATTATTATAAGTATCGAAAGAAAATATGCGGCCTTCAAGAATTTATGAGATTTTATGATTTAAAGATGTATTCTGTTGTTGTTTTTGAATATTATGGGTATGGCAACTTTTATGTCCAGTGTTTCAACCATATGGCTGTTTCGATTACACATTCCTCAGTTGAGCCAATATTTTTTTCAATAAAGAGAACTATAACAATTGGCTGATGGATTAGTTTATATATGGTCGTAATCATGATGTTACTGAGAGGTACCTTGCTTGTATTCACTACAATTCTATAAGACTTTATTCTGAACAATCCTTGATGTTGATTAGACAATACTCAAGTATGGAGGACTTGGATAATATGGAAACCACTCTCTCTATCTATACATTTATTATTTCCCTCATATTTATAAACATTGGGTTTATTTATCTTAAATCTAATACTCAATGTGCTCAATTGAACAAGAACTGCCTACTGATTTGGAAAATTTGTATAAGCGATGGAAAGGATTATCCAGGATCTGTTTGAAGCATGGCTGCAGAAAATGGGATGTAATCATGCATTGGGTTGAAGAAAAGTGTTGGTTAGGGAAAGGATGGTCTGGAGTTCTGAAGGAGTTGGATATCTGCGCAAGTGATGTTATAGCTATAAATATGGCTCAGGAGCTACCAGAAATTGTTCTACTTTATATTTTTAAAAAGAAAGAAGTGGAAGCTGAGAAAACAGAAGGTATCTCACAATCTTTTGATATTACTATGCGGGTGCAACACTTTATTTGAAACATCATTTTTTAATACCTAGAAGATACAAATATATTTACTAATAAATTTAAATTGGATAATTAACAAACAGGGGATAGGAATGGAAAAAGATCGTTTTATAAGATTTTTTTTAGGGCCCTTTAAAGCTTGGATATCTTGTGAGTAACCTATTGTTTTTTAAAATACTCTTGTATCTTTTTAGTAAATGATCAATAATTCTTTTATGTTTTAACATTGTAACAGACAATCCCGAGATTTTTAGGCCAGGAGACTGAAAAGTAGCTCCTTGGTGTTGAACATATTGTAATCAATGGGATTCTGTGGGATGTGAGATACGATGCTAAATTAAGAATAATTTATGGGCTAAAACAACTAATTAAGTATTTTGGTCTTGTGGAGAATGATATGATATTATTTAGTTTTGATGTGAATGGTGAGTTTTGTGGAAGGATTTTTATGTGTGAAGGAAAGGAAATTACACGTTCCACAGCGGAGAGTAATGGGAGGAGAAGGCCTAGCGGCAAATTTTTCTCTTTGAAGATAATGCGACAGATTCACCTGTTGAGATTGGTATGCCATATGTTTTGTTTCCTTATTTACTTTGCAGGCACCTTTTACATAGGCACTGGTCGTGATTTTAATATTGTATTATATCTATACTTAGAACAAAATGTTGAAATTGTGGATGTGTCAACTAAAATGGAGGTGGAAGGATATGATAACCCTGCAGAGGACAATACTGGAATACAGAATATGGAGTTGAGGGAAAATAACAATCCACATGATGCGCAAGTTGCAATGAATCTTTAGTTTTCTAAATTATTGGATGGAAGTCTCTTGAACTCTAAATGTCATGGAGCGGTTAATAATAATATATAAGACTATAATATAACTATTTCGAATACCTTGTTGTATTATGGTCAGGAACAGACTGATCAAATTATGCTAACATATTCAACTGTTGTGCAGCACATTCCTAGAACTATAAGATTTCGAGATCAAATATGGAAAAGTGGAGATATGGTGAAGTTCAGAACGGGCCAAGGAGTTTGGGATACAAAAATAGTTCTAAACGGTACAGCTGCCAGATTTTCACGTGGATAGAGCAAATTCAAAGATCTTGACTTAAAGGAAGATGATAATCCGTGCTTCACATTATAGCAAGACAGTATTGTTCCAACTTTTAACATTGAAATTAATCCTCCCAATTAGTAATTATCCTCCATATATTTCATAGGATCTGATTATGCTACTTTACAGTATCAAGGTAGTTTGGAGACTGAGTTTTGATATTCTGATGTTGTTGGAATACTCTTTGTATCAATTTAAACGTGTTCCATGTGGTTATGCTTTAAATTACATTGAATGATGTTGTAATTTTGTGTTTGCATATGCGACTTAAGTTTTCAAGCTGGTGATGAGAACTTAAATCAAATCCTTAATATTATTAGGGGAGTGCCCTTTTATTGTCAATAGCAGACTAATATATAGTTTTGATATATTTTTAAGTTGATGACTCATATGCACATGGTAAATTGTACCTTTTTCATTTTGATACTTATCTATAAATTTGGTTTTTTCCCATAAACCTCTCTATATTTGTAATGATTTGCATATTGTAATGTACAAACTTTCTTTTTTTGAAAATCACTTGCGGTTGAAATGGTAAGTGCATTTGAAAAGTTTCCGATTTTTCCAAAAAAAACACCCCGCCGTTGAGAAATAGAACAGTCTAATAATCTAATTGCTTCACATCTGAATATATTTTCAGTCTCTCTTTCTTGCTTCTCTCTCCCCTTCACTCTTCCCCTCTCTTTCTCCCCCTCGCCTCTCCTGGTTATGGAAAATCTATACATACATAAATGTTTACTTTAATTCTAGCCTCCTTTGGTTGATTTGTATGTTTCTTTTACACGGGCTTTAGTTATGGTTTCGTTTAGAATTTCAATTTGACTTCAATTTGGGGTTTTAGTCAGTGTTCAAAACTAGGGCTTTAGGGCTTATTTTTGGATTCAAGGGAAGGCATCCCTGTCTCTCTCTTCCTGGTATGCACATCTCTCTCTCCCCTCTCTCTATGCTCATATCTCTCTCTCTCTATCTCTCCCTCTCTCCTTCCCCCTCCATGTATATATATTTGTGTGGATTTTGTAAATTGTACTGTAATTAGCTACTAATTTTCTTGTAGTGCTTTATCTGGTAGATTTATATTTATTTGTGTTTGTTTGTGTTGCGTAGAGAATACAAAATAATTTGAATTGTGATGAACAGCCTTGTGGGAAAATATCAATAAACAATAAATCAGCTAATATAGTTCAATATAACCATTTCTTTATTTAAGAAGGATTTTGTTTTTCTAGTTTGGCACTTGCATATCATATACAATATTTTTGGTGTATGTAATGCTGAGTTTTCTTCCGATATGCAGAACAAACCCCTCATTACCAAAGTTATTATGCTTTATGTACCTGGCCTTGACGCAGGTCTTTACTTGTCACAGTCTAAGGTACTCCACAATTTCAAAGAGTATTGTGGCGTTCCAAAAGCATTGTCAGCTCTAAAGTTGGTGACATTTATCTTTTCTAGCAGAATATTGGATTTATGCATTGCATTTCTTGAAAGTTTATGCTTTTGGTTTTTTGTTTGTTGATAGTTGTGTAGCAGATGGAATACAGACTATAGATGCTCATCTTACATACAAGGTGAAAAGAAAAAGGGCTATTACTGAGCCTATAAGAAAACCTGTTCAGAATCAGAGTTCCGATCAAGGTATATATCAGCTATAAAGTTATAGACTTGTGGTGCTTTCTGGGTTAAAATAAGTAAAATAGTAAACTATCTTCGATGCAGGAACCTGTGATTCTATTTTTTATCTATCCTTTGGTGATCACTCGAAAGATTTACCATTTCCCCTGTCATATTACACACTCACACAGACCGAACTAGAACAAAATAGTTACTTCCGTAGTCAACCAGGTGACAATATATATACAGTATACCATTTCCTTTTTATCCTTTATTCCCTTCACGTTTAAGTTGTTTGGTTGTGTTGATAAAGCTGATGAGATCCATCTTTTGTGCAGATTTTATTTCAACTCTTCCTTGTCCTTCAGGAGCTCCTACCCACGAAATATTGGCGCTTGATTGTGCAATGGTAAGGCAGGGTTCAGATGTTCAGTGTTGTTCCATGTTTCTGGCCTGGAAGTGCTATATCATTATTATATGTATATTATATTTCTTTTCAAATATTGAAGTTATGTACTATATTCGTTCTTCTAATCAATTTACTGTATAGTTCCACATCGGATTTTCTTAGTCAGACTTGTTAGTTACTGATGTTGCCGATTGAATTTTGATGGGATAATGACAGTGTCCCTATTGCATATGCTACAGCAGTATATGTGACTGTATATTCGATACATATATTGATTAATAGGGTTGCAGTGAAGGATATGGTAAAAATATATTGCTTTTTATCTGTTCGTTTTGCTTGGTTTAGGTGGAAAGTTCTTAAAAAAAACCTGTTCTATTGATTGGCAGGAAATCTGGTGAACCAAGCAAGAGGAAGCCATACTTGCCTGTTGATAAACAGTTCTTGATAACCAGAAATGGTAAATTTAATCTCAATATCCGTGGAATGTTTAGTTTGGTGTAAGATGTTTTTTTTCTTTTTTACTAAGTTGATAGTTTTATTTTTGTTATAGAAACTTATTATTTTATAATTGATTGTGATCATTAACTTGTATTATCTATTCTAGTTATAGTATCTTTACTTAATATAAGTATATAATATTGCCCCATGTGTTGTGTTCAATAAATACGTTTGGTATGTTGTTGTAAGAGGGCTCTGTCTAAGTAGTGTATAAAGCTGTCTGAATAGGGTTTAATAGGTTCTGCGTAAATGAGAGTTTTCCTCAGTTGCAGAAATTAGTTGAAGGATACTTTCTTAGGGCTGCTCACATGAGTGATATATTCACGCATATTCTGATATGGCATTTATAGGTGGGAGTTGCTTTTTGGTTATTCTCCCCATTTTAATTAATTAATTAATTAATTTCAGTTTATTCAGAGTTTTAAAGCTTAACTATTATATTTAAGAATGGTAGGGGAAGTCTTGTGAACCAGAGACTGGGAAAGAATCAAAGGAGAAGGATACATCAGTTGCCCTAAAGGTATACTTGTATAAAAAATCAACGTTCTCATACTCGCTAAGAAAATTAATTGTTAATTGTATATTTTTTTGGTACTCGAAAATTGTATGATTAGATTAGAATATTTTTACTACAAAAACTTATATTCCCCAACATTATCATTCAAATGATTCTGGTTGGCAATGTTGAATCTGATCAGAAAGATAATAGTTGGAAAAAGACTAAATTCAGTGTTGGTAAATGCTTATCAACATGGACTAAGTATAAATATTTTATGTTTAATTTGTAATGTACTTTAACATTCTGCTGGTATATGTGTAATCTCTCATGTTGTGGAAATTGTTTGCAGCACCATTATTAATTCTTCATGAATATTAACTACAAGATTACATAGTATTTTACTACTTCAAACTAGTAACATATTATATGTGTATGTGACTGATAACCTCTGCATATATACTATGCACAATGAGAAAAATACACTGTTCTATATTTAGAAAGGTAACAATGTTAAAGAAGTTAATTAGAAAACCATGGCTAGCTATACAAAAATCATCCGAGTGTGTAGTAAAATTATCAATTTTCTAAACTGATTACTTTAATTTTTTTAACCTCACCTATAAAATTTAACAATAATTTAGTTTATTTAGAAAACTTTTTTTTCTTTTCTGCTCCCATCTAATAAGTTATAAATGATTATACACTTATATTATATGTATGTTGTCACTGTGTCACACGCTATGGGTGAACAAATGGAGGAGCTCCGCATCAAGGTATCTGAACTAACTACTAGATATTAACATGAACCTCCCTATATATTTCTGCTTTCTATGAAGTATAAGTACCTATAGAGTAGTGTAGAATAAAAAGTCCTATTAAGAATTAATGAATGTAAACAAAAACCTGACCAAACATCCAATATGTACTCCATCTTACAACTCTTTAAATCTTGTACTAAAAGAATAACACTATTGAGATTAATTTTTATACATGTATACAAAATGTGAAAAGCTGACCAAACATTAAATGTATTCAAAGACCCTTCAAGTGCTGGTCTGATTAGTTAGGCTTAGCTTGGAGGGATTTTATTAAGTGTGAAAGTACTGGCAGCTATATGAATTATTAATTGTATGATCAGTTCTAATCTTCTATCATTTCAATCATTCACATATTGTAATAAACAAAGAGCCAAATTCTATTTTTCTATTTTGTATTGGGAGGAACGTCATCTTGGAGATGTCAAAAAATAGCTGAAAATGAAGTTTTTTTAAATTGTCTTTGGTACTCATTATCCCTATGAATTTAACATATGTATAGATGTAATACCCCAACTTTTCAAAAAATAGTTATACTTAAATATTCACCTAAAACTCCAAATTAAGTCCATAATAAGTATAAGTTTCTAAATTTTCATAAAATTCTAAAATCCGAGACAGAAATAAAATCATCTAAGCTGAAAATAAAGCAAATCCTCAGAGACGCAGCTCCAATACAAAAATAATCACTAAAATATTATTCCAAAGCATCCACCTTTAAGATGTCCCAAAAGCTAAGCACCTGAAAATTTGTGAGTAACGAGCCAAGAGCCCAGCAAGAAAACAATTCTACACTAGTGGATTAAGTATCATAATTTTATATAACAAAAATCATTTTCCAAAATCCATATGACATAAGATATAAAATTCCACAGCTCGCTAAGGCCATAAATACCTGCTGACACAGTATCAAAAGTTCATAATTTCTGTCAATAATGCGCCCCTTACTAAGTTATCATAGAGTGTGCACTCTCGAAGGCATCATAAGTAGTACTCCCTAGTAAGGTATCAAACGCTAGTTCCGGAACTATACGCAATTACTAACTGGTTCATAAGTCAAAGCTCACTGGGAATTCTTATTTCTAAAACAGGATACTTGATCCATAAATTTTAAAATAAAAGCAGTGCAAAAATATTTAAAGATTTCAAAATAAAATAAAGTGTGAAGAGTTAATTTAACTTAATAGCAATATCTCCCCAATTATGTTGCCAAAATGAAGCTAGACATACACACATACATACTTAATAAAATAATCATAATGTTAACTTGTGTATGCCACTAAGCTAACAACTCTTTAACTTTATAAAACATAACCCACAATAACAATTAAGTGTCACTACAAGTAACAAAATAAATTCATATTGACATATAAATATGACCATTCTCATATAATAGTTCAAAATAGTATACCGACCAATAAAAAAACTCAACACTTAAATACATTATATTTAATAATAATAAATCAAGTCTATGTAAACTATTTAAATTCAGAATAAAATAGATGTACGTTTAATATTTACTATCTATATAATCCTTAAAATAAAATAACAAAGATAAATAAAGTAGGTAACATATGCTTAGGATTATGCAATTGGGCAAAATATCAATATTGGTGTATAAAATTTTCATAACCTTACGTGTGAAAATATCATTATATAAAATAAGTATAACCAATTTTATAAATGAGCATATATTTAATTGGTGCACTAATCTAAATGCATATCTAAATCAAACATATATTTAACATATAACACATGAATTATTATACATGCACAAAACACATAATTATATACATAAATTCATGCATTAAATATTTACTAAAAATAGAGTGACTGTTAACTAAAACATTTAATAATCAACATCAAACTAAATGATTAAATTAAGTAAACTATATTGTTATACACATAACCATGAAACTAAATAATAAAATAAATTAATTACAAGGGAATTAGAGTAGTCATACATAAGTTCACAAAAATGTAATTTAATTATATATATATATAGAATTATGCAGTAAACATGTAAAACACATAAGTAAAAACATGGAAAATAGAACGTACCTGAAAAAAGAAGATGTTATACCAAGATAACTCATATGCTAATAGCCAATTTATACACAAGGTTGGTTTAACTAGTACTCCGGATTAAATGGATTAGTGGGTACGTGCTCACAAATTTAAACAAATATTATCTATTAGTTAAATGGATAAATGGATTAGTGTTTGAGTTAGTTTGCCAAATACAAGTAACATGTACGTACTAATATATATACACAACATAACTACACATATTTTTAAATTCTAGTCATAGAATAATATATATCACATTAAAATTATGCACGTATAAACTAAAACAGTTTTTTTTTACATTTAACCTTATTTAAATATTTTGGATAATTAGAAATGTTTATTTTTAATATAAAAATACACGTCTTAATATTTTATAACTAATCTATATAATAAAATATTGTTTTCTTATATAACCAAATAATTAAAAATGCGAAAAATGTATATATATAATTACAAAAATCAAGGTTATTACATTCTACCCTCCTTAAAAAAATTTGGTCCCCAAATTTAAAAATACCAAAAACATTTAATGATACCAAAAATATTTCTGCATCCAGAAAGTCATAAAACATTTAACCAAAAAAAAATGAAAGTAGTTTTTTTGGAAACACAAATAACTAAACTCATAACTCACAGGTCAAGCCTAAAAGGGTAGTCTATAGGAAGCTAACCTAGGCTCTGATACCAACGGTAATATCCCGACTTTTCAGAAAATAGTTATACTTAAATATTAAGCTAAAACTCCAAATTAAATCCATAATAAGTATAAGTTTCTAATTTTTCATAAAATTCTAAAATCTGAGACATAAATAAAATCATCTAAGTTGAAAATAAAGCAAATCCTGAGAGACGCAGCTCCAATACAAAAATAATCACTAAAATATTATTCCAAAGCATCCACATTTAAGATGTCCCAAAAGCTAAGCACCTGAAAATTTGTGAGTAATGAGCCAAGAGGCCAGCAAGAAAACAATTCTACACTAGTGGATTAAGTATCATAATTTTATATAACAAAAATCATTTTCCAAAATCCATATGACATAAGATATAAAATTCCACAGCTCGTTAAGGCCACAAATACCTGGTGACACAGTATCAAAAGTTCATAATTTCTGTCAATAATGCGCCCCTTACTAAGGTATCATAGAGTGTGCGCTCCCGAAGACATCATAAGTAGCACTCCCTAGTAAGGTATCAAAGGCTAGTTCCGGAACTATACGCAATTACTAACTGGTTCATAGGTCAAAGGTCAAAGCTCACTAGGAATTCTTATTTCTAAAACAGGGTAATTGATCCATAAATTTTAAAATAAAAGCAGTGCAAAAATATTTAAAGATTTCAAAATAAAATAAAGTGTGAAGAGTTAACTTACCTTAATAGCAATATCTCCCCAATTATGTTGCCAAAATGAACCTAGACATACACACATACATACTTAATAAAATAATCATAATGTTAACTTGTGTATGCCACTAAGCTAACAACACTTTAACTTTATAAAACTTAACCCACAATAACAATTAAGTGTCACTACAAGTAACAAAATAAATTCATATTGACATATAAATATGACCATTCTCATATAATAGTTCAAAATAGTATACCGACCAACAAAAAAACTCAACACTTAAATACATTATATATAATAATAATAAATCAAATCTATGTAAACTATTTAAATTAAGAATAAAATAGATGTACGT
Source organism: Apium graveolens (assembly GCF_009905375.1). Lineage (NCBI taxonomy): Eukaryota > Viridiplantae > Streptophyta > Magnoliopsida > Apiales > Apiaceae > Apium > Apium graveolens. The sequence continues at coordinate 284,014,144 of NC_133652.1, read as the reverse complement.
TTAATATTTACTATTTATATAATCCTTAAAATAAAATAACAAAGATAAATAAAGTAGGTAACATATGCTTAGGATTATGCGAGTGGGCAAAATATCAATATTGGTGTATAAAATTTTCATAACCTTACGTGTGAAAATATCATTATACAAAATAAGTATAACCAATTTTATAAATGAGCATATATTTAATTGGTGCACTAATCTAAATGCATATCTAAATCAAACATATATTTAACATATAACACATGAATTATTATACATGCACAAAACACATAATTATATACATAAATTCATGCATTAAATATTTACTAAAAAAAGAGTGATTGTTAACTAAAACAATTAATAATCAACATGAAACTAAATGATTAAATTAAGTAAACTATAGTGTTATACACATAACCATGAAACTAAATAATAAAATAAATTAATTATAAGTGAATTAGAGTAGTCATACATAAGTTCACAAAAATGTAATTTAATTATATATATATATATATAGAATTATGCAGTAAACATGTAAAACACATAAGTAAAAACATGGGAAATAGAACGTACCTGAAAAAAGAAGATGTTATACCAAGATAACTGATATGCTAATAGCCAATTTATACACAAGGTTGGTTTAACTAGTACTAGGGATTAAATGGATTAGTGGGTACGTGCTGTACGTGCTCACAAATTTAAACAAACATTATCTATTAGTTAAATGGATTAGTGTTTGAGTTAGTTTTCCAAATACAGGTAACATGTACGTACTAATATATATACACAACATAACTACACCTATTTTTAAATTCTAGTCATAGAATAATATATATCACATTAAAATTATGCACGTATAAACTAAAACAGTTGTTTTTTTACATTTAACCTTATTTAAATATTTTGGATAATTAGAAATGTTTATTTTTAATATAAAAATACACGTCTTAATATTTTATAACTAATCTATATAATAAAATATTGTTTTCTTATATAACCAAATAATTAAAAATGCGAAAAATGTATATATATAATTACAAAAATCATGGTTATTACAATAGACCTGTGGTACTGTATTTGCTATTTTTAGTGACAAGAAGTAACTTTTTGATTGTTTTGAAAAATGCAGCAAGAGTCAGGAGGACAAGAGTATAGGGCTGCTCCTGTATTTGGATTTTGAAAATTGAAATAATTATGTAACTTTAGATACTTGGGTATCAGGTAACATGGATCACTAAAGATCCTTGTTTTATCTTTCAGGAGTGTTTCAGTTACCACTTTGAATTTGTATTTGCTATTGGGTTTGATGTAATAAAACCATAAATGTATACGCTGTTGGAATTATGCTTAGGACAAATGTCTTTGGTTTAGAGTTTGTGATTGCATTAGACTTTGAAAGGTTTAGAATTTAAATCGGAAGCTGAAAATGGCTGAAAAATGAAAAATCAGAATTTGGCTATTCTGTAAATACAAACTTACGACGGTCGTTCATCACATATTCAGTCGTAAGATGGCCCCAATTCCTAACATACGACAGATTTTTCTGTCGGAAGTTTCTAATTTACGACGTAAATTTACGTCGTATATTTATGTTATATTTTATCAAGGTGGGACCCACAAGAAAATATCCGATGATTTTTCCGTCGTAGGTAACATACGACGATATTTTCCGTCGTAAGTAGTTTTATTATTTTATTGATTATGTGGGCCCCTTTTTCCTAACTTACGACGTAATTTTCCGTCGTAAGTAACTAACATACGACGATATTTTCCGTCGTAAGTGGATTTATTATTTTATTGAGTATGTGGGCTCCTTCTTCCTAACTTGTGACGTAATTTTATCTTGTGCCGAAAAAACGAACTTACTACTCGACCAAAATCGATGATTTTTTCCATCATAAATAGCTCAATTACGACGATTTCAGTGCAAAAAAACCGTCGTAAATGGCCAGATTTGTTGTAGTGTAATCTATAACACAAGTTTTTGGTTATTGTTTTATCTCTTATATAATTATATTTGTTTCGTTAATTCTATAATGCGAATTTTCTTCCTTTAGGATGGATATAAAGTTAATTTATTTAAATTTAATATCTTTTTTCTGATAAATTTATTTGACTAATTTTTTTCGTGTTTTTTAATTTATTGACAAATTAATATTGATATATACTATCATCGGATTTATCATTCATATAAAAACCTTCAAATTATTTGTTTATTCCGTTGTTATGGGTAAAAAGCTAGGTTGTATTTAATACTATAGTTAATATTAGGGTTCGCGAGCTTCAAGGCTCTATTTGACTGCTCTTGTGATTCGTGACTCAATCTGTCTTCACAAGATGCCTACGTACCTTGCCCTATACCAAGGATCAAGTCAAAAAATATAATTCTGAATTTATGGGGGCCTTATATAGGCATATGATGCTTTGGATTAGATTTGGGTTAGGTGACTTGTTGGGCAAGTCTCAGATTTAGAATAGACACATGAGTCCTAATATGTAGGGATTTGCTTCCGTAGAGGACCGTGTGGCTTGAGGACTACTCTTTTGAAAGTTTGATTCTGATTTTAACTTATTTTCTCAATTACTACTTGGGCTAATACTAGTCCTACAATTTTTCATAATAAATTCTTGGTTTGCAGGCCCTTTGTGTCCAATCAATGACATACTAATTATTAGGCCTTAATAACTGGGTTTTGTCTTTGGAACAAATCGGGCATAATTAAAAGCTACTCTTTTAATTACTTAATTTTTGGGAATTTGTTTTTCAAATTACTGCTATTTTCGACCAGGATCCTGTTCGAAATTTCTGCCAACTCGTGTAGCCTAGTCAAAAATTTTTGACCAGGATCCATGACCTTGAATTCGACAAGGATCCTGGTCGAAATTCGAGTCAGCTGTTATATCCTAGTCGAAATATTTCGTTCAGGAACGTCGACTTGGATTTCGACCTCAATCCTGGTAGAGCTTATGGTTCAATTCCTGTAGTTTGGTCGAAGTCTATTAACTAGGATCCACCACCTGAAATTCGACTAGGATCCAGGTCAAAGTTCCAGTCGTAACTTGACATGGATTTGGACCTCAATCTTGGTCACATTAATGGTTTGTTTTAGGGCCTCTAGTCAAAGTTTTAGGATCAACGACCTAGAACACGACCTCAATCCTGGTCGAATACATGGTCCATTTTAGGGCCTCTAGTCAAAGTTTTTTTTACTAGAATCGACGACCTGAAACATGACCTCAATCCTGGTCGAATACATGGTCCATTTTGGGGCCTCTACTCGAAGTTTTTTGACTATAATCCACAACCTGAAACAAGACCTCGATTCTGGTCGAATACACGGTCCATTTCAGGGCCATTAATTGAAGTTTTTCGACTACAATCCATGACATAAAACACGACCTCAACCCTGGTCTTGTTTTCTTCCTTTTAACCATAATTTGTTTGGACTTCTATTTTGTAAATTTTATTTGGGCGGGTAGGCCTACCTTTCCAAATCCAATTTGGATTGGGTCAATCAGCTTATTTTCTCAAATCCAACTTGGATTGGGCCAATGGGCTTATTTTTCCAAATTCAACTTGAATTAGGCCCATGGTCCTTTATTGTTTCTTTTGGGAACTTTGAGAACTTTCCAGACTTTGGGCTTTAACTTTTGGGCCTTTAGCTTTATGGGCCTTTCACGGTTCATCTTCCCCAAATTTTCCTATATATTATAGTGAGTGAATTCACTTCTTTCTCACTTCTCATTCGATAAAACTCTTCTCAATAGCTCTCTGCAATTTTCGGCTTTCTTCACCTTTCTTTCTTTAGTCTTATAGTTTTCCAGCGAAATCTTCAAATCTTCATATCTTCTCCAGGTATGTTTATTGCATCCTTCAAACTTTTTCAGTTTTTTCTAATTTTCTGGGTTTTTTCGATGAATATCTTAATAGATACATTATTTTTCAGATGAATATCTTCATTTCTTCTGGTTTTTTCTACATTTTTCAAGCATCTATTCACTATATTCTTTGTTTTTCATGTATTTCTCAGATAGCAAAAATGAACGTGGCAAAAAATTCAAGTGAATTCCTCAATCGATCAAGGTATTCTTCTTTGATTGATATGACCAATACTAGGGGGATGAGTATCCGTACGACGTTTACTTTGATGTGTTCGATCACGTCAACAACTTCTACGACGTGAAGGAGCTGGAAAAAATAAACCTCATGTACAAGGTCGAGAAGTCCTATAAGCTGATTTTGGCTAGTGATGTAGATAAGGCTTTCCATCGGAAGAAGGATGTGAATCTTCAGGGATACTATCAGGGCAGGTGCCAGGTTTCTCTTTCACCTCTTTATTCTTATTCTTCTTGCTGATGTTGGGATTAATCCCTGCTAACTTCCTCTAAATACTTCGAGGTTAATTATTTCTTTTTTATCACAATATGTAAAGCACAATTTATCTCCGATAGTAGCTAATTTCAGGAAAAAAATCAGTTTAAAAAAAGCCCTGACAAGAATCCGGGTTGTGTTTCTTTGAAACAACGCCCTACAATCCCCCATATTGTTAATGGAAAGTCAATCCCATTAGGGAACCCTCTTTGATTCATCTTTTATACAGGTAGTCGATGATAGCCCCAATGATATAATATTGTCCGAGGAAGAGGCAAAGGCCTTCAATATCCTCACTAAGGATAATGGCATGTCCCATTCCTCGGACCTTATTATGGAGACAGTTCTCTTCAAGCGTGGGCTCTCTCATGTCTCAATGAAAAGTAAGGTTTAACTTTAGTCTTTATTCTTTTTCATACTTTTTTAGACTATTTTTCTAGTTTTAACTCTTGTTTAATCCTTTATGCAGCGACTACTAAGATAGTAGATGTCATCAAGCCTAAAGACTTGGAGACCACTATGATAAAGAGGGCTGTAAAACTTTTCAAAAACCAGCGCCTAGGGGATCGCTTCTCTGAGTTTATCTAGTCCAGCATACCTGATATTTATCTGAGTTTCATTATGTTGTGCTTTTTTACGTGTTTTTTCATCTTCATTCATGCACACTAACTCAGCTTCTAAAAACTCATTTATTTCTTTAAGCTTCTTATTATCAGCATTCAAACTATCACATTCAATAGTCTTACATTTAAAGGTAACATACAAAGAGTACAAGAAAGTTTTCAATTCAGACATATTATCTATATCAACAGGAAATATAACTGAAGGCACCTTATCAGTTCCTGAGGGATTCTCTCCATGAGTTGCAATGGGTGCATAGCATTCATCATCATTGTCAGTTTGTTAAAGAATTGTATCATTGTTTCTCACTGTATTCAAAACTCTTTTTGATATTTTTGAGCGAAATACTTCAGCAATACTTTGAATTTTGATGAGAATAAAACTCGTAAAACATTGTTTACGAAAATATCGTAAACAACAATAATAAGAAGCAATGATTATGGATTAAATTAAAAACCTTATTCAAAACCGAACTCTTGAAATTAATACTTCTTTTATTGTCATATCAAATTAGATATCAATACGAACTTTGATGCTCACAAAATCTCATACTAAAGTCAACATCATTCATCTATACTCATACCATATTTGATATTTAACAACAAAGTAAGTATAGCATAAATCAGAAACTGATTTGAAACCGCATTTCACCTTTAATCCAAAGCAGAAATAGTTGATAAATCATTTATTCTATGAATATCAAAACAATTTAGAAACAACAGTTTAGATTGGAACCAATTATATTTCATGTTGTTCGTGATGATCAGTAAATATAGGTACTACCCGTATCCCGCAGCCATACGGTACCTATAGGGCGCCAGAAAAGGCATATACTCGCCTTGAAATATACTACAGCTGGACCGATATCTCGATCACCTACGCTGTAATCAGTAACCATTCCAATCTTAAAACGTTTTATTGAAAAAGGAGCTGAATCAATCGACATCCTAAATAATTTTATTCCCCCATTCACTTGGGCAGGAATACTCGCAACAAAATCATCTTTCTCAAAATCCAAAACATTTATAAATCGAGTAATTTGATAAGTAAAACATTTAAGTATTCTGAACATAGAATAGCAGAGTATACTTACATGATAAGCATTTTAATTTCGCGATATGTAGAACATTTGTCTATTCTGAACTGGGAATAGGGAAAGCAATACTTGCATAATAGGATTCAAAATATATATCACTTGAACAATAAGTGATGATAGAAATACTTTCCTTTGGGATTTAGTAGTTAGTCACACTCGCAAAGACGCATCTATTCTGACATTCTATCTCAAAATATCACCGTCCTTCTTTTCAACACTTCACTGATATGCTACTTCTGCGATTGCTAGAAGCCAGATATCAAATACCATTCCATCTCATTCTTTATCCAACACGTTGTCCTGATCACTCGAACAATCTATATCTATAATTAAAAGATATAATTTAATCGTCTATAAGATAATAACTCGACGAACTGCGTGTCAAAACCCTATCGTCTATCCATACGATAGCCCACACATAAAGGAAACACTCAAACACATGACTCTTGACCTACGAAAGAACATAATTCACATAGAACATAAGCACATAACTCACATATACATAATTTATATCATATATGACTCGGTTCATCAAAAGGTTCGACTGGGTACGTTTAACCCTAAAATCGAGTCAATGTCAATTGTCAATTAGATACCGATTCAGAATAACTCGCAAATCAAAAAACCTTGTAATACAAAAGAATTTAGGCCTCAAAAGTATTTTTATTGAAAGCGTGGTATATTTCTGAGTCTGTACGCGTTCGTTTCGTATTAAACGGACGAACGATTTATTTATTATGAATAAAATAAGAATTAAAAAAGAATAAAGCAATTAATAATAATATTAATTGATTTTAAATACAAAAATCTAAATTTTAAAAGCTCAAAATAATTTTTAAATCAATATTTAGGAAAAATCAGAATTAAAAATGACTTTTCCATAATTTTTGGAATTAAAATAAAAATAATAAAAATTATCTAAATAAACTGATTAATTATCAGAAATAGTGAATCAATTTAAATGAATAATTTTTTTTGAATTATTGAAAATAATAAAAGAAAATAATTTTTAGAATTTAAAATAATTATTAACTGATTTTTAGATATAACTAAATTGATTTTTGAAAATAGCAAAAGGATTTTTTTTAATTAAAGTAAAAAGAATTTGTCAAAAACGCTTTTCAGAATTGAAAAATAGGCTGTGAAGGATCAAACCCGGGTCAAATGATCGGGTTAAAACCGGGTTTAGGGGAACCAACCGGATTGGGAAGAACTCCGACCGGTTTCTAGGTAATCCCCAGATTCCGGCGGAGCTTCGCCGGACTCCGTCGGTCCCAAACAGCCACAAATCGCCTGTTATTCCTCCTACTTTTTCCCCAACGCAAACCCAATTCGATTAAAAGCAAATACCAGACATGAACGACCTCGAACGAAGCTTAATGCTCCGTTTTCGATCAAAACCGGCCATAACTCCGGCCGTCTTCTTCCACTAACGCCGGCGAACTCCGCCCATAACCCAACTTCTCCATTTTTGAAGCAAAAACGAGAATACCTATCCCAAATCGAAGCTATTTCATTATACAACAGGTTCGTTTAATCAAAAACAATCACCAATCAATCAAACATTCTGAAAATTGAATTAAAAATTTAAAAACACTCAAGAATTCAAACTTTAAGAATCCTTAACCAAAATTAATAAAATTATATACCAAATCGATCTTTAGGACTCCAGGAACGATAATCTAACATCAAATCAAACAAAAAATTCCTTAAAATCAAAAATCAAATTTAAACAACAAAAAAATGGCAAGAAATGAAATGACAGAATAATCAACCTTTGGTGATGATTGTTATACCAAAAGAACGGGCTATTCAAGAACTTCAAATCGGATATTCGAGCTTCAAGAACGGATTAAAATCACTCTCAAAATCACCAGATTTGTGCTAAGAACAAAATCACACCCCCAAAGATATTCTTAAATTTTGTTTTATTTTCTGAATTTTTGATAAAATAAATGAATAAAGAAATCAGTTTTCGGCTATTTATATTTTCTAAAAAATAAATACCCAAAATCAATTTAGGATATTTTTATTCCCAACATTAAAATAATTAAGCCCCAAAATAATAATTATGGAAAATAATTTTAAAAGCTATAAAATATAAAATTTGTATCAAAATTTCCCAAAAATTGTGAATAATGCAAAAATACAAAATTAAACGGTATTTGAAATACATATAATTCTATAAAAATAAAAACACGAATTTTGTGGGTTTTGACGTCCTGTTGGTCCCGGTCCATTTATTTTCGAAAAAAAAAACTATACTTAAATTAACAGAAAAACTCGAGCACGTATAAAATACATTCAGATGCATATAACCGAGATAAAATGAATACTTCGATAAAGATGTTAATAAGCACATGTCCAATTTACGGATCGATTCATTAAAACACATAACTAGTATCCCATTGGATCATATCAGATCCGAAAATAGATTACTTAGCCGCTAAGTAACTATAAAATGATACAATTTAATACCAAAATTGGATAATTATCAAAACCGAGCTTCTTATAAGACACCCTTTGAGAAAATAATGTACAAATATCCCGTCTCTCAAGAATACGGTTTTATTGATTTACCAAAATGGTTATCGTATCGGAAATTTTGCGCAGGGAAGCGAACGGGTCAAACCGTAATCCGGATCGAAAAAGTTAAAACATGGAAAATGTCCGGAATTACCAGATTAGGTTAGGAAGGAGTTTTTCGAAGAGTTTCGGTTTGTAAAAACGTTAAAACGATTGAAGTTGGACGATTCCCGTCTTTACAAAATAGTTTTATAAATACTCAGAAAATAATAAATAAATCCATAAATCATTATAAAATCATATAATAGTCCAAAAATTACCAGAAAAATATCATAATTATCTATATTTTATTCTAGACATATAAAAATTAAAATACTCACAGAATATCACATATAAACATCCTAAACATCAACTCCAATTACCAGATAATTCAATAAAATTCATACAAAAATCACATATATAACTTTAAATAATAATAATAATATATGAAAATATGGGATATTAGAATCTACCCCCTTATAAGGATTCTGTCCTCGGAATCAGCAGAAGAGAGAACTAGGGATCTTCTGGCCCATTTTCCCTTCACAAATAACATCAAATTTCCATAATCTCAAGTAAATCTTGGTTTCCTTGTATAATAAAACTTTTACAGGAGCTTCACAATGCACCACTGTTCCATCCACATCTTTTGACCAATAGAGAGAAATATAGAGAGAAAGAAAAAGAAAGAGATATATAGAGAGAAATAAAGAAACAGATTGACTTCGTTATATGTCATTTATAGTTTAACTGCATTATAGTCCACTGTTACTCTTGGTAATCCCATCATATAATCCTCCTTTGACTTGATCAGGATAACTCAGCTCAACTTGATTGGCATACCTTCGAATATTTAAAATGATAAAATCATGGAATTCCAAAGAGAAAAGAATTTTTTATCATAACGGATGTCCTATAATTGTGGTTACCAAAATATGAATTTAGGAGAAAGTATTGTTGAAATGAAAGAATAACTGAGAGATCAATATGATCAAACGAACTTGGTATTTGGAGTCCATATTAAGACACAAATAAAGGTTGTTAACTTTCTTATAGTCACAACACACACAAGTGATGGCGTCCCATCCAACTCATATCACACAGACAGGTATACCTTGTGTCCCCTGTAGTTACGATTGTTCATCTCAGTCAGAATAAAAGAATATCAAAGGAATTTGAAATTAACTGAATAAAACAGAAAAGATTTCAAAGCTGATATTTATGAAGGAAATGAAATCCAGAGAATAAAAATTTTGGCACAAAAATGATTAAAGGAATGTTAGAGAATATATCCTCTAACAGATACCTCTTTTTGAGAGAGATCAAAAGAAGTTATAGAAAGAGAAGGTATTTCCAAAATCATAATATTAATCTTCAATTTGAACTCTTCTGTTGAATCGTAGTAGGCTCGGAAGATTCCCTAATAGAAGTTTGCAATTTCCCGGAGTTATATCCAGCTCAACACAACCATCTCAAACGAATGTGCCTATCTTATTTTATTCGTTGGTACTACATCCAATAGTCCAACAGGAACTCGATATGAGCTCAAGCATCCTCACATAGCTATAAACACTTATACACACTCTTGTTTCTAGTTTATTATAACCTCAACTCTGATACCAACCTGTAACGCCCCCAAATCCCGGGTCAGAGGATTTGGTCGTCACGATGAAACCTCAATCCAAAATAACTTGTTTAATCGATAAGTAAATGCCAGCAACTGAAATATAGAATATGTGATGCCAAACTACACCCAAGATCTTTTCAGGTTACAGTTCTAGAAACAAGATATCCGAATTCCACATATAAATTTTCACTTTCTTCGAAAACTCTTTTTCAACAAATTCCAATTCAATACAAACCCACTAGTATAACTTCGAAAAGAAGTATACTAGGCCGAACTATGAAATAACAGAATTATAATATAATATAATATAAACAACTTTATATAATAGAACTTACACTAGTCCGCAAATCCTGGACCAACCACCTTTCAAGAGCTTCTTCTTTGCTTCCTCGAATTATGCGGCTATATGGTCTTTTTGATATAAAACCGACATTTGCATTAGAGCAGAATATTTAAAAACCATAATTGCTGAATCAGAAATTTGTTAAAGAATTGTATCATTATTTCTCACTGTATTCAAAACTCTTTTTAATATTATCGAGCGAAATGCTTCAGCAATACTTTGAATCTTGACGAGAATAAAACTCGTAAAATAGTGTTTACGGAAATACCGTAAACAAGAATAACAAGAATCAGTGATTATGGATTGAATCATAAACCTTATTCAAAACCGAACTTTTGAAATTAATACTTATTTTGTTGTCATATCAAATTAGATATCAATACGAACTTTGATGCTCACAACATCCCATACTGAAGTCAACATCATTCATCTATACTAATACCACCTTTGATATTTAATAACAAAGTAAGTATCAGCATAAATCAGAAACTGATTCGAAACCGCATTTCACCTTTAATCCAAAGCAGAAATAGTTGATAAATTATTTATTCTATGAATAATAAAACAATTTAGAAACAACAGTTTAGATTGGAACCAATTATATTTCATGTTGTTCTTAATGATCAGTCACGAAACAAAACTGGTATCCCGCAGCCATACCGTATATATAGGTACCACCCGTATTGATAGATATTACAGATGGACCGATATCTCGATCACCTATGTTGTACCCAGTAACCAGTAACCATTCCAATCTTAAAACCTTTTATTGAAAAAGGAGCCGAATCAACCGACATGCTAAATAATTTTATTCCCCCATTCACTTGGACAAGAATACTCGTAATAAAATCATCTTTCTCAAAATCCAAAACATTTATAAATCCAGTATTTTGATAAGTAAAACATTTAACTATTCAGAATATAGAATAGCATTGGGTACTTGCATGATAAGTATTTGTAATTCAGCGATATGTAAAATATTTATCTATTCTGACATTCGGTCTCAAAACATTTATCTATACTTGCATAATAGGATTCAAAATATATATATATCACTTGAACAATAACTGATGATAGAAAATACTTTCCTTTGGGATTTAGTAGTTAGTCACACTCGCAAATACGCATCTATTCTGACATTCTGTCTCAAAATATCACCGTCCTTCTTTTCAACACTTCACTGATATGCTGCTCCTACGATTGATAGAAGCCAGATATCCAATACCATTCTATCTCATTCTTTATCCAACACCTTGTCCCGATCACTCGAACAATCCGTATCTATAATTAAAATATATAATTTAATCGTCTATACGATAATAACTCGACAAACTATGTGTCAAAACCTTATCGTCTACCCATACGATAGCCCACACATAAAGGAAACAATCAAATACAGGACTCTTGACCCACGCAAGCACATACTTCACATAGCATATAAGCGCATAACTCACGTACACATAATTCATATCACATATAAATCGGTTCGTCAAAAGGTTCGACTGGGTACGTTTAAACCTAAAATCGGGTCAATGTAAATATTTGTCGATCAGATACCGATTTAGAATAATTCGCAAATAAAACAACCTTGTAGTACAAAATATTTTAGGCCTTAAAAGTATTTTATTGAAAGTGCAGTATTTTTCTGAGTCTGTACGCGTTCATTTCGTATGAAAGGGACGAACGGTTTATTTATTACGAATAAAATAAAAATTAAATGAGAATAAATCAATTAATAATATTATTAATTAATATTAAATACCAAAATATAAATTTTAAAATCTTAAAATAATTTTTAAATCAATATTAAGGAAAAATCAGAATTAAAAATGACTTTTCCATAATTTTTGGAATTAAAATAAAATTAATACAAATTATCTAAATAAACTAATTAATTATCCAAATTAATTAATCAATTTAAATGAATAAAAAATTTTGTATTTTTGAAATTAATAAAAGAAAATAATTTTTTGGAATTTAAAATAATTAAGTAAATAATTTTTAGAATTTTAAATAATTATTAACTTATATTTAGATATAACTAAATTGATTTTTGAAAATAGGAAAAGGATTTTTTAATAGAAGTAAAAAGAATTTGTCAAAAACGTTTTTCAGAATTGAAAAATAGGATGTGAAGGATCAAACACGGGTCAAATTACCGGGTTGAAACCGGGTGTAGGGGAACCAACCGGATCAGGAAGAACTCCGACCGGTTTCTTGGTAATCCCCAGATTCCGGCGGAGCTGCGCCGGACTCCGGCGGAGCTTCGCCGGACTCCGGCGGTCCCAAACAACCACAAATCGGCTGTTCTTCCTCCTACTTCTTCCCCCAACACAAACCCGGTTCGATTAAAAGCAATTACCGGATATGAACAACCTCAAACGAAGCTTAATGCTCTGTTTTCGATCAAAACCGGCCATAACTCCGGTCGTCTTCTTCCATTAACGCCGGCGAACTCCGGCCATAACCCAACTTCTCCATTTCTGAACCAAAAATGATGATACCTATCTCAAATCGAAGCTATTTCATTGTACAATAGGTTCATTTAATAAAAAAATTCACCAATCAATCAAACATTCTGAAAATTGAATTAAAAATTCAAGAACACTCAAGAATTCGACCTATAAGAATCCTTAACCAAAATTAACGAAATTATATACCAAACCGATCCTTAGGACTCCAGAAACGATAATCTAACATCAAATCAAACAAAAAATTCCTTAAAATGAAAAATCGAATTTAAACAACAAAAAAAAATGGCAAGAAATGAAATGATAGAATAATCAACTTTTGCTGATGACTGTTATACCAAAAGAACGGGCTCTTCAAGAGCTTCAAATCGGATATTCAAGCTTCAAGACTGGATTAAAATCACTCTCAAAATCACCAGATTTGTGCTAAGAACAAAATCACGCCCCCAAAGATATTCTTGAATATTGTTTTATTTTCTGAATTTTTGATAAAATAAATGAATAAAGAAATCAGTTTTCCGCTATTTATATTTTCTGAAAAATAAATATCCAAAATCAATTTAGGGTGTTTTTATTCCCAACATTAAAATAATTTAGCCCCGAAATAATAATTACGGAGAATAATTTTAAAAGGGATAAAATATAAAATTTGTATCAAAATTTCACAAAAATTGCGAATAATGCAAAAATACAAAACTAAAGGGTATTTGAAATACAGATAAATATATAAAAATAAAACACAAATTTTGTGGGTTTTGACGTACCTGGGGTCCTGGTCGGTTTATTTTCAAAAAACAAAAACGATACTTAAATTAACAGAAAAACCAGAGCACGTATAAAATACATTCTGATGTACATAACCGAGATAAACTGAATACCTCGATAAAGATGCTAATAAACACACATCCAAATTACGGATCGATTCATTTAAAACACATAACCAGTATTCCATTGGATCATATCAGATCCGAAAATAGATTACTTAGCCGCTAAGTAACTATAAAACGAAACAATTTAATACCAAAAGTGGATAATTATCAAAACTGAGCTTCTTATATGACACCCTATGAGAAAATAATGTAGAAATATCCCGTCTCTCAAGAATACGGATTTTATTGATTTACCAAAATGATTATCGTCTCGGAAATTATGCGCTGGGATGCGCACGGGTCAAACCGTAATCCGGATCGAAAAAGTTAAATCACGGAAAATGTCCGAAATTACCAGATTAGGTTCGAAAGGAGTTTTCCGAAGAGTTTCGGGTTCTAAAAATGTAAAAACTATTAAAGTTGGACGATTCCCGGCTTTACAAAATAGTTTTATAAATACTCAGAAAATAATAAATAAATCTATAAATCATTATAAAATCATATAATAGTCCAAAAATTACCAGAAAAATATAATTATTATCTATATTTTATTCTGGACATATAAAAATTAAAATACTCACAGTATATCACATATAAACATCAATTCCAATTACCAGATAATTCACTAAAATTCATATAAAAATCGCATAAACAACTTTAAATAATAATAAAAATATCTGAAAATCTGAGATATTAAAGTTTACATTTTCATTACTGCATTAGATTTTAGTTACAGAGGGAGGTAAACTGGGGAGAAGAGGCGAGAAACGAACTCTAGACCTGATGTCCCCTAGGAACAATTTTGCCAATGATGACTGTTAAATTTTCTATATGAGTATATAAATGATGTTTCATATAAATGCAGGTAGTGGATTTGAATCCAGGAGCAAGTGTTTATTTGGTAAAGCTAGTTTATAGGTCAAATTATGTCCTTAGCTACAAATTAATGGGACCCCTGAACAGATTGAGGCTACAAAATGGATGGTCAATGAAGTTCATCAGTGAGGTTCGTTCATTTATGCAAGAGTATCAAATTGTTAGTTATGGTGTTGTCTTATTTAAATTCATATAGAATATGTGATCAGTTATCTTATGTGCAATATCTCTTTGACTATAATGCCTTTGTTTTTCTATTCCTAACTGTGTTATATGCTGCTTTTAATAAGGTATAAATATTATGATGTTATGTAAGTCGTGACTTTATATAGAGGAATCTGCTTATATATGTTTGCTTAAATTTTTTGTTTCCTTTCTTGCCTAGATTAAAAATTTACAGTTCAGTATAATTCTCCTGAATCTAGATAGTGTGAAATATGAGATTTTCTAGTAATTCGCAATGTAAAAATCTATTAAAAAGTATTCATAGTTTGGTTGATATATTATTACTTTTGTCAAAATAATGCTTGATGATTGCTCTCTTCACATACTTTCTGTCTAAAAATTGATGTGCATGAATTTAAACGCGCAGGGCAAGTTTTATAAGCAAGTCAAAGCATAAGTGATCCGGTGGCTAAATTTTATTGAAATGTTTTCCTTTGTTAGTTTAAAAAGTGAACATGAATGAATTTCACTTAATTAAATTACCTACGATCAGTAATTAGTAACATGCTAAACTAGAATTTTCAGAAATGGAGTTAAATTTTTCTTTTGAATTACGTATTTTTCACCGGAAGAAAGAAAGTTTAAGAGACTGAGATTCGTTGTTGGCAACAAGTTTACCAGGATCTGAATTTTAACTGTAATATAAATTTGGATCAATACTGTTCACTACTATTCAATACTGATATAAATTTGCATCAGTATTGTTCACTAATCCAAATTTGGATCACTTGGTTTAATATAAAATAATGGTTTTGTTATTCGTAGTTTGTGAGATTTTAAATAAATTTTTATTTTTTTAATTATATAGTTAATAACAAAATATAATTAATAGTTAAAAAAATTTATTTTTAAACTAAAACATAAAATAATGAGAAAACATAATTTTATTAAAATTTTAATAGAAGTAGATTGAAGAGTCAGAAGTTCCGGATCCATAAGTTGAGACTATTCTGATCAATTAAAATACTTCATTCCAAGTATTTATCTGATAGAAGTACATTTGTACAAGCATCTATTTGTGGGTTTACATGTTGAAAAGGAAGGACGAGGAATTGGCAATGTTTAAAAGGACCAAGGCTCAAGTAGAGCACGGAACAGAGACAGGAGTTAAAGCACTTGGGACTGATCGTGGAGGAGAATTATGTTCTAAAGAATTTGAAGCTTTCTGTACAGAAAATGGAGTCACATAACAATATACGGTTACATATTCCCCTCAACAGAATGGAGTGTAGGAGCGTAAAAATCGCACTATAGTGGCTATGGGTCGAAGTCTTCTAAAACAAATGGAGATGTCGTTGACGCCATGGGGAGAAGTTGTAAGGCGGTAAATTTATCTCCTTAACAGGTTGACCACACGTTCCATGAACGAACAGACACCATATGAAGCATGGAAGGGTGAAAAGCCAAATATTGGGCAGGTAAAGGTCTTTGGATGCTTGGTTAACATGAAGGATCCAGGGACTCACAAACGGAAAATGGAAGACATGAGCAAGGTGTTGGTGAGCCTTGGAAATGAACCTGGAACTAAATCATATCGGCTATATGATCCAGAAAAGGATTGCATATTGGTAAGTAGAGATGTGATTTTTGAGGAGGGAAAAACTTGGAAGTGGAGTAAAGATCAGCAAGGTATCCAGACATGTAATCATAAATACACATTCACTATTGTTGACAACTTCACAAATGAAGGACAGGGTTCTACAACTTCTTAGCAACTGCATTCAAATTTAGAAAGTGACATGGCAACGCTGCTATCACAGTCAAGAACGCAAGGCTCATCACAATCGAATACACAATGTTTTGGGACTGAAGCCAATAGTGAACCAAAACGCTTTAGGTTCATGGTTGATATATACAACAACACCGAAGAGATCGAGTCAGAGGATGAGTTGCTTTTGATGGTAGGGGATGATCCAAGGAACTACAAGTAAACTGTCAAAGAGATAAGCTGGAGGCACGAAATGCAACAAGAGATGGATCCTATCGAGCTAAATAACACCTGAAAAATAACAGAGTTACAGCTGGAAGAAAGGTGATAGGGCTGAAGTGGGTTTATAAAATTAAGAAAGATGCAAATGGTGAAATAGTAAAATACAAGGAGAGGCTCGTGAAAAAGGGTTATGTTCAAGAATGAGGGTGGATTTTGATGAAATTTTCGCCCAAGTCACAACGCTAGAGACTGTTAGGCTATTATTGGCTTTGGCGGAAAAATATGGATGAGAGGTACACCATTTGGATGTTAAGACAGCGTTCTTGAATGGATAAACAAAGGAAGAAGTTTACGTGACACAAACACAAGGCTTTTTCAAGAAAGGGCAGGAACATCTAGTGTACAAGTTGATAAAAGCACGTTATGGTTTACGACATGCGCCACTTGCATGGCATACCAAACTCAACAAGAGTCTCGAGGAAATGGGTTTCACCAAGTGCCCACATGAACATATTTTGTATAAAAGAAGTAAACGAAGTGATACACTCATCATTGGAGTGTACGTAGATGATCTGTTAATTACAGGTTCCAAGACATTGAAGATTTCAAGTAGCAGATGATCGATCAGTTCAAGATGAATAATTTGGGGTAGTTGTCTTACTACCTAGGAATAGAGGTGAAGCAAGAAAAGGATTTCATCGAGCTAAGACGGACTGGATATGCTCGAAAGGTGCTAGAAAAAGCGGGAATGGGAGAGTGTAATCCTACCAAATATCCTATGGCCCCAAAGGAGCACATCACTAATGATGAGGGTCGTACACTTATAGACCCAATGGAGTATAAAAGCATGGTCGGGGGGCTTCGATATCTAGTTCACACCCATCCTAATATAGCCTATGTTGTGGGAATCGTTAGTCGCTTCATAGAGAAGACCACTGTTAAGCACAAACATGTTGTAAAAAGCATTTTCGGGTATGTAAAAGGAACTTTGGAATTTGGTTTAGTGTATTCCAGGCACAGTGCAAATAACATGCTCGTAGGATATTCGGACAATGATCTAGTCGGGAAAACACACGACAAGAAAAACACAGGAGGACTGGTTTTTTATCTGAATAATAGTCTCATAATCTGGGTCTCTCAAAAGCAACAGTGTGTTGCATTATCAAATTACGAGGCAAAATTGATGGTTGCCACTGCAGCCGCATGTCAAGAGATTTGGTTGAAGAAACTATTGAGCAAAATAAAAAGAGAGGAAGTAGGATCAGTCTTATTGTACATCGATAACAATTCTGCTATGATTTGGCAAAAAACCCAGTGTTTCTTGATAGGAGCAAGCATATAGACGTACAATACCATTTCATCCGGGAGTGCGTGGAGAGAATGGAGATAATCATCAAGCATATAAACTTAGAGTTGCAATGTGCACATATAATGACATAGGGACTTACCATAGTAAAATTCGAAAGGATGAGAAAGTTTCTGGGCGTAAAGGAGTTAAACAAACAAGTTTCTTCTTAAGGGGTGATTATTGGATTTTCTTTAATATGAAACTTGTATTTATTTATTTATCTTGTGTTTAAATCAGTTGGATAGTACACTATATGGTTGAATAAGTCATTGCATGTTTGTTTTAATGTGTGTTTTAGTCAAGTGTTTGTGGAAAAGTTATAGGAGATGCATATTAGCAGTTAGAGTCATTGTGGGAGGAGGTTACTCTCTGTGATCCTAGTTTCTAGCCATTTTCTTATCTATAACTTGTATTTCGTACTATAAGGATTTGTAATAAACATAGCTTCCATGTAAAACTTTTGTCTCTCCGGTTGTACATTTAAACACCTATATATATACATATATTTTTTTGTTTTCTATACCATTATGGGTTATTGTTTTGCAAATTTCACACCAAAGCTACACCCCATCTCCATTAAAATAATAGAGGAGGAAAATTTTGGTAGAATTGAATAAGGAGCATTATCACTTAGAAAATCAATTCACTTCTCACTTTTATTTGAAAAATCACTAAAATCAAGAGGTATAATTGTTGAACTCTTATAAGATTAACAAAATATCTAACAAGAACAACACTAAATAATCAAATACAAATAAATCATGTTGGTCTTATGGACATGTGGGTTATTGGAGTAAGGATTATCTAGTAAAGGTCTATGAAATCTGGGGTGGTACTACAACTTGTGGATAACATGATTATTGGTGAGTTTATTGCCTCACAAGCCAAGGACTATATATTACCTACAAATATATACTACTTTTCAATTATCTATCACTGATGCCCGAGATAATATGTATATTTGGGTTGGTATTCCTCTCTTTATAGATAAGAATATTGCTAGTACTTAGAACATAAATTGCAGTATATTTTCCTATAGTGCATCATGTGTCTTATAATATTAAAAATATAATAAGCCTAAAATGTTTAGTTAAAAATATCTTTAAACTTTGGTTTAAATGTTGTACAACTGTAATTTTATACATATTTTCCTTTTTTTAGAAAAGGTTACTTATTAGTTTTATTAAGAATAATATTGTGCTTTTTTTTAATTATGAATGCTAAAGAAGAGAATATTTTAATTTAATATTAATGTTATTGCTTTAGAATAGAAAAATGATGTGGGCAACAAATGTAAAAGTGACAATTAAAATAGTATATATTCTTGCTTATAGGTGGATGCTTATAGGTGGAGACAAAATGATTAATTTCCATTTTAAACTTAAAGTGTTTTTTGTTGTAAATTTTATCAAAATAGTGTCTAAGAACTTCACATGTATATGTATAAAAGTTGATGGTGGTTATTTTTAAAAATTATTTAAAATTTTATTCTGACTAAATAAAATCAAAAAATTATACACATACTTTTTTGTATGTGATAGAAGTCAAAATAAGGTACATATAAATAAAAATATTCAATAATTTTGAATCTTTATTAATACGCACTTATTTTAAAGTATAACACTATTAAATAATAAATGATTAACAGTGCAAAAAAAATTACATCTACTATTAAATCAAATTAAAAATAAGAAAAAAATTAAAATAAGTAAAAATAATATAAAAATTCATTGTTATATCTAGAATGTTCTACCGCCTTCTCTAGACTTCTAGTCATATCTCTATGGTTCCATATTCATTTATAAAAAAATCCACCTTCACATTATATCAGTATTCCTCTTTTCTCTATTTTCTTTTCATTCTCTCTGTGATCTTGATCTTTGGTAGCAGTTTCCTTCTATAACCTTTTTTTCTCTAAGCTCCTATGACCTTCTTCTTTGTTTGTAAATGCCTTTTATATTAGATTAGGAAAAATAAATGAAAGATGTTTAGACAGAGGAATAAGTTTGAAAAGGTAAATCCCCATCTTTTTATGCTCTCTTGTTATACTATAGATCTGCTATTGTGTCTTTCATTTTTCATATGTTCTGGTCATCATGATCATGGCCAATTTGTTAATCTCTTATTATGTAGCTGAACAGTTTTTATTGGGATATTTTTGATGCTATGTGTATGTGCCTTTCAGATCTGAAATTTTAGTGGCATGGGTTGAAAATTCATTGTTATCCTGATTTTACTGGTAATGAATCTACCATTCAATTTATTGTGATATCTATTTTTAAGGTGTAGGCTACAGCAGTGGTTAATTGGTTGTGATGTTTACTGATTATGATTTAAATTTGATAATTTGGGGGGAGGGGTAATTGTTAGGAAAGTGGATGGGTACACCCCTGTTTTTTTGGTTAAAAAAATATGAGTGTTTATTCCCTTTACTTTATGGTTTGGTACTTGATCCAAAACTCTCTGTGTTATACATAATAACTCATCTTCTAGTATTTATTTATGGCCACATGCTAACAGCTCAAAATTATAAGCTTAACTTATTTTAATTCCTACATTGATAAAAACAAACCAATCAAATAACTAAATTATAAAATTTCCGTCCATGCACACATAGTAGACAAACCTTTCAAATTAATTTTATCACGAAATAATACATTTACTAAATATTTAATTAGCTTTCCATGTAATTTTAAATATTTTATTAAATAAATGTGTTTTTTGTTATATATTTGCAGCAAACAATGAAGAAAATGCTCCATGAATTTTAGATGCAAGACTAATATCTTTAGGTGGAAGCCTAAACCAACCGATTGGGTGCTCGTGGAAGGTCATCCTAGGAAGGTTGTTATTCATGCAACAACTATAATAACTTAATGTGACATTAGGTTTCTCTATACAATATTTACATAAATCTTTTTCTTTTGTACAACACTGTAATCAGATAAATGCTATCAGGCCATCTGTGAATCAAACAGAAGTCACTGCACTAGGTGCATTGCAAACTCTTGAAGATATCACCAAACTGAGTACAAACAGTATTCCAAAAATGCTCCATGTGAACCTGCATTAGTTTAAGATGAATTCGTAGCTGATCTGAACGCCCTTGTTCATTATGTTGCAACTGCTGAACTTGACGGTCAACTCTTCAAAAGGAATCTATAGGTCTATATTTTATATTGCATTTAATACTCAGTTTATTTTAGTTTTCATAATTTCAATAATAAATTAATATGTTTTTTTTTACAGGAAAATAAATGAATCAGATTTCAAGCACAAGAACAATACTCAATGAGGTGGAGAATATAATTCAAAAAAGTGAAGGAACAATGTCACACTATTTGAAGAAGAAAATGAAACAAAATGAAATATATGTTGAATAAGATTTGTAATTAAAGACTAATCATATTTTTTCTTGTACATATATAAGGGTTTCGGTCGCTTGTATTTTTGACACATCTGGAAATTTTGTTTATAATCTTAATTTAATTTATGATAAAGAAATTATCAAAAAATATGATTTTTCTAGTTTTTTTTTGGGATTTTATTATCTTCCAATATTTTTTGCAGATAATGAAATTAACTGAAATCAACCAAAATCTAGCAAATATGCAACAACGTTCCTAATTGTATATCTTGTGCTTTTAATTTGATGTATGCTTATTTTAATGGTAAGCATGTTTCTAGTAATAAGACTACTCCTCATCAGCATGTGAATAATAGGAAGCATGATAGGTCTAAGACTGTCCTAAGGCTAGAAAGGAGACATTTGACCTTGTAAACAGCCTTAACAAATTTCTATTTAGGCTCCTTTCTAGCCTTAGGAGGACTAGCAGTCTTAGACCTATCATGCTTCGTATTATTCACATGCTGACGAGAAGTAGTCTTATCACTAGAAACATGCTTACCATTAAAATAAGCATACATCAAATTAAAAACACAAGACATACAATTAGGAACACCACATACTATATGAGAGGGATTAACAATAGGAAAATTATGCATGGTAGGCGATATTTTTAAACTGAGATATTTTTAAAAAAAGCCATTTATAATATAAGTTACTTTTATTTTACGCTGGCTTATCTCTTTCCAGATTTTACTATGATTTCTTTTACTTGTACGTATAGGACCCCCATATTTTAGTAAAATTGTTAACACTACAACAAAATAGGCCAATTACGATGACCAACTTACGACGGAAAAAAATGCGCGCCCAACTTACGACGGAAAAAAGTAAAACGTCGTAAATATTTACGACGAAATCGAAAACCTTCGTAAGTTTAATATTTTATTAATAAAATTATGCACGACACGATTAAACAAAAATGAAAATTATTTGAATTTGCGACGATTTAAACATTTTGTCGTAAGTTAATTATTTTTATTAAAATTTTAAATTGAAATTGAATAAAAAAATATTTTATCTAAATTTACAACGAAATATTTTTGACAGAAAAAATAGGATCATCAAATTTACGACGGAAATTAAAATTCGTCGTAAGTTATCAAAGATGGAAATTTAACTTTTTCCCAAAACTTTTGGCGGGATAATAAAAATCATTTGAAGTTGCGACCATTTGAACATTTCGTCGTAAGTTAAATATCAAATTTACGACGAAAATTAAATTTCGTCGTAAGTTATCAAAGAGGGAAATTTAACCTTTTCCCCAAAATTTTGGCGGAAAATTTGACTTTTCTCAAAATTTTGGCGATAAATTTGACGTGTCTCAAGTTAGCACATGATTTTTGATAATTTCAATTTTTAAAAAATATTATTTCATGATCCAGCCATATTAATGTCAATATTTATTTGTTTGGGTGACATTTCAAAAATTTCAGAAAAAATTATATATTTTGATAAAGTAATTTACTATGAAACATTGATTATATCTCTAATATATATAAATATATATTGTCATCGATACGGTTTATCGATGAAAAATCAAACCATATATATACCATATTAATGTCAATATATAATATTGACTAGTTAGGTGTACTAGTCGAGCTCATGTTTGACTATTAAAATGTCAAACTAAATATTATTATATTGATATAAAATTTTGGTTACATCACTAAAATATATACATATTGACATCCATATAGTTCGATCGTTGAAAAATATTTTTAAATTAATTGAAATACTAATTCAGGATTCAACACTAGTTAGCTGCACTAGTCAAACTGAAGCTTGACTGTTAAAATGTCAAACCAAATAAAATTATTTTGATATGAAATTTTGGTTATATCATTAATATATATATATATGTATATATATATATAGATAGATAGATATCTATTGACATCCATATGGTTGAATCGTTGAAAAATATCTTTTAAATAATTGAAACACTAATTCAAGATTCAACATTAGTTAGTTGTACTACTCAAACTAAAGCTTGACTGTTAAAATGTTAAACCAAATAAAATTATTTTGGTATGAAATTTTGGTTATATCACTAATATATATATCTATTGACATCCATACGGTTGGATCGTTGAAAAATATTTTTAAAATAATTGAAACACTAATTCAAGATTCAACACTAGTTAGCTGTACTTGTCAAACTGAAGCTTGACTGTTAAAATCTCAAATCAAATAAAATTATTTTGATATGAAATTTTGGTTATATCACTAATAAATATATCTATTCACATCCATACAGTTGGATCGTTGAAAAATATTTTTAAAATAATCGAAACACTAATTCAAGATTCAACACTAGTTAGTTGTACTAGTCAAACTCATACTTGACTGTTAAAATGTCAAACCAAATAAAATTATTTTGATATGTAATTTTGGTTATATCACTAATATATATATCTATTGACTACCATACGGTTGGATCGTTGAAAAATATTTTTAAAATAATCTCAACACCAATTCAAGATTAAACACTAGTTAGATATACTAGTCAAATTGACGCTTGACCGTTAAAATGGCAAACCAAATAAAAATCGTTTAATATGAAATTTGGGTTATATCACTAATAAATATGTCTACTGACATCCATACAGTTGGATCATTGAAAACTATTTTTAAAATAATCGAAATACTAATTCAAGATTCAACACTAGTTAGTTGTACTAGTCAAACTGAAGCTTGACTCTTAAAATGTCAAACCAAATAAAATTATTTTGTTATGAAATTTTGGTTATATCACTAATATGTATATATGTTAACATCCATATGGTTGGATCGGTGAAACATATTTTTAAAATAATCGAAAAATTAATTCAAGATTCAACACTAGTTAGCGCTATACTAGTCAAACTGATGCTTGACTGTTAAATTGTCAAACCAAATTATATTATTTTGATATACGGTTGGATCGGTGAAACATATTTTTAAAATAATCGAAAAATTAATTCAAGATTCAACACTAGTTAGCGCTATACTAGTCAAACTGATGCTTGACTGTTAAATTGTCAAACCAAATAATTTTTTTTTGATATGTACCTTTTGTTATATCATTATTATATATCTATTGACATCCAAATGATTGGATCGATGAAAAATATTTTTAAAATAATGGAAACACAAATTCAAGATTAAACATAGTTAGTTGTACAAGTCAAACTCATGCTTTATTGTTAAAATGACAAACCAAATAAAATTATTTTGATATGTAACTTTTATTTTATCACTAATATATATATCTATTGACATACATACGGTTAGATCGATGAAATGTATTTTTAAAATAATCGAAACAAAAATTAAGAACTAAACACTGGTTAGTTGTACAAGTCAAACTAATGCTTGACTGTTAAAATCACAAAGCAAATAAAATTATTTTTATATGTAATTTTGGTTATATCACTTATATATATATATATATATTGACATCAATACCGTTGAATCGATGAAAAGTATTTTGAAAATAATCGAAACAACAATTGAGGATTAAACACTAGTTAGATGTACTAATTTAATGTTTGACTGTTAAAATGGTACACCAAATAAAATTATTTTGATATAAAATTTTGGTTATATCACTAATATATATATCTATTGACTCCTATAATATAAGTTATAATATGTACTAATCATCTATTGGTCATATTGGTGCTCAATACTCTTTCATTTCGGGATAGATTATCCAAAGGCATTGCGAAATATATATAAGGAAGTTTTTTATTTTAATAAAAAGCTATTTATATAAAAATAAATTAATATTGAAATATATATATATATGTTATTATTATTATTTCTCAAAGTTAATAGTATACTTCAAGAGTCAATTTTATATTTTTATAGAAATAATATATTTCATAATAATTTGTAAAATATTTATGTATCAAAAAAGTGACATCTAATTTTTCTAATATATTTTTTTAAATAATCTTTTTAACGATCCAGCCATGTAAATGTTAAGATTTATTTATTTTAGTCATATACACAAATTATCAAATATAAATATACGATTATATATATTTATATTTAAAATAATTATCAATTTTTAATCTATTTAAGTTTTAATAAAA
Source organism: Apium graveolens (assembly GCF_009905375.1). Lineage (NCBI taxonomy): Eukaryota > Viridiplantae > Streptophyta > Magnoliopsida > Apiales > Apiaceae > Apium > Apium graveolens. The sequence continues at coordinate 283,988,328 of NC_133652.1, read as the reverse complement.
TTTTATTGAGTTTCCGATTTTTCCAAAAAAAACACCCTGCCTTTGAGAAACTAGGGATTTTTGTCCGCGCTACGCGTTCTAAATATAATTAATTTTTTAAAAAATATTAAATAATATAAAGAGAAATGTTTACGTAACTTTTCATTTGAACACTAACACAACATTACTCTTTTACGAAAAAAAATTACGCAAATATACTTTTTCACATATGTTAGAAAGATATATGTTGCGTTGTCATAATTATTTTTTAAAACATAATTAACTAATTTTAAATTTTGTTTGTTATAAATTCAGACCATGTTTCACTTTTTTTCTTATGACATAGATTAATTTTAAGGTATATTACAATTTTATGAAGGAAATGATCTAAATATAATTTAATTAGTTAATAAAAAATTAAAATAATCTCAACAATATGTAAATTGTAAAATTTAATTTAATAAACTTTAAAAAAATTCAATAATATGTATATTTTAATATTTTATTTAAAAGAATTTAAATTTATATTTTAAGATTAGATATTTCATACCCAACATGTCTTTAACAATGTATTCGGTTTAGGCATATTGAACAATACCGTTAACCGTCAACAAAACATAGAACAGAGCTCCGCAGAGGGAGGATCGATGACTACTACTTCAAATCACGGAAACCAACCCTCTAAATCAGAAGATTATGAAATTTTTTTGGAGGTTAGTAACCCCATCCATCCATGTTTTAGTTGTTGTCAATTGGTTGTAAAGTTCAAGGTGAGTAGATTGATTAAGACTTTAATTTTCATTCAAATATAATTTTTCAGTATATATAATGCTCCATTTGTATGTATAAGAGTATTCCATGTATTGATGTTGATTGCATATTTTAGTTTGGAGTCATATAGACAATGATTTGATTTCAAATTGATATAATTAGTTCACCGATGGATGCATGTACTTCTGTAGAGCCAATTGTTAAGATTTCCAATAGTAGATTATTCACGATTTTATTAAGATTTCTGCATGAACTGTTTTGGATTGAGTTTTAAATTTGAATGTTCAGGAACTTAAGAGAAAGCACGACTCATGGAATGTTGACTGGGATATGGGTAAATATGTTACACAATGTTTTTCATTGCTTGTTGGAAGCTGAATTAAAAATTTAGGTATATATGATTAATCAATGTTAAATGTAGGTAGATGACGAAAACCGTTAGGCAGTTTTGTTTCTGCAAATGTGGAGAGAGATGAGGACGGAGCATTTGTAAGTGTTTGACTGATTGTATTTGAACGTTATTAAGAAGTTGAATTTATATCGTACCTGACAGCATCATTTATCCAAAATTGCAGAGGGTTCCGTCTAGCTTTATTGATAAATTCCGGAGTAAACTTCATTCCCAATTGCACATAAAGTGCAAGACAATTGTTTGGAATGCGAATTATTATAAGTATCGAAAGAAAATATGCGGCCTTCAAGAATTTATGAGATATTATGATTTAAAGATGTATTCTGTTGTTGTTTTTGAATATTATGGGTATGGCAACTTTTATGTCCAGTGTTTCAACCATATGGCTGTTTCGATTACACATTCCTCAGTTGAGCCAATATTTTTTTCAATAAAGAGAACTATAACAATTGGCTGATGGATTAGTTTATATATTGTCGTAATCATGATGTTACTGAGAGGTACCTTGCTTGTATTCACTACAATTCTATAAGACTTTATTCTGAACAATCCTTGATGTTGATTAGACAATACTCAAGTATGGAGGACTTGGATAATATGGCGATCACTCTCTCTATCTATACATTTATTATTTCCCTCATATTTATAAACATTGGGTTTATTTATCTTAAATCTAATACTCAATGTGCTCAATTGAACAAGAACTGCCTACTGATTTGGAAAATTTGTATAAGCGATGGAAAGGATTATCCAGGATCTGTTTGAAGCATGGCTGCAGAAAATGGGATGTAATCATGCATTGGGTTGAAGAAAAGTGTTGGTTAGGGAAAGGATGGTCTGGAGTTCTGAAGGAGTTGGATATCTGCGCAGGTGATGTTATAGCTATAAATATGGCTCAGGAGCTACCAGAAATTGTTCTACTTTATATTTTTAAAAAGAAAGAAGTGGAAGCTGAGAAAACAGAAGGTATCTCACAATCTTTTGATATTACTATGCGGGTGCAACACTTTATTTGAAACATCAGTTTTTAATACCTAGAAGATACAAATATATTTACTAATAAATTTAAATTGGATAATTAACAAACAGGGGATAGGAATGGAAAAAGATCGTTTTATAAGATTTTTTTTAGGGCCCTTTAAAGCTTGGATATCTTGTGAGTAACCTATTGTTTTTTAAAATACTCTTGTATCTTTTTAGTAAATGATCAATAATTCTTTTATGTTTTAACATTGTAACAGACAATCCCGAGATTTTTAGGCCAGGAGACTGAAAAGTAGCTCCTTGGTGTTGAACATATTGTAATCAATGGGATTCTGTGGGATGTGAGATACGATGCTAAATTAAGAATAATTTATGGGCTAAAACAACTAATTAAGTATTTTGGTCTTGTGGAGAATGATATGATATTATTTAGTTTTGATGTGAATGGTGAGTTTTGTGGAAGGATTTTTATGTGTGAAGGAAAGGAAATTACACGTTCCACAGCGGAGAGTAATGGGAGGAGAAGGCCTAGTGGCAAATTTTTTCTCTTTGAAGATAATGTGACATATTCACCTGTTGAGATTGGTATGCCATATGTTTTGTTTCCTTATTTACTTTGCAGGCACCTTTTACATAGGCATTGGTCGTGATTTTAATATTGTATTATATCTGTACTTAGAACAAAATGTTGAAATTGTGGATGTGTCAACTAAAATGGAGGTGGAAGGATATGATAACCCTGCAGAGGACAATACTGGAATACAGAATATGGAGTTGAGGGAAAATAACAATCCACATGATGCGCAAGTTGCAATGAATCGTTAGTTTTCTAAATTATTGGATGGAAGTCTCTTGAACTCTAAATGTCATGGAGCGGTTAATAATAATATATAAGACTATAATATAACTATTTCGAATACCTTGTTGTATTATGGTCAGGAACAGACTGATCAAATTATGCTAACATATTCAACTGTTGTGCATCACATTCCTAGAACTATAAGATTTCAAGATCAAATATGGAAAAGTGGAGACATGGTGAATTTCAGAACGGGCCAAGGAGTTTGGGATACAAAAATAGTTTTAACGGTACAGCTGCCAGATTTTCACGTGGATGGAGCAAATTCAAAGATCTTGACTTAAAGGAAGATCATAATCCGTGCTTCACATTATAGCAAGACAGTGTTGTTCCAACTTTTAACATTGAAATCAATCCTCCCAATTAGTAATTATCCTCCATATATTTCATAGGATCTGATTATGCTACTTTACAGTATCAAGGTAGTTTGGAGACTGAGTTTTGATATTCTGATGTTGTTGGAATACTCTTTATATCAATTTGAACGTGTTCCATGTGGTTATGCTTTAAATTACATTGAATGATGTTGTAATTTTGTGTTTGCATATGCGACTTAAGTTTTCAAGCTGGTGATGAGAACTTAAATCAAATCCTTAATATTATTAGGGGAGTGCCCTTTTATTGTCAATAGAAGACTAATATATAGTTTTGATATATTTTTAAGTTGATGACTTATATGCACATGGTAAATTGTACCTTTTTCATTTTGATACTTATCTATAAATTTGGTTTTTTCTCATAAACCTCTCTATATTTGTAATGATTTGCATATTGTAATGTACAAACTTTCTTTTTTTGAAAATCACTTCCGGTTGAAATGGTAAGTGCATTTGAAAAGTTTCCGATTTTTCCAAAAAAAACACCCCGCCGTTAAGAAATAGAACAGTCTAATAATCTAATTGCTTTACATCTGAATATATTTTCAGTCTCTCTTTCTTGCTTCTCTCTCCCCTTCACTCTTCCCCTCTCTTTCTCCCCCTCGCCTCTCCTGGTTTTGGAAAATCTATACATACATAAATGTTTACTTTAATTCTAGCCTCCTTTGGTTGATTTGTATGTTTCTTTTACACGGGCTTTAGTTATGGTTTCATTTAGGATTTCAATTTGACTTCAATTTGGGGTTTTAGTCAGTGTTCAAAACTAGGGCTTTAGGGCTTATTTTTGGATTCAAGGGAAGGCATCCCTGTCTCTCTCTTCCTGGTATGCACATCTCTCTCTCCCCTCTCTCTATGCTAATATCTCTCTCTCTATCTCTCCCTCTCTCCTTCCCCCCTCTCTTTCCCCCTCCATGTATATATATTTGTGTGGATTTTGTAAATTGTACTGTAATTAGCTACTAATTTTCTTGTAGTGCTTTATCTGGTAGATTTATATTTATTTGTTTTTGTTTGTGTTGCGTAGAGAATACAAAATAATTTGAATTGTGATGAACAGCCTTGTGGGAAAATATCAATAAACAATAAATCAGCTAATATAGTTCAATATAACCATTTCTTTATTTAAGAAGGATTTTGTTTTTCTAGATTGGCACTTGCATATCATATACAATATTTTTGGTGTATGTAATGCTGAGTTTTCTTCCGATATGCAGAACAAACCCCTCATTACCAAAGTTATTATGCTTTATGTACCTGGCCTTGACGCAGGTCTTTACTTGTCACAGTCTAAGGTACTCCACAATTTCAAAGAGTATTGTGGCGTTCCAAAAGCATTGTCAGCTCTAAAGTTGGTGACATTTATCTTTTCTAGCAGAATATTGGATTTATGCATTGCATTTCTTGAAAGTTTATGCTTTTGGTTTTTTGTTTATTGATAGTTGTGTAGCAGATGGAATACAGACTATAGATGCTCATCTTACATACAAGGTGAAAAGAAAAAGGGATATTACTGAGCCTATAAGAAAACCTGTTCAGAATCAGAGTTCCGATCAAGGTATATATCAGCTATAAAGTTATAGACTTGTAGTGCTTTCTGGGTTAAAATAAGTAAAATAGTAAACTATCTTCGATGCAGGAACCTGTGATTCTATTTTTTATCTATCCTTTGGTGATCACTCAAAAGATTTACCATTTCCCCTGTCATATTACACACTCACACAGACCGAACTAGAACAAAATGGTTACTTCCGTAGTCAACCAGGTGACAATATATATACAGTATACCATTTCCTTTTTATCCTTTATTCCCTTCACGTTTAAGTTGTTTGGTTGTGTTGATAAAGCTGATGAGATCCATCTTTTGTGCAGATTTTATTTCAACTCTTCCTTGTCCTCCAGGAGCTCCTACCCACGAAATATTGACGCTTGATTGTGCAATGGTAAGGCAGGGTTCAGATGTTCAGTGTTGTTCCATGTTTCTGGCCTGGAAGTGCTATATCATTATTATATGTATATTATATTTCTTTTCAAATATTGAAGTTATGTACTATATTCGTTCTTCTAATCAATTTACTGTATAGTTCCACATCGGATTTTCTTAGTCAGACTTGTTAGTTATTGATGTTGCCGATTGAATTTTGATGGGATAATGACAGTGTCCCTATTGCATATGCTACAGCAGTATATGTGACTGTATATTCGATACATATATTGATTAATAGGGTTGCAGTGAAGGATATGGTAAAAATATATTGCTTTTTATCTGTTCGTTTTGCTTGGTTTAGGTGGAAAGTTCTTAAAAAAAACCTGTTCCAATTGATTGGCAGGAAATCTGGTGAACCAAGCAAGAGGAAGCCATACTTGCCTGTTGATAAACAGTTCTTGATAACCAGAAATGGTAAATTTAATCTCAATATCCCTGGAATGTTTAGTTTGGTGTAAGATGTTTTTTTTCTTTTTTACTAAGTTGATAGTTTTATTTTTGTTATAGAAACTTATTATTTTATAATTGATTGTGATCATTAACTTGTATTATCTATTCTAGTTATAGTATCTTTACTTAATATAAGTATATAATATTGCCCCATGTGTTGTGTTCAATAAATACGTTTGGTATGTTGTTGTAAGAGGGCTCTGTCTAAGTAGTGTATAAAGCTGTCTGAATAGGGCATTTATAGGTGGGAGTTGCTTTTTGGTTATTCTCCCCATTTTAATTAATTAATTAATTAATTTCAGTTTATTCAGAGTTTTAAAGCTTAACTATTATATTTAAGAATGGTAGGGGAAGTCTTGTGAACCAGAGACTCGGAAAGAATCAAAGGAGAAGGATACATCAGTTGCCCTAAAGGTATACTTGTATAAAAAATCAACGTTCTCATACTCGCTAAGAAAATTAATTGTTAATTGTTTATTTTTTTGGTACTCGAAAATTGTATGATTAGATTAGAATATTTTTACTACAAAAACTTATATTCCCCAACATTATCATTCAAATGATTCTGGTTGGCAATGTTGAATGTGATCAGAAAGATAATAGTTGGAAAAAGACTAAATTCAGTGTTGGTAAATGCTTATCAACATGGACTAAGTATAAATATTTTATGTTTAATTTGTAATGTACTTTAACATTCTGCTGGTATATGTGTAATCTCTCATGTTGTGGAAATTGTTTGCAGCACCATTATTAATTCTTCATGAATATTAACTACAAGATTACATAGTATTTTACTACTTCAAACTGGTAACATATTATATGTGTATGTGACTGATAACCTCTGCATATATACTATGCACAATGAGAAAAATACACTGTTCTATATTTAGAAAGGTAACAATGTTAAAGAGGTTAATTAGAAAACCATGGCTAACTATACAAAAATCATCCGAGTGTGTAGTAAAATTATCAATTTTCTAAACTGATTACTTTAATTTTTTTAACCTCACCTATAAAATTTAACAATAATTTAGTTTATTTAGAAAACTTTCTTTTCTTTTCTACTCCCATCTAATAAGTTATAAATGATTATACACTTATATTATATGTATGTTGTCACTGTGTCACACGCTATGGCTGAACAAATGGAGGAGCTCCGCATCAAGGTATCTGAACTAACTACTAGATATTAACATGAACCTCCCTATATATTTCTGGTTTCTATAAAGTATAAGTACCTATAGAGTAGTGTAGAAGAAAAAGTCCTATTAAGAATTAATGAATGTAAACAAAAACCTGACCAAACATCCAATATGTACTCCATCTTACAACTCTTTAAATCTTGTACTAAAATAATAACACTATTGAGATTAGTTTTTATACATGTATACAAAATCTGAAAAGCTGATCAAACATTAAATGTATTCAAAGACCCTTCAAGTGCTGGTCTGATTAGTTAGGCTTAGCTTGGAGGGATTTTATTAAGTGTGAAAGTACTAGGAGCTAAATGAATTATTAATTGTATGATCAGTTCTAATCTTCTATCATTTCAATCATTAACATATTGTAATAAACAAAGAGCCAAATTCTATTTTTCTATTATGTATTGGCAGGAACGTCATCTTGGAGATGTCAAAAAACAGCTGAAAATGAAGTTTTTTTAAATTGTCTTTGGTACTCATTATCCCTATGAATTTAACATATGTATAGATGTAATACCCCGACTTTTCAGAAAATAGTTATACTTAAATATTCACCTAAAACTCCAAATTAAATCCATAATAAGTATAAGTTTCTAATTTTTCATAAAATTCTAAAATCCGAGACAGAAATAAAATCATCTAAGCTGAAAATAAAGCAAATCCTGAGAGACGCAGCTCGAATACAAAAATAATCACTAAAATATTATTCCAAAGCATACACCTTTAAGATGTCCCAAAAGCTAAGCACCTGAAAATTTGTGAGTAATGAGCCAAGAGCCCAGCAAGAAAACAATTCTACACTAGTGGATTAAGTATCATAATTTTATATAACAAAAATCATTTTCCAAAATCCATATGACATAAGATATAAAATTCCACAGCTCGCTAAGGCCATAAATACCTGCTGACACAGTATCAAAAGTTCATAATTTCTGTCAATAATGCGCCCCTTACTAACGTATCATAGAGTGTGCACTCTCGAAGTAGCACTCCCTAGTAAGGTATCAAAGGCTAGTTCCGGAACTATACGCAATTACTAACTGGTTCATAAGTCAAAGCTCACTCGGAATTCTTATTTCTAAAACAGGGTACTTGATCCATAAATTTTAAAATAAAAGCAGTGCAAAAATATTTAAAGATTTCAAAATAAAATAAAGTGTGAAGAGTTAACTTACCTTAATAGCAATATCTCCCCAATTATGTTGCCAAAATGAAGCTAGACATACACACATACATACTTAATAAAATAATCATAATGTTAACTTGTGTATGCCACTAAGCTAACAACACTTTAACTTTATAAAACATAACCCACAATAACAATTAAGTGTCACTACAAGTAACAAAATAAATTCATATTGACATATAAATATGACCATTCTCATATAATAGTTCAAAATAGTATACCGACCAATAAAAAAACTCAACACTTAAATACATTATATATAATAATAATAAATCAAGTCTATGTAAACTATTTAAATTCACAATAAAATAGATGTACGTTTAATATTCACTATCTATATAATCCTTAAAATAAAATAACAAAGATAAATAAAGTAGGTAACATATGCTTAGGATTATGCAAGTCGGCAAAATATCAATATTGGTGTATAAAATTTTCATAACCTTACGTGTGAAAATATCATTATACAAAATAAGTATAACCAATTTTATAAATGAGCATATATTTAATTGGTGCACTAATCTAAATGCATATCTAAATCAAACATATATTTAACATATAACACATGAATTATTATACATGCACAAAACACATAATTATATACATAAATTTATGCATTAAATATTTACTAAAAAAAGAGTGATTGTTAACTAAAACATTTAATAATCAACATAAAACTAAATGAATAAATTAAGTAAAACTATATTGTTATACACATAACCATGAAACTAAATAATAAAATAAATTAATTACAAGTGAATTAGAGTAGTCAAACATAATATATAGAGAATTATGCAGTAAACATGTAAAACACATAAGCGTACCTGAAAAAAGAAGATGTTATACCAAGATAACTCATATGCTAATAGCCAATTTATACACAAGGTTGGTTTAACTAGTACTCCCGATTAAATGGATTAGTGGGTACGTGCTCACAAATTTAAACAAACATTATCTATTAGTTAAATGGATTAGTGTTCGACTTAGTTTGCCAAATACAAGTAACATGTACGTAGTAATATATATACACAACATAACTACACCTATTTTTAAATTCTAGTCATAGAATAATATATATCACATTAAAATTATGCACGTATAAACTAAAACAGTTTTTCTTTACATTTAACCTTATTTAAATATTTTGGATAATTAGAAATGTTTATTTTTAATATAAAAATACACGTCTTAATATTTTATAACTAATCTATATAATAAAATATTGTTTTCTTATATAACCAAATAATTAAAAATGCGAAAAATGTATATTTAAAATTACAAAAATCAAGGTTATTACATTCTACCCTCCTTAAAAAAATTTGGTCCCCAAATTTAAAAATACCAAAAACATTTAATGATACCAAAAATATTTCTGCATCGAGAAAGTCATAAAACATTTAACCAAAAAAAAATGAAAGTAGTTTTTTTGGAAACACAAATAACTAAACTCATAACTCACAGGTGAAGCCTAAAAGGGTAGTCTATAGGAAGCTAACCTAGGCTCTGATACCAACTGTAATACCCCGACTTTTCAGAAAATAGTTATACTTAAATATTAAGCTAAAACTCCAAATTAAATCCATAATAAGTATAAGTTTCTAATTTTTCATAAAATTCTAAAATCCGAGACAGAAATAAAATCATCTAAGCTGAAAATAAAGCAAATCCTGAGAGACGCAGCTCGAATACAAAAATAATCACTAAAATATTATTCCAAAGCATCCACCTTTAAGATGTCCCAAAAGCTAAGCACCTGAAAATTTATGAGTAATGAGCCAAGAGCCCAACAAGAAAACAATTCTACACTAATGGATTAAGTATCATAATTTATACCAAGATAACTGATATGCTAATAGCCAATTTATACACAAGGTTGGTTTAACTAGTACTCCGGATTAAATGGATTAGTGGGTACGTGCTCACAAATTTAAACAAATATTATCTATTAGTTAAATGGATTAGTGTTTGAGTTAGTTTTCCAAATACAGGTAACATGTACGTACTAATATATATACACAACATAACTACACCTATTTTTAAATTCTAGTCATAGAATAATATATATCACATTAAAATTATGCACGTATAAACTAAAACAGTTTTTTTTTTACATTTAACCTTATTTAAATATTTTGGATAATTAGAAATGTTTATTTTTAATATAAAAATACACGTCTTAATATTTTATAACTAATCTATATAATAAAATATTGTTTTCTTATATAACCAAATAATTAAAAATGCGAAAAATGTATATATATAATTACAAAAATCATGGTTATTACAATAGACCTATGGTAGTGTATTTGCTATTTTTAGTGACAAGAAGTAACTTTTTGATTGTTTTGAAAAATGCAGCAAGAGTCAGGAGGACAAGAGTATAGGGCTGCTCCTCCATTTGGATTTTGAAAATTGAAATAATTATGTAACTTTGGATACTTGGGTATCAGGTAACATGGATCACTAAAGATCCTTGTTTTATCTTTCAGGAGTGTTTCAGTTACCACTTTGAATTTGTATTTGCTATTGGGTTTGATGTAATAAAACCATAAATGTATACGTTGTTGGAATTATGCTTAGGACAAATGTCTTTGGTTTAGAGTTTGTGATTGCATTAGACTTTGAAAGGTTTAGAATTTAAATCGGAAACTGAAAATGGCTGAAAAATGAAATATCAGAATTTGGCTATTCTGTAAATACAAACTTACGAAGGTCGTTCATCACATATTCAGTCGTAAGTTGGCCCCAGTTCCTAACATACGACAGATTTTTCTGTCGGAAGTTTCTAATTTACGACGTAAATTTACGTCGTATATTTATGTTATATTTTATCAAGGTGGGACCCACAAGAAAATATCCGATGATTTTTTCGTCGTAAGTAACATACGACGATATTTTCCGTCGTAAGTAGTTTTATTATTTTATTGATTATGTGGGCCCCTTTTTCCTAACTTATGACGTAATTTTCCGTCGTAAGTAACTAACATACGACGATATTTTCCGTCGTAAGTAGATTTATTATTTTATTGAGTATGTGGGCTCCTTCTTCCTAACTTGCGACGTAATTTTATCTTGTGCCGAAAAAACGAACTTACTACTCGAACAAAATCGACGATTTTTTTCCATCATAAATAGCTCAATTACGACGATTTTAGTGAAAAAAACCGTCGTAAATGGCCAGATTTGTTGTAGTGTAATCTATAACACAAGTTTTTGGTTATTGTTTTATCTCTTATATAATTATATTTGTTTCGCTAATTCTATAATGCGAATTTTCTTCCTTTAGGATGGATATAAAGTTAATTTATTTAAATTTAATATCTTTTTTCTGATAAATTTATTTGACTAATTTTTTTCGTGTTTTTTAATTTATTGACAAATTAATATTGATATATACTATCACCGGATTTATCATTCATATAAAAACCTTCAAATTATTTGTTTATCCCGTTGTTATGGGTAAAAAGCTAGGTTGTATTTAACACTATAGTTAATGTTAGGGTTCGCGAGCTTCAAGGCTCTATTTGACTGCTCTTGTGATTCGTGACTCAATCTGTCTTCACAAGATGCCTACGTACCTTGCCCTATACCAAGGATCAAGTCAAAAAATATAATTCTGAATTTGTTGGGGCCTTATATAGTCATATGATGCTTTGGATTAGATTAGGGTTAGGTGACTTGTTGGGCAAGTCTCAGATTTAGAATAGACACATGAGTCCTAAAATGTAGGGATTTGCTTCATTAGAGGACCGTGTGGCTTGAGGACTACTCTTTTAAAAGTTTGATTCTGATTTTAACTTATTTTCTCAATCACTACTTGGACTAATACTAGTCTTACGATTTTTCATAATAAATTCTTGGTTTGCAGGCCCTTTGTGTCCAATCAATGACATACTAATTATTGGGCCATAATAACTGGGTTTTGTCTTTGGAACAAATCGGGCATAATTAAAAGCTACTCTTTTAATTACTTAATTTTTGGGAATTTGTTTTTCAAATTACTGCTATTTTCGACCAGGATCCTGTTCGAAATTTCTGCCAACTCGTGTAGCCTAGTCAAAAATTTTTGACCAGGATCCATGACCTGGAATTTGACAAGGATCCTGGTCGAAATTCGAGTCAGCTGTTATATCCTAGTCGAAATATTTCGTTCAGGAACGTCGACTTGGATTTCGACCTCAATCCTGGTAGAGCTTATGGTTCAATTCCTGTAGTTTGGTCGAAGTCTATTGACTAGGATCCACGACCTGAAATTCGACTAGGATCCAGGTCAAAGTTCCAGTCGTAACTTGACATGGATTTGGACCTCAATCTTGGTCACATTAATGGTTTGTTTTAGGGCCTCTAGTCAAAGTTTTAGGATCAACGACCTAGAACACGACCTCAATCCTGGTCGAATACATGGTCCATTTTGGGGCCTCTAGTCAATTTTTTTTTACTAGAATCGATGACCTGAAACACGACCTCAATCCTGGTCGAATACATGGTCCATTTTGGGGCCTCTACTCGAAGTTTTTTGACTATAATCCACAACCTGAAACAAGACCTCGATTCTGGTCGAATACACGGTCCATTTCAGGGCCATTAATTGAAGTTTTTTGACTAGAATCCATGACATAAAACACGACCTCAACCCTGGTCTTGTTTTCTTCCTTTTAACCATAATTTGTTTGGACTTCTATTTTGTAAATTTTATTTGGGCGGGTAGGCCTACCTTTCCAAATCCAATTTGGATTGGGTCAATCAGCTTATTTTCTCAAATCCAACTTGGATTGGGCCAATGGGCTTATTTTTCCAAATTCAACTTGAATTAGGCCCATGGTCCTTTATTGTTTCTTTTGGGAACTTTGAGAACTTTCCAGACTTTGGGCTTTAACTTTTGGGCCTTTAGCTTTATGGGCCTTTCACGGTTCATCTTCCCCAAATTTTCCTATATATTATGGTGAGTGAATTCACTTCTTTCTCACTTCTCATTCGATAAAACTCTTCTCAATAGCTCTCTGTAATTTTCGGCTTTCTTCACCTTTCTTTCTTTAGTCTTATAGTTTTCCAGCGAAATCTTCAAATCTTCATATCTTCTCCAGGTATATTTATTGCATCCTTCAAACTTTTTCAGTTTTTTCTAATTTTCTGGGTTTTTTCGATGAATATCTTAATAGATACATTATTTTTCAGATGAATATCTTCATTTCTTCTGGGTTTTTTCTACATTTTTCAAGCATCTATTCACTATATTCTTTATTTTTCATGTATTTCTCAGATGGCAAAAATGAATGTGGCTAAAAATTCAAGTGAATTCCTCAATCGATCAAGGTATTCTTCTTTGATTGATATGACCAATACTAGGGGGGATGAGTATCCGTACGACGTTTACTTTGATGTGTTCGATCATGTCAACAACTTCTACGACGTGAAGGAGCTGGAAAAAATAAACCTCATGTACAAGGTCGAGAAGTCCTACAAGCTGATTTTGGCTAGTGATGTAGATAAGGCTTTCCATCGGAAGAAGGATGTGAATCTTCAGGGATACTATCAGGGCAGGTGCCAGGTTTCTCTTTCACCTCTTTATTCTTATTCTTCTTGCTGATGTTGGGATTAATCCCTGCTAACTTCCTCTAAATACTTCGAGGTTAATTATTTCTTTTTTATCACAATATGTAAAGCACAATTTATCTCCGATAGTAGCTAATTTCAGGAAAAAAATCAGTTTAAAAAAAGCCCTGACAAGAATCCGGGTTGTGTTTCTTTGAAACAACGCCCTACAATCCCCCATATTGTTAATGGAAAGTCTATCCCATTAGGGAACCCTCTTTGATTCATCTTTTATACAGGTAGTCGATGATAGCCCCAATGATATAATATTGTCCGAGGAAGAGGCAAATGCCTTCAATATCCTCACTAAGGATAATGGCATGTCCCATTCCTGGGACCTTATTATGGAGACAGTTCTCTTCAAGCGTGGGCTCTCTCATGTCTCAATGAAAAGTAAGTTTTAACTTTAGTCTTTATTCTTTTTCATACTTTTTTAGACTATTTTTCTAGTTTTAACTCTTGTTTAATCCTTTATACAGCGACTACTAAGATAGTAGATCTCATCAAGCCTAAAGACTTGGAGACCACTATGATAAAGAGGGCTGTAAAACTTTTCAAAAACTAGCGCCTAGGGGATCGCTTCTCTGAGTTTATCTAGTCCAGCATACCTGATATTTATCTGAGTTTCATTATGTTGTGCTTTTTTACATGTTTTTTCATCTTCATTCATGCACATTAACTCAACTTCTAAAAACTCATTTATTTCTTTAAGCTTCTTATTATCAGCATTCAAACTATCACATTCAATAGTCTTACATTTAAAGGTAACATACAAAGAGTACAAGAAAGTTTTCAATTCAGACATATTATCTATATCAACAGGAAATATAACTGAAGGTACCTTATCAGTTCTTGAGGGATTCTCTCCATGAGTTGCAATGGGTGCATAGCATTCATCATCATTGTCAGTTTGTGATGAATCCATCCCGTCTATGTTGGAATTTGTTGTGACCAAAGCTTTTCCAGTTATCTTGGGGTACTCAATTTCAAGATGTCCGCATTCTTTACAGTTGTAACATGTCACCTTGGTCGTGTCAAACTTCCTTTCCTTGTTGTTCTGACCATCACTCCTTCTAAACTTGTCTTTGCCTTGATCAGAGAGCTTCTGTTGAAATAAACTTTTCTCTGTGGTTTTCCATTCATCATCCTTTTGAAACCTTTCACCAGTATTGCAGCCATCTCAACCACTTGAGGATCATCTATTCCGATTTCAGAATCATCGTCAGTATCTGATTCTTCCACAATGTTCCTTCTTCTTGACCTCTCACTTATCTTTTCTTTATTTGTGTGAGTCTCAGCATTAAGAGCCACAACCTTCATCTTCTTACCTTTTCTATTCTTCCTTTGCTGGATCTCCATGTCATGAGTCTTCAACATCCCATACACTTCATCCAGAGTCAGAGAATCAAGATCAAATTGATGTCGGATTCTTGTGGCCTATTTATCCCAATCTTTTGGAAGAGCTCTCAGAAATTTGGTATTTGAGTCTTCCCTTTCATATTCTTTTCAATCCAATGATAGATCATTCAGCAATGTTAAAAATCTATCATACATGTCATTAATTGACTCATCAGCGTTGTCATCAAATTGCTCATTTTCTTGCACAAGAACAACTCTTCTATTTTTCTTTATTTCCATCGTACCTTGACACTATATTTTCAAGGCATCCCATATTTCCTTTCCAGCCTTACACTCAATAACTTTGTTTGACATCACATTGTTCAAATTGTTGTGTAGAATATTCTGGACTTTAGCATCTTTAAGCATTGCAACTTTTTCATCTTCTAACCACTTTGATTTATCTTTTATGGCATAGTGTTTAAGAACATCTGCAAACATAGCCACAATTTTTGTAGGATATTGAGGTCCTGTTTTGATGATATCAACATATTCATCAGCAATAGATTCAAGGAATATCAATATCTTTACTCTCCATGTAGAGTAATCAGTTTTCTTAAGAATGGGAATTTTCATGTTTTCATACTTACGTTCAGAAATCTTGACCTTTTCAAATTAACAGTCAATTTAACGGTTCATATACCACTTCTTCTCCTGTAAAGTAATTGTTTAAGGGGTTTGGATACAATTACTATATAAATCGATGTATTATAAAAGTAAAGTAAGAACATATAAATCAAATAACAGTTTATATTGATCTTTAATAAACTATTACAAAACTCTCTCAAAAATAATATTCTAAAGAGCTTGTACATTATACGAATACTCGAGTTGTGCACTACAAATTGTGATAACCTATTCCGTCTTTTTATACTACAAAGCTACAAATCAGTCCTCTATCAATTACAATTAATATTACAATATAACTTTAATACTTTACATATCTAAATCAACCACGATCCTATAAATCATCATCTTCTGAATTATCTCACAGTCATGCCTTATCATCCAAGTCATTCTTCAACAGATAGCTTTGATCAACGGATAAATACTTTAGCTTCAACGGATAATCATTTATGTATATCAACGGATGATATCGAAGCTTTCAACGGATAATCATATTTCAGTAGTTGATCATATCCTGATTGTGACATAAATCCTGATCTTCCACTTAGCCATTCTCAACAGCTATATATATTTCCTCAAATAGCCATTTCAAACAAATAATCTGCTTAGTTAAATAAGATTTTTAAAATTTTTAAGCAACTTTAATATTCCACTATAACATTCATGTCAACAAGTTCCCTTTTCTACTAAGTGTTAAATATATTTGTGTACAAATAATGGAACCGATCATATTTCAAATAAATCATTTCCTAATATATCATATTTATTTTATCTTGTCAAATAAAATTCCTATAAAGTATAGATTTTTTATGATTAATATATCGGATTTTGACTACGCACGAAATTCACTAAATTTTATATATTACTTTTGCCCGAGTCATTTACAATAATGAAGTCGTACATCATTAGTATGATACCCTGAATGATGCTGTACGGGTCACAAATTTGGTATTCAATAAATTTGCACTAGTACAAGATGAGTTTTTACATGGCCTATTTGACGACACACTTACACGAAATCAGAAATATATGGTAGTATTGTAAGTCATACTATTTAAAACTGAACTAGGTTTACTTTTCGAAAAATGGATTTAAAACTAGCATATACATGTTGTGTACATCTGTTATTTTCTTTACATACGTCACTTTCTCTCGATCATATCCGTGCGTTTTTGAATTTTTTACATCACATTTTTACCTAACGCATATTTTTACATATAATTTATCGTTTACGTCGCTCTTTACCCAATTTAATACTCCATACTAAATATATCCACCATTATAAATTATCATTTAAGCGACATACATGATCTATTTACCCAACACAAATTTCTATTTTTTACTTTTACTTTCTACAATTTTACTTTTCGTCAACTGATATTTTACTAGAAAAATATCATCAATAATAAAGAAAGAATATCATTTAAATAAATCAACACTTGTGATGTTGTTCATAAGACTTTAAAATTATTATTTAATAATAATATTTTTATAAAAATAAATAAATTCAATGAAAATTTGAAAATAAATGAAATAATATTATAAAATTGAAAATTAATATATTAATGAATAGAAATATATTTTCATGTTAAATGTTAGAAATCATTAAAAGAAAAAAAATTAATACATTAAATTTTAACAAAGAAAGTTGGGCCGAGCTTTTTAATTTGACAAAAACTTGGGCCTAGTTAAAACTTGGTGGGCGGCGGGTGAAAATTAGAAAGCTGGGGTTGAAAATTTAACAAAAAGAAAATAAAAGGGGAGCGGCTCAAACATTCACACATCTCACCCTCTCACAATCGAATTTCAAACACACATCTTTGGTGGTAAGTGTAATTAAGGTTTTGATTTGGGGTTTTCAAATTATTGATTTTGGGCTTCAAGATTTGGGGTTTCGATTGGGGCTTCTCTAATTGGTGTTAAAGTTCTTCTAGTTTGAGGGGCTTTGATTGATGTTTTCATATTTTATCGAGTATTATTCTTAAATTGAGCTTGTACTAGTTATTCAAAGTTGGTGTGTATTGAAGTATTAGTCTGTTTATATTCAAGTATGTTTATTTGTATGTTTCTATTTATTTAATTAGGGTTTTCTTAATCTCATGAGAAATCATTGTGCTCCTAATTTGAGTTCCTCGTTTGGTATATTCAATTATGTTTGAGTAATGAATGGTCTAATTTTTTTTGTTATTTTCACTCTCTCTTTTTGTTGTCTATCTATCTTGATTTCTCTCTATTTCTCTTCATTAATAGTGGCTATTGCATCCATATTTTTTTACCGAGAACAAAGTAATGTGATTTTTTAGTAAAAAGGAAAACATTTTGTTAACACTTGACAATACGACCCGTATTATTCATGTTGTAATTCACTTTACACACAAAATATGTTAAGTTCTTTGATATTAGCGTTTTCATTACTGCAGTAGATTTTAGTTACAGAGGGAGGGGAACTGGGGAGAGGAGGCGAGAAACAAACTCTAGACGTGATGTCCCCCTACGAACAATTTTGCAAATGCTGACTGTTATGTTTGATATATGAGTATATAAATGAGGTTTCATATAAATGAAGGTTGTGGATTTGAATCGAGGAGCAAGTACTTATTTGGTAATGCTAGTTTACAAGTCAAATTATGTCCTTAGCTACATGTTAATGGGACCTTGAACAGATTTAGGCTACAAAATGGATGGTCAACAAAGTTCATCAGTGAGGTTTGTTAATTTATGCAAGAGTATCATTAGTTATGGTCTGGTCTTATTAAATTCATTTAGAATATGTGATCAGTTATCTTTTGTGCAATATATCTTTCACTATAATGCCTTGGTTTTTATATTCCTAACCGGGTTATATGGTGCTCTTAACACGTATAAATATCATGATGTTCTGTAAGTTGTGACTTTATATAGATTAATCTGCCTATATATGTTTGCTTAAATTTTTTGTTGCTTTCTTGCCTAGATTGAAAATTTACAGGTCAGTATAATTCTCCTGAATCTAGATAGTTTGAAATATGAGATTTTCTAGTAATTGGTAATGCAAAAATCTATTCAAAAGTATCCGTAGCTTGGTTGACATATTATTACTTTTGTAAAAATAATGCTTGATGATTACTCTCTTCCCATACTTTCTGTCAAAATTGATGTGCATGAAGTTAAAAATTTTAAGCAATTTTAACATTCCACTATGAGATAAAAGTCAACAAATTCCCTTTTCTACTAAGTCTCCAATAGATTTGTGTACAAATAATAGAATCAGTAATATTTTAAATAAATCATTGCCTAATGTATCATATTAATTTATCTTGTCAATTAAAATTCTTATGAAGTATTGATTTTTTATGATTAATATATTTGATTTTGACTGGGCACTAAATTTTATATATTACTTATGCGCCAGTCATTTACAATATTATTACGATACCCTGAATGATGCTACACACGGCACACATTTGGTATTCAATAAATTTGTACTACTACAAAATGAGTTTTTACATGGCCTATTTAACGTAACATGTAAACGAAATAAAAATATTGTAGTATTGTAAGTCATACTATTCAAAACTCAACTAGGTTTACTTTTCGAAATATGGATTTAAAACTAGCATATACTTGTTGTGTACATCATTTATTTTCTTTACATACGTCACTTTCTCTCGCTCATATATGTGGGTTTATGATTTAGAGTAAAAACATATTATAAGTACAGTTATCTTCCATTTTACTTTTCATCAACTGATATTTTACCGGAAAAATGTCATCAGTAGTAATAAAGAAACAAAATCATTTATAATAAAGCTACACTTGTCATGTTGTTCATAAGACTTTAAAATTTTAATTCAATAATAATATTTTTATAAAAACAAATAAATTCAATGATAATTTGAAAATAAATGAAATAATTTTATAAAATAGAAAATAAATATATTAATGAATAAAATTATATTTTCATGTTAAATATTAGAAATTATTAAAAGAAAAAAAATTAATACATTAAATTTTAACAGAGAAAGTTGGGCGGAACTTTTTATTTTGACAAAAACTTGGGCCTAGTTAAAAACTGGTGGGCAGGGGTTGAAAATTAGGAAGCACGGGTTGAAAATTTAACAAAAAGAAAGGGGAGCAGCTGAGACAAACACACATCTCACGCTCTCACAATTAAATTTCAAACACACATTTAAAACTCTTACATCTTTGGTGCTAACTATAATTAGGGTTTTGATTTGGGGTTTATAAATTATTGATTTCAAGCTTCAAGATTTGATGTTTTGATTGGGGCTTCTCTAATTGGTGTTGAAGTTCTTCTAGTTTCAGGGGCTTTGATTGATGTTTTCATATTTTATTTATCGGGTATTATTCTTGCTTGTACTAGTTATTCAAAGTTGGTGTATATTGAACTATTACTCTGTTTATATTCAAGTATATTTGTTTGTGTGTTTCTTTGTATTGAATTAGGGTTTTCTTAATCTCATTAGGAATAATTGTGCTCTTAATTTGAGTTCCTCATTTGGTATATTTGATTATGTTTGAGTAATGTATGGTCTCATTTTTTTTGTTATTTTCACTCTCTCTTTTTGTTCTCTATCTATCTTCATTTCTCTCTATTTGTCTTCATTAACAGTGATAATTGCACCCATATTTTTTTAACAAGAACATGTTAATGTTTTTTTTTACTCAAGAGGAAAACATTTTGTTAACACTCGACAATACGATGGGTATTATTCATGTTGTAATTTAATTTACACACACAATTTGTTAAGTTCTTTATTTTCAGTGGTTTATGTAACTCCCCCAAATTCGGGGTCAGAGAATTTGGTCGTCACGATAAAACCTCAATTCAAAATAACTTGTTTAATCGATAAGTAAATTTCAACAACTGAAATATAGCATCTGTGACCCCAAACTATACCCAAGATCTTTTCAGGTTATTGTTCTAGAAACAAGATATCCAAATTGCACAAATATAACTGAAGGTACCTTATCAGTTTCTGAGGGATTCTCTCCATGAGTTGCAATGAGTGCATAGCATTCATCATCATTGTCAGTTTGTGATGAATCCATCCCGTCTATGTTGGAATTTGTTGTGACCAAAGCTTTTCCAATTATCTTGGGGTACTCAATTTCAAGATGTCCGCATTCTTTACAGTTGTAACATGTCACCTTGGTCGTGTCAAACTTCCTTTCCTTGTTGTTCTGACCATCACTCCTTCTGAACTTGTCTTTGCCTTGATCAGAGAGCTTCGGTTGAAATAAACTTTTCTCTGTGGTTTTCCATTCATCATACTTTTGAAACCTTTCACCGGTATTGCAGCCATCTCAACCACTTGAGGATCATCTATTCCGATTTCAGAATCATCGTCAGTATCTGATTCTTCCACAATGTTCCTTCTTCTTCACCTCTCACTTATCTTTTCTTTATTTGTGTGAGTCTCGGCATTAAGAGCCACAACCTTCATCTTCTGACATTTTCTATTCTTCCTTTGCTGGATCTCCATGTCATGAGTCTTCAACATCCCATACACTTCATCCAGAGTCAGAGAATCAAGATCATATTGATGTCGGATTATTGTGGCCTATGTATCCTAATCTTTTGGAAGAGCTCTCAGAAATTTGGTATTTGAGTCTTCCCTTTCATATTCTTTTCAATCCAATGATAGATCATTCAGCAATGTTAAAAATCTATCATACATGTCAGTAATTGACTCATCAGCGTTGTCATCAAATTGCTCATTTTCTTGCACAAGAACAACTCTTCTATTTTTCTTTATTTCCATCGTACCTTGACACTATATTTTCAAGGCATCCCATATTTCCTTTCCAGTCTTACATTCAATAACTTTGTTTGACATCACATTGTTCAAATTGTTGTGCAGAATATTCCGGACTTTAGCATCTTTAAGCATTGCAACTTTTTCATCTTCTAACCACTTTGATTTTTCTTTTATGGCATAGTGTTTAAGAACATCTGCAAACATAGCCACAATTTTTGTAGGATATTGAGGTCCTGTTTTGATGATATCAACATATTCATCAGCAATAGATTCAAGGAATATCAATATCTTTACTCTCCATGTAGAGTAATCAGTTTTCTTAAGGATGGGAATTTTCATGTTTTCATACTTACGTTCAGAAATCTTGACCTTTTCAAATTAACAGTCAGTTTCACAGTTCATATACCACTTCTTTTTATGTAAAGTAATTGTTTAAGGGGTTTGGATACAATTACTATACAAATCGATGTATTATAAAAGTAAAGTAAGAACATATAAATCAAATAACAGTTTATATTGATCTTTAATAAACTATTACAAAACTCTCTCAAAAATAATATTCTAAAGAGCTTGTAGATTATACGAATACTCGAGTTGTGCACTACAAATTGTGATAACCTATTCCGTGCTTTTATACTACAAAGCTACAAATCAGTCCTCTATCAATTATAATTAATATTACAATATAACTCTAATACTTTACATATCTAAATCAACCACGATCCTATAAATCATCACCTTCTGATTTATCTCACAGTCATGACTTATCATCCAAGTCATTCTTCAACAGATAGCTTTGATCAACGGATAAATACTTTAGCTTCAACGATTAATCATTTATGTATATCAACGGATGATATCGAAGCTTTCAACGGATAATCATATTTCAGTAGTTGATCATATCCTGATTGTGACATAAATCATGTTCTTCCACTTAGCCAATTCTCAACAGCTATATATATTTCCTCAAATAGCCATTTCAAACAAATAATCTGCTTAGTTAAATAAGATTTTTAAAATTTGTAAGCAACTTTAATATTCCACTATAACATTCATGTCAACAAGTTCCCTTTTCTACTAAGTGTTAAATATATTTGTGTACAAATAATGGAACCGATCATATTTCAAATAAATCATTTCCTAATATATCATATTAATTTTATCTTGTCAAATAAAATTCCTATAAAGTATAGATTTTTTATGATTAATATATCGGATTTTGACTACGCACTAAATTCACTAAATTTTATATATTACTTTTGCCCGAGTCATTTACAATAATGAAGTCGTACATCATTAGTATGATGCCCTGAATGATGCTGTACGGGTCACAAATTTGGTATTCAATAAATTTGCACTAGTACAAGATGAGTTTTTACATGGCCTATTTGACGACACACTTACACGAAATCAGAAATATATGGTAGTATTGTAAGTCATACTATTTAAAACTGAACTAGGTTTACTTTTCGAAAAATGGATTTAAAACTAGCATATACATGTTGTGTACATCTGTTATTTTCTTTACATACGTCACTTTCTCTCGATCATATCCGTGGGTTTTTGAATTTTTTACATCACATTTTTACCTAACGCATATTTTTACATATAATTTATCGTTTACGTCGCTCTTTACCCAATTTAATACTCCATACTAAATATATCCACCATTATAAATTATCATTTAAGCGACATACATGATCTATTTACCCAACAAAAATTTCTATTTTTTACTTTTACTTTCTACAATTTTACTTTTCGTCAACTGATATTTTACCAGAAAAATATCATCAATAATAAAGAAAGAATATCATTTAAATAAATCAACACTTGTGATGTTGTTCATAAGACTTTAAAATTATTATTTAATAATAATATTTTTATAAAAATAAATAAATTTAATGGGAATTTGAAAATAAATGAAATAATATTATAAAATTGAAAATTAATATATTAATGAATAGAAATATATTTTCATGTTAAATGTTAGAAATCATTAAAAGAAAAAAATTAATACATTAAATTTTAACAAAAAAGTTGGGCCGAGCTTTTTAATTTGACAAAAACTTGGGCCTAGTTAAAACTTGGTGGGGGGCGGGTGAAAATTAGAAAGTTGGGGTTGAAAATTTAACAAAAAGAAAATAAAAGGGGAGCCGCTCAAACAAACACACATCTCACCCTCTCACAATCGAATTTCAAACACACATCTTTGGTGGTAAGTGTAATTAAGGTTTTGATTTGGGGTTTTCAAATTATTGATTTCGGGCTTCAAGATTTGGGGTTTCGATTGGGGCTTCTCTAATTGGTGTTAAAGTTCTTCTAGTTTGAGGGGCTTTGATTGATGTTTTCATATTTTATCGAGTATTATTCTTAAATTGAGCTTGTACTAGTTATTCAAAGTTGGTGTGTATTGAAGTATTAGTCTGTTTATATTCAAGTATGTTTGTTTGTATGTTTCTGTTTATTTAATTAGGGTTTTCTTAATCTCATGAGAAATCATTGTGCTCCTAATTTGAGTTCCTCGTTTGGTATATTCAATTATGTTTGAGTAATGAATGGTCTAATTTTTTTTGTTATTTTCACTCTCTCTTTTTGTTGTCTATCTATCTTCATTTCTCTCTATTTCTCTTCATTAATAGTGGCTATTGCATCCATATTTTTTTACCGAGAACAAAGTAATGTGATTTTTTAGTGAAGAGGAAAACATTTTGTTAACACTTGACAATACGACCGGTATTATTCATGTTGTAATTCACTTTACACACAAAATTTGTTAAGTTCTTTGATATTAGCGTTTTCATTACTGCAGTAGATTTTAGTTACAGAGGGAGGGGAACTGGGGAGAGGAGGCCAGAAATAAACTCTAGACGTGATGTCCCCCTACGAACAATTTTGCAAATGCTGACTGTTATGTTTGATATATGAGTATATAAATGAGGTTTCATATAAATGAAGGTTGTGGATTTGAATCGAGGAGCAAGTACTTATTTGGTAATGCTAGTTTACAAGTCAAATTATGTCCTTAGCTACATGTTAATGGGACCTTGAACAGATTTAGGCTACAAAATGGATGGTCAACAAAGTTCATCAGTGAGGTTTGTTGATTTATGCAAGAGTATCATTAGTTATGGTCTGGTCTTATTAAATTCATTTAGAATATGTGATCAGTTATCTTTTGTGCAATATATCTTTCACTATAATGCCTTGGTTTTTATATTCCTAACCGGGTTGTATGGTGCTCTTAACACGTATAAATATCATGATGTTCTGTAAGTTGTGACTTTATATAGATTAATCTGCCTATATATGTTTGCTTAAATTTTTTGTTGCTTTCTTGCCTAGATTGAAAATTTACAGGTCAGTATAATTCTCTGAATCTAGATAGTTTGAAATATGAGATTTTCTAGTAATTGGTAATGCAAAAATCTATTCAAAAGTATCGGTAGCTTGGTTGACATATTATTACTTTTGTAAAAATAATGCTTGATGATTACTCTCTTCCCATACTTTCTGTCAAAATTGATGTGCATGAAGTTAAAAATTTTAAGCAATTTTAACATTCCACTATGAGATAAAAGTCAACAAATTCCCTTTTCTACTAAGTCTCGAATAGATTTGTGTACAAATAATAGAATCAGTAATATTTCAAATAAATCATTGCCTAATGTATCATATTAATTTATCTTGTCAATTAAAATTCTTATGAAGTATTGATTTTTTTTAAGATTAATATATTTGATTCATTTACAATATTGAAGTCGTACATCATTATTACGATACCCTGAATGATGCTACATGGGGCACAAATTTGGTATTCAATAAATTTGTACTACTACAAAATGAGTTTTTACATGGCCTATTTAACGTAACATGTAAACGAAATAAAAATATTGTAGTATTGTAAGTCATACTATTCAAAACTCAACAAGGTTTACTTTTCGAAATATGGATTTAAAACTAGCATATACTTGTTGTGTACATCATTTAATTTCTTTACATACGTCACTTTCTCTCGCTCGCTCATATATGTGGGTTTATGATTTAGAGTAAAAACATATTATAAGTACAGTTATCTTCCATTTTACTTTTCATCAACTGATATTTTACCGGAAAAATGTCATCAATAATAAAGAAACAAAATCATTTATAATAAAGCTACAATTGTGATGTTGTTCATAAGACTTTAAAATTTTAATTCAATAATAATATTTTTATAAAAACAAATAAATTCAATGATAATTTGAAAATAAATGAAATAATTTTATAAAATAGAAAATAAATATATTAATGAATAAAATTATATTTTCATGTTAAATATTAGAAATTATTAAAAGAAAAAAAATTAATACATTAAATTTTAACAGAGAAAGTTGGACAAAAACTTGGGCCTAGTTAAAAACTGGTGGGCGGGGGTGGGCGGGGGTTGAAAATTAGGAAGCACGGGTTGAAAATTTAACAAAAAGAAAGGGGAGCAGCTCAGACAAACACACATCTCACGCTCTCACAATTAAATTTCAAACACACATTTAAAACTCTTACATCTTTGGTGCTAACTATAATTAGGGTTTTGATTTGGGGTTTATAAATTATTGATTTCAAGCTTCAAGATTTGGTGTTTTGATTGGGGCTTCTCTAATTGGTATTGAAGTTCTTCTAGTTTCAGGGGCTTTGATTGATGTTTTCATATTTTATCGGGTATTATTCTTGCTTGTACTAGTTATTCAAAGTTGGTGTATATTGAACTATTACTCTGTTTATATTCAAGTATATTTGTTTGTGTGTTTCTTTGTATTGAATTAGGGTTTTCTTAATCTCATTAGGAATAACTGTGCTCTTAATTTGAGTTCCTCATTTGGTATATTTGATTATGTTTGAGTAATGTATGGTCTGATTTTTTTTGTTATTTTCACTCTCTCTTTTTGTTCTCTATCTATCTTCATTTCTCTCTATTTGTCTTCATTAACAGTGATAATTGCACCCATATTTTTTTACCAAGAACATGTTAATGTTTTTTTTACTCAAGAGGAAAACATTTTGTTAACACTCGACAATACGAGGGGTATTATTCATGTTGTAATTTAATTTACACACACAATTTGTTAAGTTCTTTATTTTCAGTGGTTTATGTAACTCCCCCAAATCCGGGGTCAGAGAATTTGGTCGTCACGATAAAACCTCAATTCAAAATAACTTGTTTAATCGATAAGTAAATGCCAACAACTGAAATATAGCATCTGTGACCCCAAACTACACCCAAGATCTTTTCAGGTTATTGTTCTAGAAACAAGATATCCAAATTGCACAAATAGATTTTCACTTTCTTTTAAAACCCTTTTTCAACAAATTCCAATTCAATACTAACCCGCTAGTATAACTTCGAAAAGAAGTATACTAGGCCCAACTATAGAATAACATAATTATAATATAATATAATATAAATAACTTTATACAATATAACTTACACTAGTCCACAAACCTTGGACCAACCACCTTCCAAGAGCTTCTTCTTTGCTTCATGGAATTACGCGACTAAACCGCGCAAGCTAATCCTCACTGGAGGAGAAATTTAAAAACAAGCAAGTATGATCAAAATAAATGCTCATCAAGTTCATTATAGCATATATATGGTTGTTTTGATATAAAACCGACATCTGCATTTGAGCAGAACATTTAAAAACCATAATTGCCGAATCAGAAGTTTGTTAAAGAATTGTATCATTGTTTCTCACTATATTCAAAACTCTTTTTGATATTTTTGAGCGAAATACTTCAGCAATACTTTGAATTTTGATGAGAATAAAACTCGTAAAACATTGTTTACGAAAATATCATAAACAACAATAACAAGAAGCAATGATTATGGATTGAATTAAAAACTTATTCAAAACCGAACTCTTGAAATTAATACTTCTTTTGCTGTCATATCAAATTAGATATCAACACGAACTGTGATGCTTACAAAATCTCATATTGAAGTCAACATCATTCATCTATACTAATACCATATTTGATATTTAACAACAAAGTAATTATCAGCATAAATCAGAAACTGATTTGAAACCGCATTCCACCTTTAATCTAAAGCAGAAACAGTTATTCTATGAATATCAAAACAATTTAGAAACAACAGTTTAGATTGGACCCAATTATATTTCATGTTGTTCCTGATGATCAGTCACGAAATAACACTGGTATCCCGCAGCCATACCGTAAATATAGGTACTGCCTGTATCACGCAGCCATACGGTACCTATATGGCGCCAGAAAAGGCATATGCTGGACCGATATCTTGATCACCTATGCTATAATCAGTAACCATTCCAATCTTTAAACCTTTTACTGAAAAAGGAGCCGAATCAATCGACATCCTAAATAATTTTATTCCCCCATTCACTTGGGCAGGAATACTCGCAACAAAATCAACTTTCTCAAAATCCAAAACATTTATAAATCGAGTAATTTGATAACTAAAACATTTAAGTATTCTGAACATAGAATAACAGAGTGTACTTGCATGATAAGCATTTTAATTCAGCGATATGTAGAACATTTGTCTATTCTGAACTAAGAATAGGGAAAGCAATACTTGCATAATCGGATTCAAAATATATATCACTTGAACAATAAATGATTATAGAAATACTTTCCTTTGGGATTTAGTAGTTAGTCACACTCGCAAAGACGCATCTATTCTGACATTCTGTATCAAAATATCACTGTCCTTCTTTTCAACACTTCACTGATATGCTGCTCCTGCGATTGCTAGAAGCTAGATATCCAATACCATTCCATCTCATTCTTTATCCAACACCTTGTCCTGATCACTTGAATAATCTGTATCTATAATTAAAAGATATAATTTAATCGTCTATTAGATAATAACTCGACGAATTGCGTGTCAAAACCCTATCGTCTACCCATACGATAGCCCACAAATAAAGGAAACACTCAAACACATGACTCTTGACCCATGCAAGAACGTAATTCACATAGCACATAAGCACATAACTCACATATACATAATTTATATCACATATGACTCGGTTCGTCAAAAGGTTCGACTGGGTACGTTTAAACCTAAAATCGAGTCAATGTCAATTGTCAATTAGATATCGATTCAGAATAACTCACAAATCAAAAAACCTTGTAATATAAAAGAATGTAGGCCTCAAAAGTATTTTTATTGAAAGTATAGTATTTTTCTGAGTCTGTACACGTTCGTTTCGTATTAAACCGACGAACAGTTTATTTATTACGAATAAAATAAGAATTTAAATAAAAATAAAGCAATTAATAATAATACTAATTGATTTCAAATACAAAAATATAAATTTTAAAAGCTCAAAATAATTTTTAAATAAATATTTAGGAAAAAACATAATTAAAAATGACTTTTTCATAATTTTAGGAATTAAAATAAAAATAATACAAATTATTTAAATAAACTGATTAATTATCTGAAATAATTAATCAATTTAAATTAATAATTTTTTTGAATTATTGAAAATAATAAAAGAAAATAATTTTTTGGAATTTTAAATAATTAAGAAAATAATTTTTAGAATTTAAAATAATTATTAACTAATTTTTAGATATGACTATATTGATTTTTGAAAATAGCAAAATGATTTTTTTTAATTAAAGTAAAAAGAATTTGTCAAAAACGCTTTTCAGAATTAAAAAATAGGCTGTGAAGGATCAAACCCGGGTCAAATGACCGGGTTGAAACCGGGTTTAGGGGAACCAACCATATTGGGAAGAACTCCGACCGGTTTCTAGGTAATCCACAGATTTCGGCAGAGCTTCGCCGAACTCCGACGGTCCCAAACAGCCACAAATCGGCTGTTATTCCTCCTACTTCTTCCCCAACACAAACCCAATTCGATTAAAAGAAAATACCAGTGAACGACCTCGAACGAAGCTTAATTCTTCCATTAACACCGGCGAACTCCGCCCATAACCTAACTTCTCCATTTCTGAACCAAAAACGATGATACCTATCCCAAATCGAAGCTATTTCATTGTACAACAGGTTCGTTTAATAAAAAACAATCACCAATCAATCAAACATTCTGAAAATTGAAATAAAAATTCAAGAACACTCAAGAATTCGAACTTTAAGAATCCTTAACCAAAATTAACGAAATTATATACCAAACCGATCCTTAGGACTCCAGGAACGATAATCTAACATCGAATCAAACAAAAAATTCCTTAAAATCAAAAATCAAATTCAAACAATAAAAAAATGGCAAGAAATGAAATGACAGAATAATCAACCTTTGGTGATAATTGTTATACCAAAAGAACGGGCTCTTCAAGAGCTTCAAATCGGATATTCAAGCTTCAAGTACGGATTAAAATCACTCTAAAAATCACCAGATTTGTGCTAAGAACAAAATCACACCCCCAAAGATATTCTTGAATTTTGTTTTATTTTCTGAATTTTTGATAAAATAAATGAATAAAGAAATCAATTTTCAGCTATTAATATTTTCTGAAAAATAAATACCCAAAATCAATTTAGGGTGTTTTTATTCCCAACATTAAAATAATTAAGCCCCAAAATAATAATTATGGAAAATAGTTTTAAAAGCGATAAAATATTAAATTTGTATCAAAATTTCCCAAAAATTGCGAATAATGCAAAAATACAAAACTAAACTGTATTTGAAATACAGATAATTCTATAAAAATAAAAACACGAATTTTGTGGGTTTTGACGTCCCGTTGGTCCCGATCCGTTTATTTTCGAAAAACAAAAAATGATACTTAAATTAACAGAAAAACTCGAGCACGTATAAAATACATTCAAATGCACATAACCGAGATAAAATGAATACCTCGATAAAGATGCGAATAAACACTTGTCCAAATTACGGATCGATTCATTAAAACACATAACCAGTATCCCATTGGATCATATCGGATCCGAAAATAGATTACTTAGTCGCTAAGTAACTATTAAACGATACAATTTAATACCAAAATTGGATAATTATCAAAACCGAGCTTATTATAAGACACCCTTTGAGAAAATAATGTACAAATATCCCTTCTCTCAAGAATACGGGTTTTATTGATTTACCAAAATGATTATCGTATCGGAAATTTTACGCCGGAAAGCGTACGGGTCAAACCGTAATCCGGATCGAAAAAGTTAAATTACGAAATATATGTCTGGAATTACCAGATTAGGTTAGGAAGGAGTTTTTTGAAGAGTTTCGGGTTATAAAACTTATAAACGATTGAAGTTGGTCGATTCACGGCTTTACAAAATAGTTTTATAAATACTTAGAAAATAATAAATAAATCCATAAATCATTATAAAATCATATAATAGTCAAAAAATTACCAGAAAAATATCATAATTATCTATATTATATTCTAGACATATAAAAATTATAATACTCACAGAATATAACATATAAACATCCTAAACATCAACTCCAATTACCAGATAATTCAATAAAATTCATATAAAAATCACATAAACAACTTTAAATAATAATAATAATATCTGAAAATATGGGATATTACAATCTACCCCCTTATAAGGATTCCATCTTCGGAATCAACAGAAGAGAGCACTAGGGATCTTCTGGCCCATTTTCCCTTCACAAATAACATCAAATTTCCATAATCTCAAGTAAATCTTATTTTCCTTGTATAATAAAACTTTTATAGGAGCTTCACAGTGCACCACTGTTCCATTATACGGTGCACCACTGTTCCATCCACATCTTTTGACCAATAGAGAGAAATATAGAGAGAAAGAAAAAGAAAGAGATATATAGAGAGAAATAAAGAAACAGATTGACTTCATTATACGCCACTGATAGTTTAATTACATTATAGTCTACTGTTACTCTTGGTAATCCCATCACATAACCCTGCTTTGACTTGATCAGGATAACTCAGCTCAACTTGATTGGCATACCTTCGAATATTTAAGATGATAAAATCATGAAATTTCAAAGAGAAAAGAACTTTATATCATAACGGATGTCCCATGATTGTGGTTACCAAAATAAGAATTTAGGAGAAAGTATTGTTAAAATGAAAGAATAACTGAGAGATCAATATGATCAAACGAACTTGGTATTGCGTGTCCATATTAAGACACTAATAAAGGTTGTTAACTTTCTTGTAGTCATAACACACACAAGTGATAGCATGTCATCCAACTCCTATCACACAGACAGGTATACCTTGTGTCCCCTATAGTTACGGTTGTTCATCTCAGTCAGAATAAAATAATATCAAAGGAATTTGAAATTAACTAAATAAAACTGAAAAGATTTCAAAGCTGATATTTATGAAGGAAATGAAATCCAAAGAATAAAAATTTTGACACAAAAATTATTAAAGGAGTGTTAGAGAATATATCCTCTAACAGATACCTCTTTTTGAGAGAGATCAAAAGAAGTTATAGAAAGGGAAGGTATTGCCAAAGTCTTAATATTTATCTTCAATTTGAACTCTTCTGTTGAATCGTCACCCACTTCTAGACACTTCTTCACATTCCAAGGATATCAATAATCTCCATCTTTGTTGAATAATAGTAGCCTCGGAAGATTCCATAATAGAAGTTTGTAATTTCCCGGAATTCTATCCAGCTCAACACAACAATCTCAAACGAATGCGCCTATCTTATCTTATTCGTTGGTACTACATCCAATAGTCTAATAGGAACTCGATATGAGCTCAAGCGTCCTCACATAGCTATAAACACTTCTACACACTCTCGTTTCTAGTTTACTATAACCTCAACTCGGAGGATTTGGTCGTGACAATGAAACCTCAATCCAAAATAACTTGTTTAATCGATAAGTAAATGCCAGCAACTGAAATATAGCATCTGTGATGCCAAACTACACCCAAGATCTTTTCAGGTTATAGTTCTAGAAACAAGATATCTGAATTCCACATATAAATTTTTACTTTCTTTGAAAACTCTTTTTCAACAAATTCCAATTCAATACTAACCCCCTAGTATAACTTCGAAAAGAAGTATACTAGGCCCAACTATAAAATAACAGAATTATAATATAATATAAACAACTTTATACAATAAAACTTACACTAGTCCACAAACCATTGACCAACCACCTTCCAAGAGCTTCTTCTTTGCTTCCTCGAATTACGCGGCTAAACAGCACAAGCTAATCCTCAATGGAGGTAAAATTTAAAAACAGGAAAGTATGAGCGAAAGAAATGTTCAGCAAGTTCATTATAGCATATATATGGTCATTTTGATATAAAACCGACATCTGCATTAGAGCATAACATTTAAAAACCAACGTTCTCATACTCGCTAAGGTATACTTGTATAAAAAATCAACGTTCTCATACCCGCTAAGAAAATTAATTGTTAATTGTTTATTTTTTTGGTACTCGAAAAATGTATGATTAGATGAGAATATTTTTACAACAAAAACTTATATTCCCCAACATTATCATTCAAATGATTCTCGTTGGCAATGTTGAATGTGATCAGAAAGATAATAGTTGGAAAAAGACTAAATTCAGTGTTGGTAAATGCTTATCAACATGGAATAAGTATAAATATTTTATGTTTAATTTGTAATGTAATTTAACATTCTGCTGGTATATGTGTAATCTCTCATGTTGTGGAAATTGTTTGCAGCACCATTATTAATTCTTCATGAATATTAACTACAAGATTACATAGTATTTTACTACTTCAAACTGGTAACATATTATATGTGTATGTGACTGATAACCTCTGCATATATACTATGCACAATCAGAAAAATACACTGTTCTATATTTAGAAAGGTAACAATGTCAAAGAAGTTAATTAGAAAACCATGGCTAGCTATACAAAAATCATCCGAGTGTGTAGTAAAATTATCAATTTTCTAAAGTGATTAATTTAATTTTTTTAACCTCACCTATAGAATTTAACAATAATTTAGTTTATTTAGAAAACTTTCTTTTCTTTTCTGCTCCCATCTAATAAGTTATAAATGATTATACACTTATATTATATGTATGTTGTCACTGTGTCACACGCTATGGCTGAACAAATGGAGGAGCTCCGCATAAAGGTATCTGAACTAACTACTAGATATTAACATGAACCTCCCTATATATTTCTGCTTTCTATGAAGTATAAGTACCTATAGAGTAGTGTAGTAAAAAAAAGTCCTATTAAGAATTAATGAATGTAAACAAAAACCTGACCAAACATCCAATATGTAGTCCATCTTACAACTCTTTAAATCTTGTACTAAAAGAATAACACTATTGAGATTAGTTTTTATAGATGTATACAAAATGTGAAAAGCTGACCAAACATTAAATGTATTCAAAGACCCTTCAAGTGCTGGTCTGATTAGTTAGGCTTAGCTTGGAGGGATTTTATTAAGTGTGAAAGTACTGAGAGCTATATGAATTATTAATTGTATGATCAGTTCTAATCTTCTATCATTTCAATCATTCACATATTGTAATAAATAAAGAGCCAAATTCTGTTTTTCTATTTTGTATTGGCAGGAATGTCATCTTGGAGATGTCAACAAACAGCTGAAAATGAAGTTTTTTTAAATTGTCTTTGGTACTCATTATCCCTATGAATTTAACATATGTATAGACCTGTGGTAGTGTATTTTCTATTTTTAGTGACAAGAAGTAACTTTTTGATTGTTTTGAAAAATGCAGCAAGAGTCAAGAGGACAAGAGTATAGGGGTGCTCCTACATTTGGATTTTGAAAATTGAAATAATTATGTAACTTTAGATACTTGGGTATCAGGTAACATGGATCACTAAAGATCATTGTTTTATCATTCAGGAGTGTTTCAGTTACCACTTTGAACTTGTATTTGCTATTGGGTTTGATGTAATAAAACCATAAATGTATACATTGTTGGAATTATGCTTAGGACAAATGTCTTTGGTTTAGAGTTTGTGATTGCATTAGACTTTGAAAGGTTTAGAATTTAAATTGGAAGCTGAAAATGGCTGAAAACTGAAAAATCAGAATTTGGCTATTCTGTAAATACAAACTTACGACGGTCGTTCATCACATATTCAGTCGTAAGTTGGCCCCAGTTCCTAACATACGACAGATTTTTCTGTCGGAAGTTTCTAATTTACTATATTTATTCTATATTTTATCAAGGTGGGACCCACAAGAAAATATCTGATGATTTTTCCGTCGTAAATAACTAACATACGACGATATTTTCCGTCGTAAGTAGTTTTATTATTTTATTGAGTATGTGGGCCCCTTTTTCCTAACTTACGACGTAATTTTCCATCGTAAGTAACTAACATACGACGATATTTTCCATCGTAAGTAGATTTATTATTTTATTGAGTATGTGGGCCCCTTCTACCTAACTTGCAACGTAATTTTATCTTGTGCCGAAAAAACGAACTTACTACTCGACCAAAATCGACGATTTTTTTCCATCATAAATAGCTCAATTACGACGATTTCAGTTCAAAAAAACCGTCGTAAATGGCCAGATTTGTTGTAGTGTAATCTATAACACAAGTTTTTGGTTATTGTTTTATGTCTTATATAATTATATTTGTTTCGTTAATTCTATAATTCTAATTTTCTTCGTTTAGGATGGATATAAAGTTAATTTATTTAAATTTAATATCTTTTTTCTGATAAATTTATTTGACTAATTTTTTTCGTGTTTTTTAATTTATTGACAAATTAATATTGATATATATTATCACTAGATTTATCATTCATATAAAAACCTTCAAATTATTTGTTTATCCCATTGTTATGGGTAAAAAGCTAGGTTGTATTTAATACTATAGTTAATGTTAGGGTTCGCGAGTTTCAAGGCTCTATTTGACTGCTCTTGTGATTCGTGACTCAATCTGTCTTCACAAGATGCCTACGTACCTTGCCCTATACCAAGGATCAAGTCAAAAAATATAATTCTGAATTTGTGGGGGCCTTATATAGACATATGATGCTTTGGATTAGATTAGGGTTAGGTGACTTGTTGGGCAAGTCTCAGATTTAGAATAGAGACATGAGTCCTAAAATGTAGAGATTTGCTTCCTTATAGGACCGTGTGGCTTGAGGACTACTCTTTTGAAAGTTTGATTCTGATTTTAATTTATTTTCTAAATCACTACTTGGGCTAATACTAGGCCTACGATTTTTCATAATAAATTCTTGGTTTGCAGGCCCTTTGTGTCCAATCAATGACATACTAATTATTGGGCCTTAATAACTGGGTTTTGTCTTTGGAACAAATCAGGCATAATTAAAAGCTACTCTTTTAATTACTAAATTTTTGGGAATTTGTTTTTCAAATTACTGCTATTTTCGACCAGGATCCTGTTCGAAATTTCTGCCAACTCGTGTAGCCTAGTCAAATATTTTTGACCAGGATCCATGACCTGGAATTCGACAAGGATCCTGGTCGAAATTCGAGTCAGCTGTTATATCCTAGTCGAAATATTTCATCCAGGAACGTCGACTTGGATTTTGACCTCAATCCTGGTAGAGCTTATGGTTCAATTCCTGTAGTTTGGTCGAAGTCTATCGACTAGGATCCACGACCTGAAATTCGACTAGGATCCAGGTCAAAGTTCCAGTCGTAACTTGAGAAGGATTTGGACCTTAATCTTGGTCACATTAATGGTTTGTTTTAGGGCCTCTAGTCAAAGTTTTAGGATCAACGACCTAGAACACGACCTCAATCCTGGTCGAATACATGGTCCATTTTGGGGCCTCTAGTCAAAGTTTTTTTACTAGAATCGACGACCTAAAACACGACCTCAATCCTGGTCGAATACATGGTCCATTTTGGGGCCTCTACTCGAAGTTTTTTTACTATAATCCACAACCTCAAACAAGACCTCGATTCTGGTCGAATACATGGTCCATTTCAGGGCCATTAATTGAAGTTTTTCGACTAGAATCCATGACATAAAACATGACCTCAACCCTGGTCTTGTTTTCTTCCTTTTAACCATAATTTTTTTGGACTTCTATTTTTTAAATTTTATTTGGGCGGGTGGGCCTACCTTTCCAAATCCAATTTGGATTGGGTCAATCAGCTTATTTTCTCAAATCCAACTTGGATTGGGCCAATGGGCTTATTTTTCCAAATTCAACTTGAATTAGGCCCATGGTCCTTTATTGTTTCTTTTGGGAACTTTGAGAACTTTCCAGACTTTGGGCTTTAACTTTTGGGCCTTTAGCTTTATGGGCCTTTCACGGTTCATCTTCCCCAAATTTTCCTATATATTATAGTGAGTGAATTCACTTCTTTCTCACTTCTCATTCGATAAAACTCTCCTCAATAGCTCTCTGTAATTTTCGGCTTTCTTCACCTTTCTTTCTTTAGTCTTATAGTTTTCCAGTGAAATCTTCAAATCTTCATATCTTCTCCAGGTATGTCTATTGCATCCTTCATACTTTTTCAGTTTTTCCAATTTTCTATGTTTTTTTGATAAATATCTTAATAGATACATTATTTTTCAGATGAAAATCTTCATTTCTTCCGGGTTTTTTCTGCATTTTTCAAGCATCTATTCACTATATTCTTTATTTTTCATGTATTTCTCAGATGGCCAAAATGAACGTGGCTAAAAATTCAAGTGAATTCCTCAATCGATCAAGGTATTCTTCTTTGATTGATATGACCAATACTAGGGGGGATGAGTATCCGTATGACGTTTACTTTGATGTGTTCGATCACGTCAACAACTTCTACGATGTAAAGGAGCTGGAAAAAATAAACCTCATGTACAAGGTCGAGAAGTCCTACAAGCTGATTTTGGCTAGTGATGTAGACAAGGCTTTCTATCGGAAGAAGGATGTGAATCTCCAGGGATACTATCAGGGCAGGTGCCAGGTTTCTCTTTCACCTCTTTATTCCTATTCTTCTTGCTGATGTTGGGATTAATCCCTGCAAACTTCCTCTAAATACTTCGAGGTTAATTATTTCTTTTTTATCACAATATGCAAAGCATAATTTATCTCCGATGGTAGCTAATTTCAGGAAAAAAATTCAGTTTAAAAAAAGCCCTGACAAGAATCCGGGTTGTGTTTCTTTGAACCAACGCCCTACAATCCCCCATATTGTTAATGGAAAGTCTATCCCATTAGGGAACCCTCTTTGATTCATCTTTTATACAAGTAGTCGACGACAGCCCCAATGATATAATATTGTCCGAGGAAGAGGCAAAGGCCTTCAATATCCTCACTAAGGATAATGGCATGTCCCATTCTTGGGACCTTATTATGGAGACAGTTCTCTTCAAGCGTGGGCTCTCTCATGTCTCAATGAAAAGTAAGTTTTAACTTTAGTCTTTATTCTTTTTCATAATTTTTTAGACTATTTTTCTAGTTTTAACTCTTGTTTAATCCTTTATGCAGCGACTGCTAAGATAGTAGATGTCACCAAGCCTAAAGACTTGGAGAACACTATGATAAAGAGGGCTGTAAAACTTTTCAAAAACCAGCGCCTAGGGGATCGCTTCTCTGAGTTTATCTAGTCCAGCATACCTGATATTTATCTGAGTTTCATTATATTGTGCTTTTTTACATGTTTTTTCATCTTCATTCATGCACACTAACTCAGCTTCTAAAAACTCATTTATTTCTTTAAGCTTCTTATTATCAGCAATCAAACTATCACATTCAATAGTCTTATATTTAAAGGTAACATGCAAAGAGTACAAGAAAGTTTTCAGTTCAAACATATTATTTATATCAACAGGAAATATAACTGAAGGTACCTTATCAGTTCCTGAGGCATTCTCTCCATGAGTTGCAATGGGTGCATAGCATTCATCATCATTGTCAGTTTGTGATGAATCCATCCCATCTATGTTGGAAATTGTTGTGACCAAAGCTTTTCCAGTTATCTTGGGGTACTCAATTTCAAGATGTCCCCATTCATTAAAGTTGTAACATGTCACCTTGGTCGTGTCAAACTTCCTTTCCTTGTTGTTCTGACCATCACTCCTTCTGAACTTGTCTTTGCCTTGATCAGAGAGCCTTCTGTTGAAATAAACTTTTCTCTGTGGTTTTCCATTCATCATCCTTTTGAAACCTTTCACCAGTACTGCAGCCATCTCAACCACTTGAGGATCATCCATTTCGATTTCAGAATCATCGTCAGTATCTATGTCAAGATCTGATACATCATCAGTATCTGATTCTTCCACAATGTTCCTTCTTCTTGACCTCTCACTTATCTTTTCTTTATTTGTGTGAGTCTCAGCATTAAGAGCCACAACCTTCATCTTCTGACCTTTTCTATTCTTCCTTTGCTGGATCTCCATGTCATGAGTCTTCAACATCCCATACACTTCATCCAGAGTCAGAGAATCAAGATCATATTGATGTCGGATTATTGTGGCCTATGTATCCTAATCTTTTGGAAGAGCTCTCAGAAATTTGGTATTTGAGTCGTCCCTTTCATATTATTTTCAATCCAATGATAGATCATTCAGCAATGTTAAAAATCTATCATACATGTCAGTAATTGACTCATCAGCGTTGGCATCAAATTGCTCATTTTCTTGCACCAGAACAACTCTTCTATTTTTCTTTATTTCCATTGTACCTTGACACTATATTTTCAAGGCATCCCATATTTCCTTTCCAGTCTTACATTCAATAACTTTGTTTGACATCACATTGTTCAAATTATTGTGCAGAATATTCCGTACTTTAGCATCTTTAAGCATTGCAACTTTTTCATCTTCTAACCTCCTTGATTTTTCTTTTATGGCATAGTGTTTAAGAGCATCTGCAAACATAGCCACAATTTTTGTAGGATATTGAGGTCCTGTTTTGATGATATCAACATATTCATCAGCAATAGATTCAAGGAATATCAATATCTTTACTCTCCATGTAGAGTAATCAGTTTTCTTAAGGATGGGAATTTTCATGTTTTCATACTTACGTTCAGAAATCTTGACCTTTTCAAATTAACAGTCAATTTGACGGCTCATATACCACTTCTTTTCCTGTAAAGTAATTGTTTAAGGGGTTTGGATATAATTACTATACAAATCGATGTATTATAAAAGTAAAGTAAGAACATATAAATTAAATAACAGTTTATATTGATCTTTAATAAACTATTACAAAACTCTCTCAAAAATAATATTCTAAAGAGCTTGTAGATTATATGAATACTCGAGTTGTGCACTACAAATTGTGATAACCTATTCCGTGTTTATATACTACAAAGGTACAAATCAGTCCTCTATCAATTACAATTAATATTACAATATAACTCTAATACTGTACATATCTAAATCAATTACGATCCTATAAATCATCACCTTCTGATTTATCTCACAGTCATGACTTATCATCCAAGTCATTCTTCAACAGATAGCTTTGATCAACGGATAAATACTTTAGCTTCAACGGATAATCATTTATGTATATCAACGGATGATATCTAAGCTTTCAACGGATAATCATATTTCAGTAGTTGATCATATCCTGATAGTGACATAAATCCTGATCTTCCACTTAGCCAATTCTCAACAGCTATATATGTTTCCTCAAATAGCCATTTCAAACAAATAATCTGCTTAGTTAAATAAGATTTTTAAAATTTGTAAGCAACTTTAATATTCCCCTATAACATTCATGTCAACAAGTTCCCTTTTCTACTAAGTGTTAAATATATTTGTGTACAAATAATGGAACCGATCATATTTCAAATAAATCATTTCCTAATATATCATATTAATTTTATCTTGTCAAATAAAATTCCTATGAAGTATAGATTTTTTATGATTAATATATCGAATTTCGACTACGCACTAAATTCACTAAATTTTATATATTACTTATGCCCGAGTCATTTACAATAATGAAGTCGTACATCATTAGTATGATACCCTCAATGATGCTGGACGGGTCACAAATTTGGTATTCAATAAATTTGCACTAGTACAAAATGAGTTTTTACATGGCTTATTTGACGTCACACTTACACGAAATCAGAAATATATGGTAGTATTGTAAGTCATACTATTTAAAACTGAACTAGGTTTACTTTTCAAAAAATGGATTTAAAACTAGCATATACTTGTTGTGTACATCTGTTATTTTCTTTACATACGTCACTTTCTCTCGATCATATCCGTGGGTTTTTGAATTTTTTACATCACATTTTTACCTAACACATATTTTTACATATAATTTACTGTTTACATCGCTCTTTACCCAATTTAATACTCCATACTAAATATATCCACCACTATAAATTATCATTTAAGCGACATACATGATCTATTTACCCGACACAAATTTCTATTTTTTACTTTTACTTTCTACAATTTTACTTTTCGTCAACTGATATTTTACCGGAAAAATATCATCAATAATAAAGAAACGATATCATTTAAATAAATCAACACTTGTGATGTTGTTCATAAGACTTTAAAATTATAATTTAATAATAATATTTTTATAAAAATAAATAAATTAAATGAGAATTTGAAAATAAATGAAATAATATTATAAAATTGACAATTAATATATTAATGAATAGAAATATATTTTCATGTTAAATGTTAGAAATAATTAAAAGAAAAAATTTAATACATTAGATTTTAACAAAGAAAGTTGGGCTGAGCTTTTTATTTTGACAAAAACTTGGGCCTAGTTAAAACCTGGTGGGCGGCGGGTGAAAATTAGAAAGTTCGGTTTGAAAATTTAACAAAAAGAAAATAAAAGGGGAGCGGCTCAAATTTCAAACACACATTTTTTGTGGTAAGTGTAATTAGGGGTTTGATTTGGGGTTTTCAAGTTATTGATTTTGGGCTTCAAGATTTGGGGTTTCGATTGGGGCTTCTTTAATTGGTGTTAAAGTTCTTCTAGTTTCAGGTGCTTTGATTGATGCTTTCATATTTTATCGGGTATTATTCTTAAATTGAGCTTGTACTAGTTATTCAAAGTTGGTGTGTATTGAAGTATTAGTCTGTTTATATTCAAGTATGTTTGTACATATGTTTCTGTTTATTTAATTAGGGTTTTCTTAATCTCATTAGAAATCATTGTGCTCCTAATTTGAGTTCCTCGTTTGGTATATTCAATTATGTTTGAGTAATGAATGGTCTAATTTTTTTGTTATTTTCACTCTCTCTTTTTGTTGTCTATCTATCTTCATTTTTCTCTATTTCTCTTCATTAGCAGTGGCTATTGCATCCATATTTTTTTACCGAGAACAAGGTAATGAGATTTTTTACTGAAGAGGAAAACATTTTGTTAACACTTGACAAAACGAAGGATATTATTCATGTTGTAATTCACTTTACACATAAAGTTCTTTTCAGGTTACTGTTCTAGAAACAAGATATCCAAATTGCACAAATAAATTTTCACTTTCTTTTAAAACGCTTTTTCAACAAATTCCAATTCAATACTAACCCGCTAGTATAATTTCGAAAAGAAGTATACTAGGCCCAACTATAAAATAACACAATTATAATATA
This sequence comes from Apium graveolens, assembly GCF_009905375.1. Classification (NCBI taxonomy): domain Eukaryota; kingdom Viridiplantae; phylum Streptophyta; class Magnoliopsida; order Apiales; family Apiaceae; genus Apium; species Apium graveolens. The sequence goes on along the minus strand of NC_133652.1, from coordinate 283,946,263 downwards.
ATATATTATAAATAACTTTATACAGTAGAACTTACAGTAGTCTGCAAACCTTGGACCAAACACCATCCAAGAGCTTCTTCTTTGCTTCATCGAATTACGCGGCTAAATAGTGTAAGCTAATCCTCACTAGAGGAAATATTTAAAAACAGACAAGTATGATTGAAAGAAATGCTCATCAAGTTCATTATAGCATATATATGGTTGTTTTGATATAAAACCGACATCTGCATTAGAGCAGAACATTTAAAAACCATAATTACTGAATCAGAAGTTTGTTAAAGAATTGTATCATTGTTTCTCACTGTATTCAAAACTCTTTTTGATATTTTCGAGCGAAATGCTTCAGGAATACTTTGAATTTTGATGAGAATAAAACTCGTAAAACATTATTTACGGAAATATCGTACACAACAATAACAAGAAGCAAAGATTATGGATTGAATTAAAAACCTTATTCAAAACCGAACTCTTGAAATTAATACTTCTTTTGTTGTCATATCAAATTAGATATCAATACGAACTTTGATACTCACAAAATCTCATACTGAAGTCAACATTATTCATCTATACTAATACCATATTTAATATTTAACAACAAAGTAAGTATTAGCATAAATCAGAAACTGATTTGAAACCGTATTTCACCTTTAATCCAAAGCAGAAACAGTTGATAAATCATTTATTCTATGAATATCAAAAAAATTTAGAAACAACAGTTTAGATTGGAACCAATTAAATTTCATGTTGTTTCTAATGATTAGTCACGAAACAATACTGGTATGCCGCAGCCATACCGTAAATATAGGTACTGCCCGTATCCCGCAGCCATACGGTACCTATAGGGTGCCAGAAAAGGCATATACTCGCCTTGAAATATATTACAGCTGGACCGATATTTCGATCACCTATGCTGTAATCAGTAACCATTCCAACCTTAAAACCTTTTATAGAAAAAGAAGCCGAATCAACGATATCCTAAATAATTTTATTCCCCCATTCACTTGGGCAGGACTACTCGCAACAAAATCATCTTTCTTAAAATCCAAAATATTTATAAATCGAGTAATTTGTTAAGTAAAACATTTAAGTATTCTGAACATAGAATAACAGAGTGTACTTGCATGATAAACATTTCAATTCAGCGATATGTAGAACATTTGTCTATTCTGAACTGAGAATAGGGAAAGCAATACTTGCATAATAAGATTCAAAATATATATCACTTGAACAATAAGTGATGATAGAAATACTTTCCTTTGGGATTTAGTAGTTAGTCAAACTCGCAAAGACGCATCTATTCTGACATTCTGTTTCAAAATATCACCGTCCTTCTTTTCAACACTTCACTGATATGCTGATCCTGCGTTTGCTAGAAGCCAGATATCTAATACCATTCCATCTCATTCTTTATCCAACACCTAGTCCTGATCACTCGAACAATCTGTATCTATAATTAAAAGATATAATTTAATCATCTATTAGATAATAAATCGACGGACTGCGTGTCAAAACCCTATCGTCTACCCATACGATAGCCCACACATAAAGGAAACACTCAAACACAGGAATCTTGACCCACGCAAGAACGTAATTCACATAGCACATAAGCACATAACTCACATATACATAATTTATATCACATATGACTCGGTTCATCAAAAGGGTCGACTGGGTACGTTTAAACCTAAAATCGGATCAATGTCAATTCTCAATTAGATATCGATTCAGAATAACTCGCAAATCAAAAAACCTTGTAATACAAAAGAATTTAGGCCTCAAAAGTATTTTAATTCAAAGCGTAGTATTTTTCTGAGTCTATACACGTTCGTTTCGTATTAAACGGACGAACGATTTAATTATTACGAATAAAATAAGAATTAAATAAGAATAAAGCAATTAATAATAATATTAATTGATTTTAAATACAAAAATATAAATTTTAAAAGCTAAAAAATAATTAAGTAAAAATAGTTTTAAAAATAATACAAATTATCTAAATAAACTGATTAATTATCCGAAATAATTAATCAATTTAAATGAATAAATTTTTTGAATTATTGAAAATAATAAAAGAAAATAATTTTTTAGAATTTAAAATAATTAAGTAAATAATTTTTAGAATTTAAAATAATTATTAACTGATTTTTAGATATAACTAAATTGATTTTTGAAAAGAGCAGAAGGATTTTTTTTTAATTAAAGTAAAAAGAATTTGTGAAAAACGCTTTTCAAAATTGAAAAATAGGTTGTGAAGGATCAAACCCGGGTCAAATGACTGGGTTGAAACCGGGTTTAGGGGAAACAACCGGATTGGGAAGATCTCCGACCGGTTTCTAGGTAATCCCCAGATTCCGGCGGAGCTTCTCCGAACTCCGACGGTCCCAAAGAGCCACAAATCGGCTATTATTCCTCCTACTTCTTCCCCAACACAAACCCGGTTCGATTAAAAGAAAATACCAGACATGAACAACCTCGAACGAAGCTTAATGCTCCATTTTCGATCAAAACCGGCCATAACTCCGGCCGTCTTCTTCCATTAACGCCGGCGAACTCCGCCCAAATCGAAGCTATTTCATTGTACAACAGGTTCGTTTAATAAAAAATAATCACCAATCAATCAAACATTCTGAAAATTAAATTAAAAATTCAAGAACACTCAAGAATTCGAACTTTAAAAATCCTTAACCAAAATTAACGAAATTATATACCAAACCGATCCTTAGGACTCCAGGAACGATAATCTAACATCAAATCAAACAAACAATTCCTTAAAATCAAAAATCGAATTTAAATAACAAAAAAAAGGCAAGAAATGAAATGATAGAATAATCAACTTTTGCTGATGATTGTTATACCAAAAGAACGGGCTCTTCAAGAGCTTCAAATCGGATATTCAAGCTTCAAGACCGGATTAAAATCACTCTCAAAATCACCAGATTTTTGCTAAGAACAAAATCACACCCCCAAAGATATTCTTGAATTTTGTTTTATTTTCTGAATTTTTGATAAAATAAATGAATAAAGAAATCAGTTTTTAGCTATTTATATTTTTTGAAAAATAAATATCCAAAATCAATTTAGGGTGTTTTTATTCCCAACATTAAAATAATTTAGCACCAAAATAATAATTACGGAAAATAATTTTAAAAGCGATAAAATATAAAATTTGTATCAAAATTTCACAAAAATTGTGAATAATGCAAAAATACAAAACTAAACGGTATTTGAAATACAGATAATTATATAAAAATAAAAACACGAATTTTTTGGGTTTTGACGTCCCGTTGGGGTCCCTGTCGGTTTATTTTCGAAAAACAAAAACGATACTTAAATTAAGAGAAAAACCCGAGCACATATCAAATACATTCAGATGCACAAAATCGAGATAAACCGAATACCTCAATAAAGATGCTAATAAACACACATCCAAATTACGGATCGATTCATTTAAAACACATAACCAGTATTCCATTGGATCATATCAAATCCGAAAATAAATTACTTAGCCGCTAAGTAACTATAAAACGAAACAATTTAATACCAAAAGTGGATAATTATCAAAACCGAGCTTCTTATAAGACACCCTATGAGAAAATAATGTAGAAATATCCCGTCTCTCAAGAATACGGGTTTTATTGATTTACCAAAATGATTATCGTATCGGAAATTTTGGCGCCGGGACGCGCACATGTCAAACCATAATCCGGATCGAAAAAGTTAAATCACAAAAAATGTCCGAACTTACCAGATTAGTTTAAGAAGGAGTTTTCCGAAGAGTTTCAGGTTATAAAAACGTAAAAACGATTGAAGTTGGACGATTCCCGGCTTTACAAAATAGTTTTAAAAATACTCAGAAAATAATAAATAAATCAATAAATAATTATAAAATCATATAATAGTCCAAAAATTACCGAAAAAATATAATTATTATCTATATTTTATTCTGGACATATAAAAATTAAAATACTCACAAAATATCACATAAAAATAATAAACATCTTTCACTAAAATTCCAATAATAATATCTTAAACATCAATTCCAATTACCAGATAATTCACTAAAATTCATATAAAAATCGCATAAACAACTTTAAATAATAATAATAATAATATCTGAAAATATGAGATATTATAGTTTACATTTTCATTGTTGCATTAGATTTTAGTTACAGAGGGAGGGAAAATGGGGAGAGGAGGCGAGAAACGAACTCTAGACCTGATGTCCCCCTAGCAACAACTTTGCCAATGATGACTGTTAAATTTTCTATATGAGTATATAAATGATGTTTCATATAAATGCAGGTAGTGGATTTGAATCCAGGAGCAAGTGTTTATTTGGTAAAGCTAGTTTACAGGTCAAATTATGTCCTTAGCTACAGATTAATGGGACCCTTGAACAGATTGAGGCTACAAAATGGATGGTCAATGAAGTTCATCAATGAGGTTCGTTCATTTATGCAAGAGTATCAAATTGTTAGTTATGGTCTCGTCTTATTTAAATTCATAAAGAATATGTGATCAGTTATCTTATGTGCAATATCTCTTTGACTATAATGCCTTTATTTTTCTATTCCTAACTGTGTTATATGCTGCTTTTAATAAGGTATAAATATTATGGTGTTCTGTATGTCGCGAATTTATATAGATGAATCTACTTATATATGTTTGCTTAAATTTTTTGTTTCCTTTCTTGCCTAGATTGAAAATTTACAGGTCAGTATAATTCTCCTGAATCTAGATAGTGTGAAATATGAGATTTTCTAGTAATTGGCAATGCAAAAATCTATTAAAAAGTATCCGTAGTTTGGTTGATATATTATCACCTTTGTCAAAATAATGTTTGATGATTGCTCTCTTCACATACTTTCTGTCTAAAAATTGATGTGCATGAATTTAAACGCGTAGTGCAAGTTTTAGAAGCAAGTTAAAGCATAAGTGATCCGGTGGCTAATTTTTGTTGAAATGTTTTCCTTTGTTAGTTTAAAAAGTGAACATGAATGAATTTCACTTAATTAAATTACCTACGATCAGTAATTAGTAACATGCTAAACTAGAATTTTCAGAAATGGAGTTAAAATTTTCTTTTGAATTACGTATTTTTCCACCGAAAAAAAGAAAGGTTAAGAGACTGAATTTTAACTGTAATATAAATTTCGATCACTACTGTTCACTACTAATCAATACTGATATAAATTTGGATCAGTATTGTTCACTGATCCAAATTTGGATCACTTGGTTTAATATAAAATAATGGTTTTGTTATTCGTAGTTTGTGAGATTTTAAATTAATTTTTAATTTTTTAATTATATAGTTAATAACAAAATATAATTAATAGTTAATAAAATTTATTTTTAAACTAAAACATAAAATAATGAGAAAACATAATTTTATTAAAATTTAAATAGAAGTAGATTGAAGAGTCAGAAGTGCCGGATCCATAAGTTGAGACTATTTCGATCAATTCAAATACTTGATTCCAAGTATTTATCCGATAGAAGTACATTTGTACAAGCATCTACTTGTGGGTTTACATGTTGAAAAGGAAGGACGAGGCATTGGCAATGTTTAAAAGGTCAAAGGCTCAAGTAGAGAACGGAACAGAGACACGAGTTAAAGCACTTGGGACTGATCGTGGAGGAGAATTATGTTCTAAAGAATTTGAAGCTTTCTGTGCAGAAAACGGAGTCACATAACAATATACGGTTACGTATTCCCCTCAACAGAACGTAGTGGTGGAGCGTAAAAATCGAACTATAGTGTCTATGGCTCGTAGTCTCTTAAAACAAATGGAGATGTCATTCATACCATGGGGAGAAGTTGTAAGGCGGTAAATTTATCTCCTTAACAGGTTGACCACACGTTCCATGAACGAACATACACTATATGAGGCATGGAAGGGTGAAAAGCCAAATATTGGGCAGGTAAAGGTCTTTGGATGCTTGGTTAACATGAAGGATCTAGGGACTCACACACAGAAAATGGAAGACAGGAGCAAGGTGGTGGTGAGCCTTGGAAATGAACCTGGAACTAAATCATATCGGTTATATGATCCAGAAAAGGATTGCATATTGGTAAGTAGAGATGTGATTTTTTAGGAAGGAAAAACTTGGAAGTGGAGTAAAGATCAGCAAGGTATCCAGACATGTAATCATAAATACACATTCACTCTTGTTGACAACTTCACAAATGAAGGACAGGGTTCTACAACTTCTTAGCAACTGAATTCAAATTTAGAAAGTGACATGGCAACGCCGCTATCACAGTCAAGAACGCAAGGCTCATCACAATCAAATACACAAAGTTATGGGACTGAAGCCCACAGTGAACCAAAACGCTTTAGGTTCATGGTTGATAAATACAACAACATCGAAGAGATCGAGTTAGAGGATGAGTTGCTTTTGATGGTAGGGGATGATCCAAGGAACTACGATTAAAATGTCAAAGAGATAAGATGGAGGCACAAAATGCAGCAAGAGATGGATCCTATCGAGCTAAATGACACCTGGAAAATAACAGAGTTGCAGCTGAAAGAAAGGTGATAGGGCTGAAGTGGGTTTACAAAATTAAGAAAGATACAAATGGTGAAATAGTAAAATACAAGGAAAGGCTCATGGAAAAGGGTTCTGTTCAAGAATGGGGGTGGATTTCGATGAAATTTTTGCCCAAGTCACAACGCTAGAAACTGTTAGGCTATTATTGGCTTTGGCGGCAAAATACAGATGAGAGGTACACCATTTGGATGTTAAGACAATGTTCTTGAATGGATAAACAAAGGAAGAAGTTTACGTGACACAACCACAAGGCTTTGTCAAGAAAGGGCAGGAACATCTAGTGTACAAGTTGATAAAAGCACGTTATGGTTTACGAAAAGCTTCACTTGCATGGCATACCAAACTTAACAAGAGTCTCGAGGATATGGGTTTCACCAAGTGCCCACATGAACATATTTTGTATACAACAAGTAAACGAAGTGATACACTCATCATTGGAGTGTACGTAGATGATCTGTTAATTACAGGTTCCAAGACATTGAAGATTTCAAGCAGCAGATGATCGATCAGTTCAAGATGAATAATTTGGGGAAGTTATCTTACTACCTGGGAATAGAGGTGAAGCAAGAAAAGGATTTTATCGAGCTAAGACGGACTGGATATGCTGGAAAGGTGCTAGAAAAAGCGGGAATAAGAGAGTGTAATCCTACCAAATATCCTATGGCCCCAAAGGAGCACATCACTAAGGATGAGGGTGGTACACTTATAGACCCAACGGAGTATAAAAGCATGGTCGGGGGGCTTCGATATCTAGTTCACACCCATCCTAATATAGCCTATGTTGTGGGAATGTGTGGGAAGACCACTGTTAATCACAAACATGTTGTAAAACGCATTTTCAGGTATGTAAAAGGAACTTTGGAATTTGGTTTACTGTATTCCAGGCACAGTGCAAATAACATGCTCGTAGGATATTCGGACAGTGATATAGTCGGGCAAACACACGATAAGAAAAATACAGGAGGATTGGTTTTTTATCTGAATAATAGTCTCATAATCTAGGTCTCTCAAAAGCAACAGTGTGTTGCATTATCAAATTACGAGGCAAAATTCATGGTTGCCACTGCAGCCACATGTCAAGAGATTTGGTTGGAGAAACTATTGAGCAAAATAAAAGGAGAAGAAGTAGGACCAGCCTTATTGTACATCGATAACAAGTCTGCTATGATTTGGCAAAAAAACCCAGTGTTTCATGATAAGAGCAAGCATATAGACGTACGATACCATTTCATCCGCGAGTGCATGGAGAGAATGGAGATAATCATCAAGCATATAAACTCAGATTTGCAATGTGCATATATAATGACATATGGACTTACCATAGTAAAATTCAAAAGGATGAGAAAGTTTCTGGGCGTAAAGAAGTTAAACAAACAAGTTTCATCTTAATGGGTGATTATTGGATTTTCTTTAATATGAAACTTGTATTTATTTATTTATCTTGTGTTTAAATCAGTTGGATAGTACACTACATGGTTGAATAAGTCGTTGCATGTTTGTTTTAGTCAAGTGTTTGTGGAAAAGTTATAGGAGATGCATATTAGCAGTTAGAGTCATTGTGGGAGGAGGTCACTCTTTGTGATCCTAGTATGTAGCCATTTTCTTATCTATAACTCTGTATTTCGTACTATATGGATTAGTAATAAACATAGCTTCCATGTAAAACTTTTGTCTCTCAGTTTGTACATTTAAACACATATATATATACATATATTTTTTTGTTTTCTATACCAATATGGGTTATTGTTTTGCAAATTCCACACCAAAGCTACACCCCATCTCCATTAAAATAATAGAGGAGGGAAATTTTGGTAGAATGGAATAAAGAGCATTATCACTTAGAAAATTAATTCACTTCTCACTTTTATTTGAAAAATCACTAAAATCAAAAGGTATAACTGTTGAACTCTTATAAGATTAACAAAATATCTACAAAAACAACACTAATTAACCAAATACAAATAAATCATGTTGGTCTTATGGACATGTGGGTTATCGGAGTAAGGATTATCTGGTAAAGGTCTATGAAATCTGGGGTGGTACTACAACTTGTGGATAACATGATTATTGGTGAGTTTATTGCCTGTCAAGCCAAGGACTATATGGTACCTACAAATATATACTATTTTTCAATTATCTATCACTGATGCCCCAGATAATGTGTATATTTGGGTTGGTATTCCTCTCTTTATACATAAGAATATTGCTAGTGCTTAGAACATAAATTGCAGTATATTTTCCTATAGTGCATCATGTGTCTTATAATATTAAAAATATAATAAGCCTAAAATGTTTAGTTAAAAATATCTTTAAACTTTGGTTTAAATATGGTAGAGCTGTAATTTTATACATATTTTCCTTTTTTAGAAAAGGTTACTTATTAGTTTTATTAAGAATAATATTGTTCTTTTTTTAATTATGAATGCTAAAAAAGAGAATATTTTAATTTAATATTAATGTTATTGCTTTAGAATAGAAAAATGATGTGGGCAATAAATGTAAAAGTGACGACAAAAATAGTATATGCTCTTGCTTATAGGTGGAGACAAAATGATTAATTTCCATTTTAAACTTAAAGGGTTTTTTGTTGTAAATTTTATCAAAATAGTGTCTAAGAACTTCACATGTATATGTATAGAAGTTGATGGTGGTTATTTTTAAAAATTATTTAAAATTTTATTCTGACTAAATAATATCAAAAAATTATACACATACTTTTTTTATGTGATAGAAGTCAAAATAACGTACATATAAATAAAAATATTCAATAATTTTGAATCTTTATTAATAAGCACTTATTTTAAAGTATAACACTATTAAATAATAAATGATTAACAGTGCAACAAAAATTACATCTACTATTAAATCAAATAAAAAATAAGAAAAAAACTAAAATAAGTAAAAATAATATAAAAAATCATTGTTATATCTAGAATGTTCTCCGTCCTTCTCTAGACTTCTAGTCATATCTCTATGGTTCCATATTCATTTATAAAAAAATCGGCCTTCACATTATATTAGTATTCCTCTTTTCTCTATTTTCTTTTCATTCTCTGTGTGATCTTGATCTTTGGTCGCACTTTCCTTCTGTAACCTTTTTTTTCTAAGCTCCTATGACCTTCTTCTTTGTTTGTAAATGCCTTTTATATTAGATTAGGAAAAATAAATGAAAGATGTTTAGACAGAGGAATAAGTTTGAAAAGGTAAATCCCCATCTTTTTATGCTCTCATGTTATACTATAGATCTGCTATTGTGTCTTTCATTTTTCATATGTTGTGGTCATCATGATCATGGTCAATTTGTTAATCTCTTATTATGTAGCTGAACAATTTTTATTGGGATATTTTTGATGCTATGTGTATGTGCGGTTCAGATGTGGCATGGGTTGAAAATTCATTGCTGTCCTGATTTAGCTGGCTTATCTCTTTCAAAATTTTACTATGTTTTCTTTTACATAAGACCCCCCATAATTTAATAAAATTGTAAATTTATAACACAAGTTATATGTTTATTGACAAATTAATATCAATATATACTGTCACCAGATTTATTTATTATATAAATAGCTTCAAATTATATGTTTATCGCGTTGTTATGGGTAAAAAACTAGGTTGTATTTAATACTATAGTTAATGCTAGGGTTCGCGAGTTTCAAGACTCTATTTGACTGCTTTTGTGATTCGTGACTGAATCTGTCTTCACAAGATGCCTACGTACCTTACTCAATACTAAGGATCAAGTCAAAAAATATAATTCTGAATTTGTGGGGGCCTTATATTAGGAGACTTGGTGGGCAAGTCTCAGATTTAGAATAGACACAGGAGTTCTAGAATGTAGTGATTTGCTTCCTTATAGGACCGTGTGGCTTCAGGACTACTTTTTCAAAGTTTGATTCTGATTTTAACTTGTTTTCTCAATCACTACTTGGGCTAATACTAGGCCAACAAATTTTAATAATAAATTCTTGGTTTGCATGCCCTTTGTGTCCAATTAATGACATACTGATTATTGGGCCTTAATAACTGGATATTATCTTTAGAACAAATCGGGCATAATTAAAAGCTACTCTTTTAATTACTTAATTTTTGGGATTTTTATTTTCAAATTTCTGCTATTTTCGACCAGGATCCTGGTCGAAATTTCGACTAGGATCCAGGTCCAATATCGACTAGGATCCTGTTCGAAATTGCTGCCAACTCGTGTAGCCTAGTCGAATATTTTTGACCAGGATCCATGACCTGTAATTCGATAAGGATCCTGGTCGAAATTTGAGTTAGCTGTTATATCCTAGTCAAAATATTTCGTCCAGGAACGTCGACTTGGATTTCGACCTCAATCCTGGTATAGCTTATTGTTCAATTCCTGTAGTCTGGTCGAAGTCTATTGACTAGGATCTACGACCTGGAATTCGACTAGGATCGAGGTCAAAGTTCCGGTCGTAACTTGAGATGGATTTGGACCTCAATCTTGGTCGCATTAATGGTCTATTTTAGGGCCTCTAGTCAAAGTTTTAGGATCCACGACGTAGAACACGACCTCAATCCTGGTCGAATACATGGTCCATTTTGGGGCCTCTAGTCAAAGTTCTTTGACTAGAATCCATGACCTTGAACACGATCTCAATCCTAGTCCAATACATGGTCCATTTTGGGGACTCTACTCGAAGTTTTTTGACTATAATCCATAACATGAAACACGACCTCGATTCTGGTCGAATACATGGTCCATTTCTGGGCCACTAATCGAAGTTTTTCGACTAGAATCCATGACATAAAACATGACCTCAACCATGGTCTTGTTTTCTTCCTTTTAACCATAATTTGTTTGGACTTCTATTTTGTAAATTTTATATGGGTCGGTGGGCCTACCTTTCCAAATCCAATTAGGATAGGGCCTTTAGTCTTCCAAATCCAATTTGGATTGGGTTAATCACCTTATTTTCCCAAATCCAACTTTGATTGGGCCAATGTGCTTATTTTTCCAAATTCAACTTGAATTAGGCCCATGGTCCTTTAGTTGTTTCTTTTGGGAACTTTGAGAACTTTCCAGACTTTGGGCTTTAACTTTTATGCCTTTAGCTTTATGGGCCTTTGACGGTTCATCTTTCCCAAATTTTTTTATATATTATAGTGAGTGAATTCATTTCTTTCTCACTTCTCATTCGAGAAACCTCTCATCAATAGCTCTTTGTAATTTCCGGCTTTCTTCATCTTGCTTTCTTTAGTCTTATAGTTTTTCGTCGAAATCTTCATATCTTCTCTGGATATATTTATTGCATTCTTCATACTTTTTCAGTTTTTTCCCATTTTCTGTGTTTTTTCGATAAATATCTTAATAGATACTTTGTTTTTCAGATGAATATCTTCATCTCTTCTGGGTTTTTTCTACATTTTTCAAGGATCTATTTACTATGTTCTTTATTTTTCGTGTATTTCTCAGATGGCCAAAATGAACATGGCTAAAAATTCAAGTGAATTCCTCATTCGATCAAGGTATTCTTCTTTGATTGATATGACCAATACTCGGGGGATGAGTATCCGTATGACGCTTACTTTGATGAGTTCGATAACGTCAACCAGTTCTACGATGTGAAAGAGCTGGAAAAAATAAACCTCATGTACAAGGTCGAGAAGTCCTACAAGCTGATTTTGGCTGGTGCTGTAGACAAGGCTTTCCATCGGAAGAAGGATGTGTTGTATGTGTTCAGGGATACTATTAGGGCAGGTGCCAGGTTTCCCTTTCACCTCTTTATTCCCATTCTTCTTATTATGTTGGGATTAATCCCTTCCAACTTCCTCCAAATGCTTGGAGGTTAATTATTTGTTTCTTATCATAATATGCTAAGCATAATTTGGCTCCCATAGTAGCTAATTTTAGGAAAAAATTCAGTTTAGAAAAAGCCCTGACAAGAATCCGGGTTGTGTTTCTTTGAACCAATGACCTACAATCCCCCATGTTGTCAATGGAAAGTCTATCCCATCAGGGCAACCTCTTCTATTCATCTTCTATACAGGTAGTCGACGGCAGCCCCAACGATATAATAAGTTTTCACTTTAGTCTTTATTCTTTTTCATACTTTTTTATCCTATTTTTCCGGTTTTAACTGTTTCTTAATCCTTTATGCAGCGGCTGCTAAGATAGTAGATGTCACCAAGCCTAAAGACTTGGAGACCACTAGGATAAAGCGGGCTGTAAAGCTTTTCAAAAACCAGCGCCTACGGGATCGCTTCCCTGAGTTTATCTAGTATAGCATACCTGATATTTATCCGAGTTTCATTATGTTGTGCTTTTTTACATGCTTTTTTCATGTCCATTCAGGCACACTAACTCAGCTTCTAAGAACTCATTTCCTTCTTTAAGCTTCTTATTATCAGCAATCAAACTATCACATTCAATAGTTTTACATTTAAAAGTAACATGCAAAGAGTACAATAAAGTTTTTTGTTAAGACATATTATCAATATCAACAGGAAATATAGCTGAAGGTACCTTATCAGTTCCTAAGGCATTCTCTCTATGAGCTGCAATGGGTGCCTAACATTCATCATCATTGTGAGTTTGTGATGAATCCATCCAGTCTATGTTCGAATTTATTGTGACCAAAGCTTTTCCAGTTGTCTTGGGGTACAGAATTACTAGATGTCCCCTTTCATTACAGTTGTAACATGTCACATTGGTCGTGTAAAACTTCCTTTCCTTAATGTTTAAACCATCACTCCTTCTGAACTTGTCTTTTCCTTGATCAGAGAACCTTCTGTTGAAACCAAATTTTCTTTGTGGTTTTCCATTCCTCATACTTCTGAAACCTTTCACCAGTATTGCAGCCATCTCAACCACTTGAGGATCATCCATTCCGATTTCAGAATCATCATCAGTATCTGTGTCAAGATCTGATACATCATCAGTATCTGATTCTTCCATAATATTCCTTCTCCTTGACCTCTCACTTATCTTTTCTTTGTCTTTGAGAGTCTTAATATTAAGAGCCACAACCTTCATCCTCTGACCTTCTCTATTCTTCCTTTGCTGGATCTCCATGTCATGAGTCTTCAGCATTCCATAGACTTCATCCAGAGTCTGAGAATCAAGATCATATTGATGCCTGATTATTATGGAATGTGTATCCCAATCTTCTGGTAGAGATCTCAGAAATTTGGTATTTCAGTCTTCCTTTTCATATTCTTTTCAATTCAATGGTAGATCATTCAGCAGTGTTAAAAATCTATCATACATGTCAGTATTTGACTCATCAACCTTGGCTTCAAATTGCTTATTTTCTAGCACAAGAACAACTCTTTTGTTTTTCTTTATTTCCATCGTACCTTGACACTTTATTTTTAAGGCATCCCATATTTTCTTTACAGTCTTACATTCAATAACTTTCTTTAAGCATAGAATCTTTTTTAGCTTCTGACCACTTTGATTTTTCTTTTAAGGCATAGTGTTCAGGAGCATATGCAAACATAGCCACATTTCTATACGATATTGAGGTCTTGTTTTGATGATATCAACATATTCATCAGCAATAGCTTCAATGAACATCAATATCTTTACTCTCCATGTAGAGTAATCAGCTTTCTTTAGGTTGGAAATTTTCATGTTTTCATACTTACGTTCAGAAATCTTGACCTTTTCAAATTAACAGTCAATTTGACCGCTCAGATACCACTTGTTGCCCTGTAAAGTAATTGTTTAATGGGTTTGGATACAATTACTAAACAAATCCATGTATTATGATAGTAAAGTAAGAACATATGAATCAAATAACAGTTTATATTGATCTTTAATAAACTATTACAAAACTCTCTACAAAATAATATTCTTAAGAGCTTCTAAATTATACGAACACTCGAGTTGTGCACTACCAATTGTGATAATCTATTTCGTGTTTATATACTACACAGCTACAAATCAGTCCTCTATCAATTACAATTAATATTACAATATAACTATAATACTTTACATATCTAATTCAACTACGATCCTATAAATCATCACCTTCTGATTTATCTCGCAGTCATGACTTATCATCCAAGTCATTCTTCAACGGATACCTTTGATCAAAAGATTGATACTTTAGCTTCAATGGATAATCATTTATGTATATCAACGGATGATATCGAAGCTTTCAACGGATAATTGTATTTCAGTAGTTGATCATATCCGTATTGTCGCATAAATCCTGATCTTCGACTTAGCCAATTCTCAACAGCTTTATATGTTTCCTCAAATAGTCATTTCAAACAAATAATCTCCTTATTTAAATAAGATTTTCAAAATTTGTAAGCAACTTTAACATTCCACTATAACATTCATGTCAACAAGTTGTGTACAAATAATAGAACCAGTCATTTTAAAATAAATCATTTCCTGATATATCATATTAATTTTCCCTTGTCAAATAAAATTCTTATGAAGTATAGATTTTTTATGATTAATATATCTGATTTTGACTACGCACTAAATTTTATATATTACTTATGGCCGAGTCATTTACAATACTGAAGTCGTATATCATTAGTATGATACCTTGAATGATGCTGGACGGGTCACAAATTTGCTATTCAATAAATTTGCAATAGTACAAAATGAGTTTTTACATGGCCTATTTGAGGTCACACTTACACGAAATCAGAAATATATGGTAGTATTGTAAGTCATACTATTCAAAGCTGAACTAGGTTTACTTTTCAAAATATGGATTTAAAACTATCATATACTTGTTATGTACATCAATTATTTTCTTTACATAGGTCACATTCTCTGTATCATATACATGGGTTTTTGAATTTTTTACATCACATTTTTACCTAACGCATTTTTTTACATATATTTACCGTCTACGTGGCTCTTTACCCAATTTAATACTCGATACTAAATACATCCACCACTATAAATTATCATTTAAGAGACATGCATGATCTATTTACCTCACACATATTTCTATTTTTTACTTTTACTTTTCTTCCATTTTACTTTTCATCAACTGATATTTTACCAAAAAAATATCATTAATAATGAAGAAACGATATGATATATAATAAATCAACACTTGTGATGTTGTTCATAAGACTTTAAAATTATAATTCAATAATAATATTTTTATAAAAATAAATGAATTCAATGAGAATTTGAAAATAAATGAAATAATATTATAAAATTGAAAAAAAATATATTAATTAATAAAACTATATTTTTCATGTTAAATGTTAGAAATTATTAAAAGAAAAAAAATTAATACATTAAATTTCAACAAAGAAAGTTGGGATGAGCTTTTTATTTTGACAAAAACTTGGGCCTAGTTAAAACCTGGTGGGCGGGGGTTGAAAATTAGAAAGCACGGGTTGAAAATTTAACAAAAAGAAAATAAAAGGGGAGCGGCTCAAACATACACACATCTCACTAGGGGTGCACACGGGTCGGTTTGGCCGGTTTAACAATATTTTAGCGACCCAACCCAATTAAATCAGTTTGAAAATTTTCAACCCAACCCATGAAAAATAAATTTATAACTCAACCCTAATTATAGCATATCGGGTCGGGTTGGTTTGGGTCGACTTAAACGGGTTGTTGTAAATATTTAAAATATAAAAGTTTTTAGAAGATCACTATTATTAACTTACATTAAGTATTGTTAACAATTTAACAAAGTTTTTTTATATTATTCAATAAATTATGCAATTACAAATAAATAAAGATGAGCTGACGACATTATATTTACTCAAACATATTGATATGTTTACTCGAAATTGAAATGAGGGTAGTATATAAACCTTTAAAATTAAAATGAAACAAATGACTTTGCATGATTTACAATCATTCTTCTAAGATATGACAAAGTTTGTAGAAGTGTTTTATTGACTAAAATTAAATTTATTTTGTAGGTATTTTATATCTATAATGATTTATTCAAAAATCGGGTTGGGTGGGGTCGGTTAAAAAAAATTAAAACCCGTACTCAACCCAATAAAATCGGGTTAATATTTTTCTAGCCGAATGAAATATCGGGTTACAACGGTTCGGGTTAATCGGCCGAAAATAGGGTCGGTTTGGGTCGGTTTAATCGGTTTGAGCATCCCATGTGAACCCCTACATCTCACCCTCTCACAATAGAATTTCAAACACACATCTTTTGTGCTAAGTGTAATTAGGGTTTTGATTTGGGGTTTTCAAATTATTGATTTCGGGCTTCAAGAATTGGGGTATCGGCTCGGGCTTCTCTAATTGGTGTTAAAGTTTTTCTAGTTTTGGTGGCTTTGATTGATGCTCTTATATTTTATCGGGTATTATTCTTAAATTGAGCTTGTACTAGTTATCCAAAGTTGGTGTGTATTGAAGTATTAGTCTGTTTATATTCATGTATGTTTGTATGTTTCTATTTATTTAATTAGGGTTTTCTTAATCTTATTAGAATTCATTGTGCTCTTAATTTGAGTTCCTCGTTTGGTATATTCAATTTTATTTGAGTAATGTATGGTCTAATTTTTTTTGTTATTTTCACTCTCTCTTTTTGTTGTCTATCTATCTTTATTTCTCTCTATTTCTCTTCATTAACAGTGGCTATTGCACCCATATTTTTTTACGGAGAACAAGGTAATGTGATTTTTTACTGAACAGGAAAACATTTTGTTAACACTTGACAATACGACGGGTATTATTCATGTTGTAATTCAGTTTACACACAAAATTTGTTAAAATCTTTGATTTCAGAGGTTTACGTTTTCATTACTGCATTAGATTTTAGTTACAGAGGGAGGGGAACTGGGGAGAGGAGGCGAGAAACAAACTCTAGACCTGATGTCCCCCTAGGAACAATTTTGTCAATGCTGACTGTTATGTTTGCTATATGAGTATATAAATGAGGTTTCATATAAATGAAGGTTGTCCATTTGAATGGAGGAGCAAGTACTTATTTGGTAAAGCTAGTTTACAGGTCAAATTATGTCCTTAGCTACATGTTAATGGGACCCTGAACAGATTGAGGCTACAAAATGGATGGTCAACAAAGTTCATCATTGAGGTTTGTTGATTTATGCAAGAGTATCATTAGTTATGGTCTCATCTTACTAAATTCATTTAGAATATGTTATCAGTTATCTTTTGTGCAATACATCTTTCACTATAATGCCTTGGTTTTTCTATTTTTAACTGTGTTATATGCTGCTGTTATTAGGTATAAATATTATGATGTTCTGTAAGTCGTGACTTTATATAGATTAATCTGCCTATATATGTTTGCTTAAATTTTTTGTTGCCTTTCTTGCCTAGATTGAAAATTTACAGGTCAGTATAATTCTCCTCAATCTAGATAGTTTGAAATATGAGTTTTTCTAGTAATTGGCAATGCAAAAATCTATTCAAAAGTATCCGTAGCTTGGTTGATATATTATTACTTTTGTCAAAATAATGCTTGATGAGTACTCTCTTCACATAGTTTGTGTCTAAAAATGATGTGCATGAAGTTAAACGCCCAGTGCAAGTTTTAGAAGCAACTCAAAGCATAAGTGAACCGGTGGGTAATTTTTATTGAAATGTTTTCCTTTGTTAGTTTAAAAAGTGAACATGAATGAATTTCACTTAACTAATTTACTACGATCAGTAATTAACCACATGCTAAACTAGAATTTTGAGAAATGGAGTTAAATTTTACTTTTGAATTACGTTTTTTTTTACTACAAGAAACAAAGTTTAAGAGACTGAGATTCGGTGTTGGCAACAAGTTTACCACGAACTGAATTTTAACTGTAATATCTTATATTTTCAGACAAGTTCTAGTTTGATTGAAGGTCGCTGGCAATTAATGTTTACAACGAGACCAAGAACAGCCTCTCCAATTCAGGTACTATGTCATCCTTTAGGTTTGGCTTTATTTTTGTTTGTGCATACCAAAGTAGGGGTCATGTGTTTTATATCTACTTGTTGGACTTACAAGGAAAGTATGTTTAGTGTTAGATTTTTATTTTTATATGCATTTGTACAAACATGTAATTTTTTTTATTTGTAAGTGTGACTAGTTTTGATCATTATTTTGGTTAATTATTAGAGCACACTACTGTAACTGTAAGTGGATGTTGTGTTCAACTATGAGTAGAACTTCATGATTAATGTGTGTTTGGCTTGAATTATTGACTCCTGATATTTGTTATTTGAGGTGTAGATTTATATCTTGTACTTCATGTTATGCATATCTTCATATGCTTATGTATAGTTCAAGAAACCAATTGCAAGTCATGTTGTAAGACATGTATAAAAACATGAAATACAGATCGGTGTCCTGCTTGTATTGAAAATCTACTTTCATTTATGCAGGTTTCAGGTATGCCATTCTCTAGGAAGAGGTATAAAATCTGGTATGGGTACACGTTATATATGGATTGCATGGAATGAACGGAAGTCTCATAAACACATCGCATCAATAATAATTTTGCTCAACTTTGCGTAACATTTTCATATTATAATGACAATGGTATTCTTTTTATGGATAATGCCCAACTTCTTAGTTGGATGGATTATTTTTACAATTATATTTATAGACTTTCATCATTTTTAATTTTAGATTAATGTGTTTTACTTTTTTAAGAATGTAATGTATTTGGTGTGCTTGCTTTGGAATAATATATCAAGGTATGTACTTTGACAGTGGTGTATTTTGGTAAATATTGCTTGTGTTTCGTATTATTTGGTAATGAAATGAAAATTTTATATATTTTTAGGGTATGCAAATTTATAAAAAAAATGGAAAGACGGGCCCACCTGCGGCGTCCATACGTGTGGTCCACCTGTGGGCTCTCAATATTTATACAGAATGGCCAACACCTGTTGTAACAATCGTCTAGTCCTATGATGTTGCATTAGCTTGTTTCCATAACAGATATTCAGGCTTGCAATAAGGTGTGTCGCTGTTGCAATATAATTCTTTCTCAATGGCTAAAATTACAACCCTCAAAAGCTTTGCCATAGCCTTTTTGGCACCGATAGCAACAGTTTTTTGCCGTATACTAATGCTTGTTCGAAGTTGTAGTATGCAATATATGGCATAGTGTATATATATAAAGTGCATAGTAATGATAATGTTAGAGACCCACTCACTACGTCTTTGTCTTTTTTACTTATTAAAGAGAGTAAAAAAGTAATGAGAATCAAGGAACTTTAGCTTCAAATTTGGCCGAGTATAACGCGTGAGGTCAAGTTCTTGAACTTGTTCTTTTTAACAAGTTCAAGTGGTCAACCTTGTTAGATTCTTATTCAAGATGTTTACTTGAGAATTAAGAATAATTTAATAAATATAAGACCAAGCTTAAATAATATTTCAATATTCGAAACAAAGATCTTGACCACTTAAGGTAAATACGAGTTTAGAGACATTGGTTTTAAATAAAAAAAATAGTTGTCTTTTTTTACCTCCAGTTATAAACTTAAGTGCAAGGACTTGTAAAAGTGTAAAATAAAGCCAGTAACTCTTCTAAAGTTTCTACTAAGGCTCCAAAAAACACTACATTAATAAATCAAGAACAAGTACATTTTTATGCCAACAAGAAAGAAACATGAAAAGCAAAGTGTATAAAGCATAAATCTAACAAGTATGTGTCCAAGTACACTTAATATACATAAAATATCCAAATTATGACTCCTGAATATACAAGGCTCCAAGTTCTTCAAATAGACAGTGGCCTACAAGAGAAACAAGATAGTTTTAAAGTCGAAGACCATACAAAATAGTCGCGGGAAAATTCACCGTAAAACTGTCGCAAGGGGGCTTTGCCTTGTAAATAGGCTTCCTAAGTACGGTTTGGGGCCTTCTAAATAAGGGTGAAGAAATATGTGCTTTTATGTGAGAAAAGGTGATGAAGAATAAGACAAAATCAAATTAAAGAATGAGAGGTTTAGGTGTATTTTTATCACCAAAAAGTAAAAAATTTCTGTTAAAAAAGTAAGCTAATAGGTTCCTAGGCTCAAGGAATGTCTGACACATTTTTCTCAATTTGGAAATGAATAATAACCGAACGGTTACTTACCGATGACCAAAATGTAGATTTTCAACGAAAATGAAAAAATTATTCCACAATTATGAAAATTTGGTAATCTCCAAAAAATGGTTAAAATATCACCATCAAACTCATTCATTTAATATGAATTTTCACCAACCCGTAAATTAATTGCGCATCGAATTTAGGGGTCCCAGATTAAAAGTCATCCAAAATTGGTCAAATTAATCTAGAAGATATGATATAAAGTTCAAGATTTCAAGTCTAAAACATATCTGGAGGAATGTTTTTTGGATTTTTCGAATGTTAATGGAGCGACTAAATACATATTTATCTTTACACACCAAATAAACAAAAGTTTTAAGTTGACATATAGTAAAATATAATATTTCTTATAAAATAATCACTATTAGGTCTGAAAAATTATTAATTATAATTAAAAAATAATTTTATATGAATAAATAAGGATTTACATGTATTCCGGATTTATGCTTATTTTGGAGTAAAAGATGTGTTTGGTCCTTTGGTATTATAAATTGAATTAAAATATTTAAAACTTATATTCAGTATGTTTATGATCAAAATATTTGGGTACGAAATGCTTTTAAATCAATTGAATAGTTTTAGATTGTAAAACGAGTGTTTAAAAGTTCTCCAGAATTTTCCTTTAGCCGTTACCTAAGTCTATTTGACAAAACCAAACTATTATAAAATATATCCTTAGATTGATAAATCTATAAAATATGTAGGGAAACATTTATGATTGATTTATCCAGAATATCTCAGTTCGACTCGATTTTGGAGAGTGGCCCACATAAAACCTTAAGAAAAGATTCAAACTATATTAGTGATAATACCTAAGTTAAGTCCACCTCTTTACTCTACATGTGAAGCCATGTCCCAAGACTCACGATGGGAAATCTATCATGTCCATAAAGTTGACTAATAAATATATACTAAGGTAAAGTTTTACCACCCAGATCAATGATACCCTCCTCCTCCATCATACCTCTTCCAGGTCAAGGATGTTACCCTCCTCCTACCAGACTCGTATCTCTTGGACTAAGGTTATACCATCCTTTAGTACTCAAGAACAAGAGGAGGCTTACATGGAAGTAGTTAATATGATAACAAATCATAAAAAGAGACATGCCATCATGTCATGACTGTCACCAAAAAGGAGCAAATAGCTGGACTAGAAGTTAACAGGTAGCACCAACTATTATAAATACCAATGTAAGTCACATAAATGCAGACCCTCGAATTCACATAAACACTCTGATTCTCACATTTACTCTCACCACTTAAGCATTCATACCACTCATAAATAGCAACTCTCAAATGTCAAGTATTTATTTTCCAATTATTGTTTCTTGTTATTATCCACCACCGGTTACTTACTCTCATGCCGTAGGTGCTTGACGGCCACCAGCTTCTTTTGGGCATTGTTTTACAGATTCCCCGCCATCAGCTACAACACATCTCCGTGAAAACATCAACAAAATAGGGTAAATTTTGTAAAGTGAAGCAAGGTGTAATATTATTTGTCGCTAGAAGGAGGGGGCTTTTCTTATGAAAACCTCAATCAGTTTAACTTTACATTTCAGCAAAAAAATGGGAAATTTCGGTGAATAAAGATCAACTATATCCTTTAATTAGGTGACATGTATTCATCAAGAAGAACATCCATGAAAATTAAAATTTTACACACTCAAAAAAATTTCTAATTCATTTCCTCACCCGTGTCGCCTCTTTGAACTATGAAGAAGAGTAATCTCAGAGAAGAATGTTTTACTAACTCAACTTCTTGTTCCAACCTTGCGGCCTCCTTGACGAGTGAGGGAATGTAATTTCAAAGTAAGAAATTTTACTGGCCCGTGAGAGAGAATAATCTAAAAGCACATTAACTATTGTCTTTAAAATTTAAAAACATGTACTATCTCCATAACTCGCTAACCTCTTTTCTTGTCATTGTTGCCTTATTAGCGGGTGAGAAGGGTCCTCTTATAGAAAAGAATTTCTACATATTTATGAAATACTACTATCATAGCTCTATATATTCACCTACATTGGTGAAGAGGGTCCTCTCATAACTCCATATTTCATCTTATCTTCAGTCACAAAATCAAAACAAAAAACTAAAAAATTAAAACTAAAAACTAAAAAATAGTCTGTCTCTCTCGAACCCCCATCTCTCTCTCTCGATACTCTCTCTCTTGAACCTCTCTCTCTCGATCGAACCTCTCTCCCCTCACAATCTCTCTGAACTTCGGCCATCATCTCACCATCACAATAAGTGATGATAGAAATACTTTCCTTTGGGATTTAGTAGTTAGTCACACTCGCAAAGACGCATCTATTCTGACATTCTATCTCAAAATATCACCGTCCTTCTTTTCAACACTTCACTGATATGCTACTCCTGCGATTGCTAGAAGCCAGATATCAAATACCATTCCATCTCATTCTTTATCCAACACCTTGTCCTGATCACTCGAACAATCTGTATCTATAATTAAAAGATATAATTTAATCGTCAATAAGATAATAACTCGATGAACTGCGTGTCAAAACCCTATCGTCTACCCATACGATAGCCCACACATAAAGGAAACACTCAAACACATGACTCTTGACCCACGAAAGAACATAATTCACATAGAACATAAGCACATAACTCACATATACATAATTTATATCATATATGACTCGGTTTATCAAAAGGTTCGACTGGGTACGTTTAACCCTAAAATCGAGTCAATGTCAATTGTCAATTAGATACCGATTTAGAATAACTCGCAAATCAAAAAACCTTGTAATACAAAAGAATTTAGGCCTCAAAAGTATTTTTATTGAAAGCGTGGTATATTTCTGAGTCTGTACGCGTTCGTTTCGTATTAAACGGACGAACGATTTATTTATTATGAATAAAATAAGAATTAAAAAAGAATAAAGCAATTAATAATAATATTAATTGATTTTAAATACAAAAATCTAAATTTTAAAAGCTCAAAATAATTTTTAAATCAATATTTAGGAAAAATCAGAATTAAAAATGACTTTTCCATAATTTTTGGAATTAAAATAAAAATAATACAAATTATCTAAATAAACTGATTAATTATGAGAAATAATGAATCAATTTAAATGAATAATTTTTTTGAATTATTGAAAATAATAAAAGAAAATAATTTTTAGAATTTAAAATAATTATTAACTGATTTTTAGATATAACTAAATTGATTTTTGAAAATAGCAAAAGGATTTTTTTTAATTAAAGTAAAAAGAATTTGTCAAAAACGCTTTTCAGAATTGAAAAATAGGTTGTGAAGGATCAAACCCGGGTCAAATGATCGGGTTAAAACCGGGTTTAGGGGAACCAACCGGATTGGGAAGAACTCCGACCGGTTTCTAGGTAATCCCCAGATTCCGGCGGAGCTTCGCCGGACTCCGACGGTCCCAAACAGCCACAAATCGCCTGTTATTCCTCCTACTTTTTCCCCAACGCAAACCCAATTCGATTAAAAGCAAATACCAGACATGAACGACCTCGAACGAAGCTTAATGCTCCGTTTTCGATCAAAACCGGCCATAACTCCGGCCGTCTTCTTCCACTAACGCCGGCGAACTCCGCCCATAACCCAACTTCTCCATTTTTGAAGCAAAAACGAGAATACCTATCCCAAATCGAAGCTATTTCATTATACAACAGGTTCGTTTAATCAAAAACAATCACCAATCAATCAAACATTCTGAAAATTGAATTAAAAAATCAAAAACACTCAAGAATTCAAACTTTAAGAATCCTTAACCAAAATTAATAAAATTATATACCAAATCGATCTTTAGGACTCCAGGAACGATAATCTAACATCAAATCAAACAAAAAATTCCTTAAAATCAAAAATCAAATTTAAACAACAAAAAAAATGGCAAGAAATGAAATGACAGAATAATCAACCTTTGGTGATGATTGTTATACCAAAAGAACGGGCTATTCAAGAACTTCAAATCGGATATTCGAGCTTCAAGAACGGATTAAAATCACTCTCAAAATCACCAGATTTGTGCTAAGAACAAAATCACACCCCCAAAGATATTCTTAAATTTTGTTTTATTTTCTGAATTTTTGATAAAATAAATGAATAAAGAAATCAGTTTTCGGCTATTTATATTTTCTAAAAAATAAATACCCAAAATCAATTTAGGATATTTTTATTCCCAACATTAAAATAATTAAGCTCCAAAATAATAATTATGGAAAATAATTTTAAAATCTATAAAATATAAAATTTGTATCAAAATTTCCCAAAAATTGTGAATAATGCAAAAATACAAAATTAAACGGTATTTGAAATACATATAATTCTATAAAAATAAAAACACGAATTTTGTGGGTTTTGACGTCCTGTTGGTCCCGGTCCATTTATTTTCAAAAAAAAAAACTATACTTAAATTAACAGAAAAACTCGAGCACGTATAAAATACATTCAGATGCATATAACCGAGATAAAATGAATACCTCGATAAAGATGTTAATAAGCACATGTCCAATTTACGGATCGATTCATTAAAACACATAACCAGTATCCCATTGGATCATATCAGATCCGAAAATAGATTACTTAGCCGCTAAGTAACTATAAAATGATACAATTTAATACCAAAATTGGATAATTATCAAAACCGAGCTTCTTATAAGACACCCTTTGAGAAAATAATGTACAAATATCCCGTCTCTCAAGAATACGGTTTTATTGATTTACCAAAATGGTTATCGTATCGGAAATTTTGCGCCGGGAAGCGAACGGGTCAAACCGTAATCCGGATCGAAAAAGTTAAAACATGGAAAATGTCCGGAATTACCAGATTAGGTTAGGAAGGAGTTTTTCGAAGAGTTTCGGTTTGTAAAAATGTTAAAACGATTGAAGTTGGACGATTCCCGTCTTTACAAAATAGTTTTATAAATACTCAGAAAATAATAAATAAATCCATAAATCATTATAAAATCATATAATAGTCCAAAAATTACCAGAAAAATATCATAATTATCTATATTTTATTCTAGACATATAAAAATTAAAATACTCACATAATATCACATATAAACATCCTAAACATCAACTCCAATTACCAGATAATTCAATAAAATTCATACAAAAATCACATATATAACTTTAAATAATAATAATAATATATGAAAATATGGGATATTAGAATCTACCCCCTTATAAGGATTCTGTCCTCGGAATCAGCAGAAGAGAGAACTAGGGATCTTCTGGCCCATTTTCCCTTCACAAATAACATCAAATTTCCATAATCTCAAGTAAATCTTGGTTTTCTTGTATAATAAAACTTTTACAGGAGCTTCACAGTGCACCACTATTCCATCCACATCTTTTGACCAATAGAGAGAAATATAGAGAGAAAGAAAAAGAAAGAGATATATAGAGAGAAATAAAGAAACAGATTGACTTCGTTATATGCCATTTATAGTTTAACTGCATTATAGTCCACTATTACTCTTGGTAATCCCATCATATAATCCTCCTTTGACTTGATCAGGATAACTCAGCTCAACTTGATTGGCATACCTTCGAATATTTAAAATGATAAAATCATGGAATTCCAAAGAGAAAAGAATTTTTTATCATAACGGATGTCCTATAATTGTGGTTACCAAAATATGAATTTAGGAGAAAGTATTGTTGAAATGAAAGAATAACTGAGAGATCAATATGATCAAACGAACTTGGTATTGCGAGTCCATATTAAGACACAAATAAAGGTTGTTAACTTTCTTATAGTCACAACACACACAAGTGATGGCGTCCCATCCAACTCATATCACACAGACAGGTATACCTTGTGTCCCCTGTAGTTACGGTTGTTCATCTCAGTCAGAATAAAAGAATATCAAAGGAATTTGAAATTAACTGAATAAAACAGAAAAGATTTCAAAGCTGATATTTATGAAGGAAATGAAATCCAGAGAATAAAAATTTTGGCACAAAAATGATTAAAGGAATGTTAGAGAATATATCCTCTAACAGATACCTCTTTTTGAGAGAGATCAAAAGAAGTTATAGAAAGAGAAGGTATTGCCAAAATCATAATATTAATCTTCAATTTGAACTCTTCTGTTGAATCGTAGTAGGCTCGGAAGATTCCCTAATAGAAGTTTGCAATTTCCCGGAGTTATATCCAGCTCAACACAACCATCTCAAACGAATGTGCCTATCTTATTTTATTCATTGGTACTACATCCAATAGTCCAACAGGAACTCGATATGAGCTCAAGCATCCTCACATAGCTATAAACACTTATACACACTCTTGTTTCTAGTTTATTATAACCTCAACTCTGATACCAACCTGTAACGCCCCCAAATCCCGGGTCAGAGGATTTGGTCGTCACGATGAAACCTCAATCCAAAATAACTTGTTTAATCGATAAGTAAATGCCAACAACTGAAATATAGAATATGTGATGCCAAACTACACCCAAGATCTTTTCAGGTTACAGTTCTAGAAACAAGATATCCGAATTCCACATATAAATTTTCACTTTCTTCGAAAACTCTTTTTCAACAAATTCCAATTCAATACAAACCCACTAGTATAACTTCGGAAAGAAGTATACTAGGCCGAACTATGAAATAACAGAATTATAATATAATATAATATAAACAACTTTATATAATAGAACTTACACTAGTCCGCAAATCCTGGACCAACCACCTTTCAAGAGCTTCTTCTTTGCTTCCTCGAATTATGCGGCTATATGGTCTTTTTGATATAAAACCGACATTTACATTAGAGCAGAATATTTAAAAACCATAATTGCTGAATCAGAAATTTGTTAAAGAATTGTATCATTATTTCTCACTGTATTCAAAACTCTTTTTAATATTATCGAGCGAAATGCTTCAGCAATACTTTGAATCTTGACGAGAATAAAACTCGTAAAATAGTGTTTACGGAAATACCGTAAACAAGAATAACAAGAATCAGTGATTATGGATTGAATCATAAACCTTATTCAAAACCGAACTTTTGAAATTAATACTTATTTTGTTGTCATATCAAATTAGATATCAATACGAACTTTGATGCTCACAACATCCCATACTGAAGTCAACATCATTCATCTATACTAATACCACCTTTGATATTTAATAACAAAGTAAGTATCAGCATAAATCAGAAACTGATTCGAAACCGCATTTCACCTTTAATCCAAAGCAGAAATAGTTGATAAATTATTTATTCTATGAATAATAAAACAATTTAGAAACAACAGTTTAGATTGGAACCAATTATATTTCATGTTGTTCTTAATGATCAGTCACGAAACAAAACCGGTATCCCGCAGCCATACCGTATATATAGGTACCACCCGTATTGAAAGATATTACAGATGGACCGATATCTCGATCACCTATGTTGTACCCAGTAACCAGTAACCATTCTAATCTTAAAACCTTTTATTGAAAAAGGAGCCGAATCAACCGACATGCTAAATAATTTTATTCCCCCATTCACTTGGACAAGAATACTCGTAACAAAATCATCTTTCTCAAAATCCAAAACATTTATAAATCCAGTATTTTGATAAGTAAAATATTTAACTATTCAGAACATAGAATAGCAGTGGGTCCTTGCATGATAAGTATTTGTAATTCAGCGATATGTAAAATATTTATCTATTCTGACATTCGGTCTCAAAACATTTATCTATACTTGCATAATAGGATTCAAAATATATATATATCACTTGAACAATAACTGATGATAGAAAATACTTTCCTTTGGGATTTAGTAGTTAGTCACACTCGCAAATACGCATCTATTCTGACATTCTGTCTCAAAATATCACCGTCCTTCTTTTCAACACTTCACTGATATGCTGCTCCTACGATTGATAGAAGCCAGATATCCAATACCATTCTATCTCATTCTTTATCCAACACCTTGTCCCGATCACTCGAACAATCCGTATCTATAATTAAAATATATAATTTAATCGTCTATACGATAATAACTCGACAAACTACGTGTCAAAACCTTATCGTCTACCCATACGATAGCCCACACATAAAGGAAACAATCAAATACAAGACTCTTGACCCACGCAAGCACATACTTCACATAGCATATAAGCGCATAACTCACGTACACATAATTCATATCACATATAAGTCGGTTCGTCAAAAGGTTCGACTGGGTACGTTTAAACCTAAAATCGGGTCAATGTAAATATTTGTCGATCAGATACCGATTTAGAATAATTCGCAAATAAAACAACCTTGTAGTACAAAATATTTTAGGCCTTAAAAGTATTTTATTGAAAGTGCAGTATTTTTCTGAGTCTGTACGCGTTCATTTCGTATGAAACGGACGAACGGTTTATTTATTACGAATAAAATAAAAATTAAATGAGAATAAATCAATTAATAATAATATTAATTAATATTAAATACCAAAATATAAATTTTAAAATCTTAAAATAATTTTTAAATCAATATTAAGGAAAAATCAGAATTAAAAATGACTTTTCCATAATTTTTGGAATTAAAATAAAATTAATACAAATTATCTAAATAAACTGATTAATTATCCAAAATAATTAATCAATTTAAATGAATAAAAAATTTTGTATTTTTGAAATTAATAAAAGAAAATAATTTTTTGGAATTTAAAATAATTAAGTAAATAATTTTTAGAATTTTAAATAATTATTAACTTATATTTAGATATAACTAAATTGATTTTTGAATATAGGAAAAGGATTTTTTTAATAGAAGTAAAAAGAATTTGTCAAAAACGTTTTTCAGAATTGAAAAATAGGATGTGAAGGATCAAACACGGGTCAAATTACCGGGTTGAAACCGGGTGTAGGGGAACCAACCAGATCAGGAAGAACTCCGACCGGTTTCTTGGTAATCCCCAGATTCCGACGGAGCTGCGCCGGACTCCGGCGGAGCTTCGCCGGACTCCGGCGGTCCCAAACAACCACAAATCGACTGTTCTTCCTCCTACTTCTTCCCCCAACACAAACCCAGTTCGATTAAAAGCAATTACCGGATATGAACAACCTCAAACGAAGCTTAATGCTCTGTTTTCGATCAAAACCGGCCATAACTCCGGTCGTCTTCTTCCATTAACGCCGGCGAACTCCGGCCATAACCCAACTTCTCCATTTCTGAACCAAAAACGATGATACCTATCTCAAATCGAAGCTATTTCATTGTACAATAGGTTCATTTAATAAAAAAATTCACCAATCAATCAAACATTCTGAAAATTGAATTAAAAATTCAAGAACACTCAAGAATTCGACCTATAAGAATCCTTAACCAAAATTAACGAAATTATATACCAAACCGATCCTTAGGACTCCAGAAACGATAATCTAACATCAAATCAAACAAACAATTCCTTAAAATGAAAAATCGAATTTAAACAACAAAAAAAAATGGCAAGAAATGAAATGATAGAATAATCAACTTTTGCTGATGACTGTTATACCAAAAGAACGGGCTCTTCAAGAGCTTTAAATCGGATATTCAAGCTTCAAGACCGGATTAAAATCACTCTCAAAATCACCAGATTTGTGCTAAGAACAAAATCACGCCCCCAAAGATATTCTTGAATATTGTTTTATTTTCTGAATTTTTGATAAAATAAATGAATAAAGAAATCAGTTTTCCGCTATTTATATTTTCTGAAAAATAAATATCCAAAATCAATTTAGGGTGTTTTTATTCCCAACATTAAAATAATTTAGCCTCAAAATAATAATTACGGAGAATAATTTTAAAAGGGATAAAATATAAAATTTATATCAAAATTTCCCAAAAATTGCGAATAATGCAAAAATACAAAACTAAAGGGTATTTGAAATACAGATAAATATATAAAAATAAAACACAAATTTTGTGGGTTTTGACGTACCTGGGGTCCTGGTCGGTTTATTTTCAAAAAACAAAAACGATACTTAAATTAACAGAAAAACCAGAGCACGTATAAAATACATTCTGATGTACATAACCGAGATAAACCGAATACCTCGATAAAGATGCTAATAAACACACATCCAAATTACGGATCGATTCATTTAAAACACATAACCAGTATTCCATTGGATCATATCAGATCCGAAAATAGATTACTTAGCCGCTAAGTAACTATAAAACGAAATAATTTAATACCAAAAGTGGATAATTATCAAAACTGAGCTTCTTATATGACACCCTATGAGAAAATAATGTAGAAATATCCCGTCTCTCAAGAATACGGATTTTATTGATTTACCAAAATGATTATCGTCTCGGAAATTATGCGCTGGGATGCGCACGGGTCAAACCGTAATCCGGATCGAAAAAGTTAAATCACGGAAAATGTCCGAAATTACCAGATTAGGTTCGAAAGGAGTTTTCCGAAGAGTTTCGGGTTCTAAAAATGTAAAAAATATTAAAGTTGGACGATTCCCGGCTTTACAAAATAGTTTTATAAATACTCAGAAAATAATAAATAAATCTATAAATCATTATAAAATCATATAATAGTCCAAAAATTACCAGAAAAATATAATTATTATCTATATTTTATTCTGGACATATAAAAATTAAAATACTCACAGTATATCACATATAAACATCAATTCCAATTACCAGATAATTCACTAAAATTCATATAAAAATCGCATAAACAACTTTAAATAATAATAAAAATATCTGAAAATCTGAGATATTAAAGTTTACATTTTCATTACTGCATTAGATTTTAGTTACAGAGGGAGGTAAACTGGGGAGAAGAGGCGAGAAACGAACTCTAGACCTGATGTCCCCCTAGGAACAATTTTGCCAATGATGACTGTTAAATTTTCTATATGAGTATATAAATGATGTTTCATATAAATGCAGGTAGTGGATTTGAATCCAGGAGCAAGTGTTTATTTGGTAAAGCTAGTTTATAGGTCAAATTATGTCCTTAGCTACAAATTAATGGGACCCCTGAACAGATTGAGGCTACAAAATGGATGGTCAATGAAGTTCATCAGTGAGGTTCGTTCATTTATGCAAGAGTATCGAATTGTTAGTTATGGTGTCGTCTTATTTAAATTCATAGAGAATATGTGATCAGTTATCTTATGTGCAATATCTCTTTGACTATAATGCCTTTGTTTTTCTATTCCTAACTGTGTTATATGCTGCTTTTAATAAGGTATAAATATTATGATGTTATGTAAGTCGTGACTTTATATAGAGGAATCTGCTTATATATGTTTGCTTAAATTTTTTGTTTCCTTTCTTGCCTAGATTAAAAATTTACAGTTCAGTATAATTCTCCTGAATCTAGATAGTGTGAAATATGAGATTTTCTAGTAATTCGCAATGTAAAAATCTATTAAAAAGTATTCATAGTTTGGTTGATATATTATTACTTTTGTCAAAATAATGCTTGATGATTGCTCTCTTCACATACTTTCTGTCTAAAAATTGATGTGCATGAATTTAAACTTGCAGGGCAAGTTTTATAAGCAAGTCAAAGCATAAGTGATCCGGTGGCTAATTTTTATTGAAATGTTTTCCTTTGTTAGTTTAAAAAGTGAACATGAATGAATTTCACTTAATTAAATTACCTACGATCAGTAATTAGTAACATGCTAAACTAGAATTTTCAGAAATGGAGTTAAATTTTTCTTTTGAATTACGTATTTTTCACCGGAAGAAAGAAAGTTTAAGAGACTGAGATTCGTTGTTGGCAACAAGTTTACCAGAATCTGAATTTTAACTGTAATATAAATTTGGATAAATATTGTTCACTACTATTCAATACTGATATAAATTTGCATCAGTATTGTTCACTGATCCAAATTTGGATCACTTGGTTTAATATAAAATAATGGTTTTGTTATTCGTAGTTTGTGAGATTTTAAATAAATTTTTATTTTTTTAATTATATAGTTAATAACAAAATATAATTAATAGTTAAAAAAATTTATTTTTAAACTAAAACATAAAATAATGAGAAAACATAATTTTATTAAAATTTTAATAGAAGTAGATTGAAGAGTCAGAAGTTCCGGATCCATAAGTTGAGACTATTCTGATCAATTAAAATACTTCATTCCAAGTATTTATCTGATAGAAGTACATTTGTACAAGCATCTATTTGTGGGTTTACATGTTGAAAAGGAAGGACGAGGAATTGGCAATGTTTAAAAGGACCAAGGCTCAAGTAGAGCATGGAACAGAGACAGGAGTTAAAGCACTTGGGACTGATCGTGGATGAGAATTATGTTCTAAAGAATTTGAAGCTTTCTGTACAGAAAATGGAGTCACATAACAATATACGGTTACATATTCCCCTCAACAGAATAGAGTGTAGGAGCATAAAAATCGCACTATAGTGGCTATGGGTCGAAGTCTTCTAAAACAAATGGAGATGTCGTTGACGCCATGGGGAGAAGTTGTAAGGCGGTAAATGTTGATGTGATTTTTGAGGAGGGAAAAACTTGGAAGTGGAGTAAAGATCAGCAAGGTATCCAGACATGTAATCATAAATACACATTCACTATTGTTGACAACTTCACAAATGAAGGACAGGGTTCTACAACTTCTTAGCAACTGCATTCAAATTTAGAAAGTGACATGGCAACGCTGCTATCACAGTCAAGAACGCAAGGCTCATCACAATCGAATACACAAAGTTTTGGGACTGAAGCCAATAGTGAACCAAAACGCTTTAGGTTCATGGTTGATATATACAACAACACCGAAGAGATCGAGTCAGAGGATGAGTTGCTTTTGATGGAAGGGGATGATCCAAGGAACTACAAGTAAACTGTCAAAGAGATAAGCTGGAGGCACGAAATGCAACAAGAGATGGATCCTATCGAGCTAAATGACACCTGAAAAATAACAGAGTTACAGCTGGAAGAAAGGTGATAGGGCTGAAGTGGGTTTACAAAATTAAGAAAGATGCAAATGGTGAAATAGTAAAATATAAGGAGAGGCTCGTGAAAAAGGGTTATGTTCAAGAATGAGGGTGGATTTTGATGAAATTTTCGCCCAAGTCACAACGCT
The DNA here is from genome assembly GCF_009905375.1 of Apium graveolens. Classification (NCBI taxonomy): domain Eukaryota; kingdom Viridiplantae; phylum Streptophyta; class Magnoliopsida; order Apiales; family Apiaceae; genus Apium; species Apium graveolens. Next base: position 283,912,631 of record NC_133652.1, on the reverse strand, counting down.
AGAGACTGTTAGGCTATTATTGGCTTTGGCGGAAAAATACGGATGAGAGGTACACCATTTGGATGTTAAGACAGCGTTCTTGAATGGATAAACAAAGGAAGAAGTTTACGTGACACAAACACAAGGCTTTTTCAAGAAAGGGCAGGAACATCTAGTGTACAAGTTGATAAAAGCACGTTATGGTTTACGACATGCGCCACTTGCATGGCATACCAAACTCAACAAGAGTCTCGAGGAAATGGGTTTCACGAAGTGCCCACATGAACATATTTTGTATAAAAGAAGTAAACGAAGTGATACACTCATCATTGGAGTGTACGTAGATGATCTGTTAATTACAGGTTCCAAGACATTGAAGATTTCAAGTAGCAGATGATCGATCAGTTCAAGATGAATAATTTGGGGTAGTTGTCTTACTACCTAGGAATAGAGGTGAAGCAAGAAAAGGATTTCATGGAGCTAAGACGGACTGGATATGCTCGAAAGGTGCTAGAAAAAGCGGGAATGGGAGAGTGTAATCCTACCAAATATCCTATGGCCCCAAAGGAGCACATCACTAATGATGAGGGTCGTACACTTATAGACCCAATGGAGTATAAAAGCATGGTCGGGGGGCTTCGATATCTAGTTCACACCCATCCTAATATAGCCTATATTGTGGGAATCGTTAGTCGCTTCATAGAGAAGACCACTGTTAAGCACGAACATGTTGTAAAACGCATTTTCGGGTATGTAAAAGGAACTTTGGAATTTGGTTTAGTGTATTCCAGGCACAGTGCAAATAACATGCTCGTAGGATATTCGGACAATGATCTAGTCGGGAAAACACACGACAAGAAAAACACAGGAGGACTGGTTTTTTATCTGAATAATAGTCTCATAATCTGGGTCTCTCAAAAGCAACAGTGTGTTGCATTATCAAATTACGAGGCAAAATTCATGGTTGCCACTGCAGCCGCATGTCAAGAGATTTGGTTGAAGAAACTATTGAGCAAAATAAAAAGAGAGGAAGTAGGATCAGTCTTATTGTACATCGATAACAATTCTGCTATGATTTGGCAAAAAACCCAGTGTTTCTTGATAGGAGCAAGCATATAGATGTACAATACCATTTCATCCGGGAGTGCGTGGAGAGAATGGAGATAATCATCAAGCATATAAACTTAGAGTTGCAATGTGCACATATAATGACATAGGGACTTACCATAGTAAAATTCGAAAGGATGAGAAAGTTTCTGGGCATAAAGGAGTTAAACAAACAAGTTTCTTCTTAAGGGGTGATTATTGGATTTTCTTTAATATGAAACTTGTATTTATTTATTTATCTTGTGTTTAAATCAGTTGGATAGTACACTATATGGTTGAATAAGTCGTTGCATGTTTGTTTTAATGTGTGTTTTAGTCAAGTGTTTGTGGAAAAGTTATAGGAGATGCATATTAGCAGTTAGAGTCATTGTGGGAGGAGGTTACTCTCTGTGATCCTAGTTTCTAGCCATTTTCTTATCTATAACTTGTATTTGGTACTATAAGGATTTGTAATAAACATAGCTTCCATGTAAAACTTTTGTCTCTCCGGTTGTACATTTAAACACCTATATCTATACATAAATTTTTTTGTTTTCTATACCATTATGGGTTATTGTTTTGCAAATTTCACACCAAAGCTACACCCCATCTCCATTAAAATAATAGAGGAGGAAAATTTTGGTAGAATTGAATAAGGAGCATTATCACTTAGAAAATCAATTCACTTCTCACTTTTATTTGAAAAATCACTAAAATCAAGAGGTATAATTGTTGAACTCTTATAAGATTAACAAAATATCTAACAAGAACAACACTAAATAATCAAATACATATAAATCATGTTGGTCTTATGGACATGTGGGTTATTGGAGTAAGGATTATCTAGTAAAGGTCTATGAAATCTGGGGTGGTACTACAACTTGTGGATAACATGATTATTGGTGAGTTTATTGCCTCACAAGCCAAGGACTATATATTACCTACAAATATATACTACTTTTCAATTATCTATCACTGATGCCCCAGATAATGTATATATTTGGGTTGGTATTCCTCTCTTTATAGATAAGAATATTGCTAGTACTTAGAACATAAATTGCAATATATTTTCCTATAGTGCATCATGTGTCTTATAATATTAAAAATATAATAAGCCTAAAATGTTTAGTTAAAAATATCTTTAAACTTTGGTTTAAATGTGGTACAGCTGTAATTTTATACATATTTTCCTTTTTTTAGAAAAGGTTACTTATTAGTTTTATTAAGAATAATATTGTGCTTTTTTTTAATTATGAATGCTAAAGAAGAGAATATTTTAAATAATATTAATGTTATTGCTTTAGAATAGAAAAATGATGTGGGCAACAAATGTAAAAGTGACCATTAAAATAGTATATATTCTTGCTTATAGGTGGATGCTTATAGGTGGAGACAAAATGATTAATTTCCATTTTAAACTTAAAGTGTTTTTTGTTGTAAATTTTATCAAAATAGTGTCTAAGAACTTCACATGTATATGTATAAAAGTTGATGGTGGTTATTTTTAAAAATTATTTAAAATTTTATTCTGACTAAATAAAATCAAAAAATTATACACATACTTTTTTGTATGTGATAGAAGTCAAAATAAGGTACATATAAATAAAAATATTCAATAATTTTGAATCTTTATTAATACGCACTTATTTTAAAGTATAACACTATTAAATAATAAATGATTAACAGTGCAAAAAAAATTACATCTACTATTAAATCAAATTAAAAATAAGAAAAAAATTAAAATAAGTAAAAATAATATAAAAATTCATTGTTATATCTAGAATGTTCTACCGCCTTCTCTAGACTTCTAGTCATATCTCTATGGTTCCATATTCATTTATAAAAAAATCCACCTTCACATTATATCAGTATTCCTCTTTTCTCTATTTTCTTTTCATTCTCTCTGTGATCTTGATCTTTGGTAGCAGTTTCCTTCTATAACCTTTTTTTCTCTAAGCTCCTATGACCTTCTTCTTTGTTTGTAAATGCCTTTTATATTAGATTAGGAAAAATAAATGAAAGATGTTTAGACAGAGGAATAAGTTTGAAATGGTAAATCCCCATCTTTTTATGCTCTCTTGTTATACTATAGATCTGCTATTGTGTCTTTCATTTTTCATATGTTCTGGTCATCATGATTATGGCCAATTTGTTAATCTCTTATTATGTAGCTGAACAGTTTTTATTGGGATATTTTTGATGCTATGTGTATGTGCGGTTCAGATGTGAAATTTTAGTGGCATGGGTTGAAAATTCATTGTTATCCTGATTTTACTGGTAATGAATCTACCATTCAATTTATTGTGATATCTATTTTTAAGGTGTAGGCTACAGCAGTGGTTAATTGGTTGTGATGTTTACTGATTATGATTTAAATTTGATAATTTGGGGGGAGGGGTAATTGTTGGGAAAGTGGATGGGTACACCCCTGTTTTTTTGGTTAAAAAAATATGAGTGTTTATTCCCTTTACTTTATGGTTTGGTACTTGATCCAAAACTCTCTGTGTTATACATAATAACTCATCTTCTAGTATTTATTTATGGCCACATGCTAACAGCTCAAAATTATAAGCTTAACTTATTTTAATTCCAACATTGATAAAAACAAACCAATCAAATAACTAAATTATAAAATTTCCGTCCATGCACACATAGTAGACAAACCTTTCAAATTAATTTTATCACGAAATAATACATTTACTAAATATTTAATTAGCTTTCCATGTAATTTTAAATATTTTATTTAATAAATGTGTTTTTTGTTATATATTTGCAGTAAACAATGAAGAAAATGCTCCATGAATTTTAGATGCAAGACTAATATCTTTAGGTGGAAGCCTAAACCAACCGATTGGGTGCTCGTGGAAGGTCATCCTAGGAAGGTTGTTATTCATGCAATAACTATAATAACTTAATGTGACATTAGGTTCCTCTATACAATATTTACATAAATCTTTTTCTTTTGTACAACACTGTAATCAGATAAATGCTATCAGGCCATCTGTGAATCAAACAGAAGTCACTGCACTAGGTGCATTGCAAACTCTTGAAGATATCACCAAACTGAGTACAAACAGTATTCCAAAAATGCTCCATGTGAACCTGCATTAGTTTAAGATGAATTCGTAGCTGATCTGAACGCCCTTGTTCATTATGTTGCAACTGCTGAACTTGACGGTCAACTCTTCAAAAGGAATCTATAGGTCTATATTTTATATTGCATTTAATACTCAGTTTATTTTAGTTTTCATAATTTCAATAATAAATTAATATGTTTTTTTTTACAGGAAAATAAATGAATCAGATTTCAAGCACAAGAACAATACTCAATGAGGTGGAGAATATAATTCAAAAAAGTGAAGGAATAATGTCACACTATTTGAAGAAGAAAATGAAACAAAATGAAATATATGTTGAATAAGATTTGTAATTAAAGACTAATCATATTTTTTCTTGTACATATATAAGGGTTTCGGTCGGTTGTATTTTTGACACATCTGGAAATTTTGTTTATAATCTTAATTTAATTTATGATAAAGAAATTATCAAAAAATATGATTTTTCTAGTTTTTTTTTGGGATTTTATTATCTTCCAATATTTTTTGCAGATAATGAAATTAACTGAAATCAACCAAAATCTAGCAAATATGCAACAACGTTCCTAATTGTATATCTTGTGCTTTTAATTTGATGTATGCTTATTTTAATGGTAAGCATGTTTCTAGTAATAAGACTACTCCTCATCAGCATGTGAATAATAGGAAGCATGATAGGTCTAAGACTGTCGTAAGGCTAGAAAGGAGACATTTGACCTTGTAAACAGCCTTAACAAATTTCTATTTAGGCTCCTTTCTAGCCTTAGGAGGACTAGCAGTCTTAGACCTATCATGCTTCGTATTATTCACATGCTGACGAGAAGTAGTCTTATCACTAGAAACATGCTTACCATTAAAATAAGCATACATCAAATTAAAAACACAAGACATACAATTAGGAACACCACATACTATATGAGAGGGATTAACAATAGGAAAATTATGCATGGTAGGCGATATTTTTAAACTGAGATATTTTTAAAAAAAAGCCATTTATAATATAAGTTACTTTTATTTTACGCTGGCTTATCTCTTTCCAGATTTTACTATGTTTTCTTTTACTTGTACGTATAGGAACCCCCATATTTTAGTAAAATTGTTAACACTACAACAAAATAGGCCAATTACGACGATCAACTTACGACGGAAAAAAATGCGCGCCCAACTTACGACGGAAAAAAGTAAAACGTCGTAAATATTTACGACGAAATCGAAAACCTTCGTAAGTTTAATATTTTATTAATAAAATTATGCACGACACGATTAAACAAAAATGAAAATTATTTGAATTTGCGACGATTTAAATATTTTGTCGTAAGTTAATTATTTTTATTAAAATTTTAAATTGAAATTGAATAAAAAAATATTTTATCTAAATTTACAACGAAATATTTTTGACAGAAAAAATAGGATCGTCAAATTTACGACGGAAATTAAAATTCGTCGTAAGTTATCAAAGATGGAAATTTAACTTTTTCCCAAAACTTTTGGCGGGATAATAAAAATCATTTGAAGTTGCGACGATTTGAACATTTCGTCGTAAGTTAAATATCAAATTACGACGAAAATTAAATTTCGTCGTAAGTTATCAAAGAGGGAAATTTAACCTTTTCCCCAAAATTTTGGCGGAAAATTTGACTTTTCTCAAAATTTTGGCGATAAATTTGACGTGTCTCAAGTTAGCACATGATTTTTGATAATTTCAATTTTTAAAAAATATTATTTCATGATCCAACCATATTAATGTCAATATTTATTTGTTTGGGTGACATTTCAAAAATTTCAGAAAAAATTATATATTTTGATAAAGTAATTTACTATGAAACATTGATTATATCACTAATATATATAAATATATATTGTCATCGATACGGTTTATCGATGAAAAATCAAACCATATATATACCATATTAATGTCAATATATAATATTGACTAGTTAGGTGTACTAGTCGAGCTCATGTTTGACTATTAAAATGTCAAACTAAATATTATTATTTTGATATAAAATTTTGGTTACATCACTAAAATATATACATATTGACATCCATATAGTTCGATCGTTGAAAAATATTTTTAAATTAATTGAAATACTAATTCAGGATTCAACACTAGTTAGCTGCACTAGTCAAACTGAAGCTTGACTGTTAAAATGTCAAACCAAATAAAATTATTTTGATATGAAATTTTGGTTATATCATTAATATATATATATATATATATATATATAGATAGATATCTATTGACATCCATATGGTTGAATCGTTGAAAAATATCTTTTAAATAATTGAAACACTAATTCAAGATTCAACATTAGTTAGTTGTACTACTCAAACTAAAGCTTGACTGTTAAAATGTTAAACCAAATAAAATTATTTTGATATGAAATTTTGGTTATATCACTAATATATATATCTATTGACATCCATACGGTTGAATCGTTGAAAAATATTTTTAAAATAATTGAAACACTAATTCAAGATTCAACACTAGTTAGCTGTACTTGTCAAACTGAAGCTTGATTGTTAAAATCTCAAATCAAATAAAATTATTTTGATATGAAATTTTGGTTATATCACTAATAAATATATCTATTCACATCCATACAGTTGGATCGTTGAAAAATATTTTTAAAATAATCGAAACACTAATTCAAGATTCAATACTAGTTAGTTGTACTAGTCAAACTCATACTTGACTGTTAAAATGTCAAACCAAATAAAATTATTTTGATATGTAATTTTGGTTATATCACTAATATATATATCTATTGACAACCATACGGTTGGATCGTTGAAAAATATTTTTAAAATAATCTCAACACCAATTCAAGATTAAACACTAGTTAGATATACTAGTCAAATTGACGCTTGACCGTTAAAATGGCAAACCAAATAAAAATCGTTTAATATGAAATTTGGGTTATATCACTAATAAATATGTCTGCGGACATCCATACAGTTGGATCATTGAAAACTATTTTTAAAATAATCGAAATACTAATTCAAGATTCAACACTAGTTAGTTGTACTAGTCAAACTGAAGCTTGACTCTTAAAATGTCAAACCAAATAAAATTATTTTGTTATGAAATTTTGGTTATATCACTAATATGTATATATGTTAACATCCATATGGTTGGATCGGTGAAACATATTTTTAAAATAATCGAAAAATTAATTCAAGATTCAACACTAGTTAGCGCTATACTAGTCAAACTGATGCTTGACTGTTAAATTGTCAAACCAAATAAAATTATTTTGATATACGGTTGGATCGGTGAAACATATTTTTAAAATAATCGAAAAATTAATTCAAGATTCAACACTAGTTAGCGCTATACTAGTCAAACTGATGCTTGACTGTTAAATTGTCAAACCAAATAATTTTTTTTTGATATGTACCTTTTGTTATATCATTATTATATATCTATTGACATCCAAATGATTGGATCGATGAAAAATATTTTTAAAATAATGGAAACACAAATTCAAGATTAAACATAGTTAGTTGTACAAGTCAAACTCATGCTTTACTGTTAAAATGACAAACCAAATAAAATTATTTTGATATGTAACTTTTATTTTATCACTAATATATATATCTATTGACATACATACGGTTAGATCGATGAAATGTATTTTTAAAATAATCGAAACAAAAATTAAGAACTAAACACTGGTTAGTTGTACAAGTCAAACTAATGCTTGACTGTTAAAATCACAAAGCAAATAAAATTATTTTTATATGTAATTTTGGTTATATCACTTATATATATATATATATATTGACATCAATACGGTTGAATCGATGAAAAGTATTTTGAAAATAATCGAAACAACAATTGAGGATTAAACACTAGTTAGCTGTACTAATTTAATGTTTGACTGTTAAAATGGTACACCAAATAAAATTATTTTGATATAAAATTTTGGTTATATCACTAATATATATATCTATTGACTCCTATAATACAAGTTATAATATGTACTAATCATCTATTGGTCATATTGGTGCTCAATACTCTTTCATTTCGGGATAGATTATCCAAAGGCATTGCGAAATATATATAAGGAAATTTTTTATTTTAATAAAAAGCTATTTATATAAAAATAAATTAATATTGAAATATATATATATATATATGTTATTATTATTATTTCTCAAAGTTAATAGTATACTTCAAGAGTCAATTTTATATTTTTATAGAAATAATATATTTCATAATAATTTGTAAAATATTTATGTATCAAAAAAGTGACATCTAATTTTTCTAATATATTTTTTTAAATAATCTTTTTAACGATCAAGCCATGTAAATGTTAAGATTTATTTATTTTAGTCATATACACAAATTATCAAATATAAATATACGATTATATATATTTATATTTAAAATAATTATCAATTTTTAATCTATTTAAGTTTTAATAAAATTTTATTGAGTTTCCGATTTTTCCAAAAAAACACCCCGCCTTTGAGAAACTAGGGATTTTTGTCCGCGCTACGCGTTCTAAATATAATTAATTTTTTTAAAAATATTAAATAATATAAAGAGAAATGTTTACGTAACTTTTCATTTGAACACTAACACAATATTACTCTTTTACGAAAAAAAATTACGCAAATATAATTTTTCACATATGTTAGAAAGATATATGTTGCGTTGTCATAATTATTTTTTAAAACATAATTAACTAATTTTAAATTTTGTTTGTTATAAATTCAGCCCATGTTTCACTTTTTTTCTTATGACATAGATTAATTTTAAGGTATATTACAATTTTATGAAGGAAATGATCTAAATATAATTTAATTAGTTAATAAAAAATTAAAATAATCTCAACAATATGTAAATTGTAAAATTTAATTTAATAAACTTTAAAAAATTTCAATAATATGTATATTTTAATATTTTATTTAAAAGAATTTAAATTTATATTTTAAGATTAGATAATTCATACCCAACATGTCTTTAACAATGTATTCGGTTTAGGCATATTGAACAATACCGTTAACCGTCAACAAAACATAGAACAGAGCTCCGCAGAGGGAGGATCGATGACTACTACTTCAAATCACGGAAACCAACCCTCTAAATCAGAAGATTATGAAATTTTTTTGGAGGTTAGTAACCCCATCCATCCATGTTTTAGTTGTTGTCAATTGGTTGTAAAGTTCAAGGTGAGTAGATTGATTAAGACTTTATTTTCATTCAAATATAATTTTTCAGTATATATAATGCTCCATTTGTATGTATAAGAGTATTCCATGTATTGATGTTGATTGCATATTTTAGTTTGGAGTCATATAGACAATGATTTGATTTCAAATTGATATAATTAGTTCACCGATGGATGCATGTACTTCTGTAGAGCCAATTGTTAAGATTTCCAATAGTAGATTATTCACGATTTTATTAAGATTTCTGCATGAACTGTTTTGGATTGAGTTTTAAATTTGAATGTTCAGGAACTTAAGAGAAAGCACGACTCATGGAATGTTGACTGGGATATGGGTAAATATGTTACACAATGTTTTTCATTGCTTGTTGGAAGCTGAATTAAAAATTTAGGTATATATGATTAATCAATGTTAAATGTAGGTAGATGACGAAAACCGTTAGGCAGTTTTGTTTCTGCAAATGTGGAGAGAGATGAGGATGGAGCATTTGTAAGTGTTTGACTGATTGTATTTGAACGTTATTAAGAAGTTGAATTTATTTCGTACCTGACAGCATCATTTATCCAAAATTGCAGAGGGTTCCGTCTAGTTTTATTGATAAATTCCGGAGTAAACTTCATTCCCAATTGCACATAAAGTGCAAGACAATTGTTTGGAATGCGAATTATTATAAGTATCGAAAGAAAATATGTGGCCTTCAAGAATTTATGAGATATTATGATTTAAAGATGTATTCTGTTGTTGTTTTTGAATATTATGGGTATGGCAACTTTTATGTCCAGTGTTTCAACCATATGGCTGTTTCGATTACACATTCCTCAGTTGAGCCAATATTTTTTTCAATAAAGAGAACTATAACAATTGGCTGATGGATTAGTTTATATATTGTCGTAATCATGATGTTACTGAGAGGTACCTTGCTTGTATTCACTACAATTCTATAAGACTTTATTCTGAACAATCCTTGATGTTGATTAGACAATACTCAAGTATGGAGGACTTGGATAATATGGCGACCACTCTCTCTATCTATACATTTATTATTTCCCTCATATTTATAAACATTGGGTTTATTTATCTTAAATCTAATACTCAATGTGCTCAATTGAACAAGAACTGCCTACTGATTTGGAAAATTTGTATAAGCGATGGAAAGGATTATCCAGGATCTGTTTGAAGCATGGCTGCAGAAAATGGGATGTAATCATGCATTGGGTTGAAGAAAAGTGTTGGTTAGGGAAAGGATGGTCTGGAGTTCTGAAGGAGTTGGATATCTGCGCAGGTGATGTTATAGCTATAAATATGGCTCAGGAGCTACCAGAAATTGTTCTACTTTATATTTTTAAAAAGAAAGAAGTGGAAGCTGAGAAAACAGAAGGTATCTCACAATCTTTTGATATTACTATGGGGGTGCAACACTTTATTTGAAACATCAGTTTTTAATACCTAGAAGATACAAATATATTTACTATAAATTTAAATTGGATAATTAACAAACAGGGGATAGGAATGGAAAAAGATCGTTTTATAAGATTTTTTTTAGGGCCCTTTAAAGCTTGGATATCTTGTGAGTAACCTATTGTTTTTTAAAATACTCTTGTATCTTTTTAGTAAATGATCAATAATTCTTTTATGTTTTAACATTGTAACAGACAATCTCGAGATTTTTAGGCCAGGAGACTGAAAAGTAGCTCCTTGGTGTTGAACATATTGTAATCAATGGGATTCTGTGGGATGTGAGATACGATGCTAAAAAAGGATAATTTATGGGCTAAAACAACTAATTAAGTATTTTGGTCTTGTGGAGAATGATATGATATTATTTAGTTTTGATGTGAATGGTGAGTTTTGTGGAAGGATTTTTATGTGTGAAGGAAAGGAAATTACACGTTCCACAGCGGAGAGTAATGGGAGGAGAAGGCCTAGTGGCAAATTTTTTCTCTTTGAAGATAATGTGACAGATTCACCTGTTGAGATTGGTATGCCATATGTTTTGTTTCCTTATTTACTTTGCAGGCACCTTTTACATAGGCATTGGTCGTGATTTTAATATTGTAATATATCTGTACTTAGAACAAAATGTTGAAATTGTGGATGTGTCAACTAAAATGGAGGTGGAAGGATATGATAACCCTGCAGAGGACAATACTGGAATACAGAATATGGAGTTGAGGGAAAATAACAATCCACATGATGCGCAAGTTGCAATGAATCTTTAGTTTTCTAAATTATTGGATGGAAGTCTCTTGAACTCTAAATGTCATGGAGCGGTTAATAATAATATATAAGACTATAATATAACTATTTCGAATACCTTGTTGTATTATGGTCAGGAACAGACTGATCAAATTATGCTAACATATTCAACTGTTGTGCAGCACATTCCTAGAACTATAAGATTTCAAGATCAAATATGGAAAAGTGGAGACATGGTGAAGTTCAGAACGGGCCAAGGAGTTTGGGATACAAAAATAGTTCTAAACGGTACAGCTGCCAGATTTTCACGTGGATGGAGCAAATTCAAAGATCTTGACTTAAAGGAAGATCATAATCCGTGCTTCACATTATAGCAAGACAGTGTTGTTCCAACTTTTAACATTGAAATCAATCCTCCCAATTTAGTAATTATCCTCCATATATTTCATAGGATCTGATTATGCTACTTTACAGTATCAAGGTAGTTTGGAGACTGAGTTTTGATATTCTGATGTTGTTGGAATACTCTTTATATCAATTTGAACGTGTTCCATGTGGTTATGCTTTAAATTACATTGAATGATGTTGTAATTTTGTGTTTGCATATGCGACTTAAGTTTTCAAGCTGGTGATGAGAACTTAAATCAAATCCTTAATATTATTAGGGGAGTGCCCTTTTATTGTCAATAGAAGACTAATATATTGTTTTGATATATTTTTAAGTTGATGACTTATACGCACTTGGTAAATTGTACCTTTTTCATTTTGATACTTATCTATAAATTTGGTTTTTTCTCATAAACCTCTCTATATTTGTAATGATTTGCATATTGTAATGTACAAACTTTTTTTTTTGAAAATCACTTCCGGTTGAAATGGTAAGTGCATTTGAAAAGTTTCTGATTTTTCCAAAAAAAACACCCCGCCGTTGAGAAATAGAACAGTCTAATAATCTAATTGCTTTACATCTGAATATATTTTCAGTCTCTCTTTCTCGCTTCTCTCTCCCCTTCACTCTTCCCCTCTCTTTCTCCCCCTCGCCTCTCCTGGTTTTGGAAAATCTATACATACATAAATGTTTACTTTAATTCTAGCCTCCTTTGGTTGATTTGTATGTTTCTTTTACACGGGCTTTAGTTATGGTTTCGTTTAGGATTTCAATTTAACTTCAATTTGGGGTTTTAGTCAGTGTTCAAAACTAGGGCTTTAGGGCTTATTTTTGGATTCAAGGGAAGGCATCCCTGTCTCTCTCTTCGTGGTATGCACATCTCTCTCTCCCCTATCTCTATGTTCATATCTCTCTCTCTCTATCTCTCCCTCTCTCCTTCCCCCCTCTCTTTCCCCCTCCATGTATATATATTTGTGTGGATTTTGTAAATTGTACTGTAATTAGCTACTAATTTTCTTGTAGTGCTTTATCTGGTAGATTTATATTTATTTGTTTTTGTTTGTGTTGCGTAGAGAATACAAAATAATTTGAATTGTGATGAACAGCCTTGTGGGAAAATATCAATAAACAATAAATCAGCTAATATAGTTCAATATAACCATTTCTTTATTTAAGAAGGATTTTTTTTTTCTAGATTGGCACTTGCATATCATATACAATATTTTTGGTGTATGTAATGCTGAGTTTTCTTCCGATATGCAGAACAAACCCCTCATTACCAAAGTTATTATGCTTTATGTACCTGGCCTTGACGCAGGTCTTTTCTTGTCACAGTCTAAGGTACTCCACAATTTCAAAGAGTATTGTGGCGTTCCAAAAGCATTGTCAGCTCTAAAGTTGGTGACATTTATCTTTTCTAGCAGAATATTGGATTTATGCATTGCATTTCTTGAAAGTTTATGCTTTTGGTTTTTTGTTTGTTGATAGTTGTGTAGCAGATGGAATACAGACTATAGATGTTCATCTTACATACAAGGTGAAAAGAAAAAGGGATATTACTGAGCCTATAAGAAAACCTGTTCAGAATCAGAGTTCCGATCAAGGTATATATCAGCTATAAAGTTATAGACTTGTAGTGCTTTCTGGGTTAAAATAAGTAAAATAGTAAACTATCTTCGATGCAGGAACCTATGATTCTATTTTTTATCTATCCTTTGGTGATCACTCGAAAGATTTACTATTTCCCCTGTCATATTACACACTCACACAGACCGAACTAGAACAAAATGGTTACTTCCGTAGTCAACCAGGTGACAATATATATACAGTATACCATTTCCTTTTTATCCTTTATTCCCTTCACGTTTAAGTTGTTTGGTTGTGTTGATAAAGCTGATGAGATCCATCTTTTGTGCAGATTTTATTTCAACTCTTCCTTGTCCTTCAGGAGCTCCTACCCACGAAATATTGACGCTTGATTGTGCAATGGTAAGGCAGGGTTCAGATGTTCAGTGTTGTTCCATGTTTCTGGCCTGGAAGTGCTATATCATTATTATATGTATATTATATTTCTTTTCAAATATTGAAGTTATGTACTATATTCGTTCTTCTAATCAATTTACTGTATAGTTCCACATCGGATTTTCTTAGTCAGACTTGTTAGTTATTGATGTTGCCGATTGAATTTTGATGGGATAATGACAGTGTCCCTATTGCATATGCTACAGCAGTATATGTGACTGTATATTCGATACATATATTGATTAATAGGGTTGCAGTGAAGGATATGGTAAAAATATATTGCTTTTTATCTGTTCGTTTTGCTTGGTTTAGGTGGAAAGTTCTTAAAAAAAACCTGTTCTATTGATTGGCAGGAAATCTGGTGAACCAAGCAAGAGGAAGCCATACTTGCCTGTTGATAAACAGTTCTTGATAACCAGAAATGGTAAATTTAATCTCAATATCCCTGGAATGTTTAGTTTGGTGTAAGATGTTTTTTTTCTTTTTTACTAAGTTGATAGTTTTATTTTTGTTATAGAAACTTATTATTTTATAATTGATTGTGATCATTAACTTGTATTATCTATTGTAGTTATAGTATCTTTACTTAATATAAGTATATAATATTGCCCCATGTGTTGTGTTCAATAAATACGTTTGGTATGTTGTTGTAAGAGGGCTCTGTCTAAGTAGTGTATAAAGCTGTCTGAATAGGGTTTAATAGGTTCTGCGTAAATGAGAGTTTTCCTCACTTGCAGAAATTAGTTGAAGGATACTTGCTTAGGGCTGCTCACATGAGTGATATATTCACGCATATTCTGATATGGCATTTATAGGTGGGAGTTGCTTTTTGGTTATTCTCCCCATTTTAATTAATTAATTAATTAATTTCAGTTTATTCAGAGTTTTAAAGCTTAACTATTATATTTAAGAATGGTAGGGGAAGTCTTGTGAACCAGAGACTGGGAAAGAATCAAAGGAGAAGGATACATTAGTTGCCCTAAAGGTATACTTGTATAAAAAATCAACGTTCTCATACTCGCTAAGAAAATTAATTGTTAATTGTTTATTTTTTTGGTACTCGAAAATTGTATGATTAGATTAGAATATTTTTACTACAAAAACTTATATTCCCCAACATTATCATTCAAATGATTCTGGTTGGCAATGTTGAATGTGATCAGAAAGATAATAGTTGGAAAAAGACTAAATTCAGTGTTGGTAAATGCTTATCAACATGGACTAAGTATAAATATTTTATGTTTAATTTGTAATGTACTTTAACATTCTGCTGGTATATGTGTAATATCTCATGTTGTGGAAATTGTTTGCAGCACCATTATTAATTCTTCATGAATATTAACTACAAGATTACATAGTATATTACTACTTCAAACTGGTAACATATTATATGTGTATGTGACTGATAACCTCTGCATATATACTATGCACAATGAGAAAAATACACTGTTCTATATTTAGAAAGGTAACAATGTTAAAGAAGTTAATTAGAAAACCATGGCTAGCTATACAAAAATCATCCGAGTGTGTAGTAAAATTATCAATTTTCTAAACTGATTACTTTAATTTTTTTAACCTCACCTATAAAATTTAACAATAATTTAGTTTATTTAGAAAACTTTCTTTTCTTTTCTGCTCCCATCTAATAAGTTATAAATGATTATACACTTATATTATATGTATGTTGTCACTGTGTCACACGCTATGGCTGAACAAATGGAGGAGCTCCGCATCAAGGTATCTGAACTAACTACTAGATATTAACATGAACCTCCCTATATATTTCTCGTTTCTATAAAGTATAAGTACCTATAGAGTAGTGTAGAAGAAAAAGTCCTATTAAGAATTAATGAATGTAAACAAAAACCTGACCAAACATCCAATATGTACTCCATCTTACAACTCTTTAAATCTTGTACTAAAAGAATAACACTATTGAGATTAGTTTTTATACATGTATACAAAATGTGAAAAGCTGATCAAACATTAAATGTATTCAAAGACCCTTCAAGTGCTGGTCTGATTAGTTAGGCTTAGCTTGGAGGGATTTTATTAAGTGTGAAAGTACTAGGAGCTATATGAATTATTAATTGTATGATCAGTTCTAATCTTCTATCATTTCAATCATTCACATATTGTAATAAACAAAGAGCCAAATTCTATTTTTCTATTATGTATTGGCAGGAACGTCATCTTGGAGATGTCAAAAAACAGCTGAAAATGAAGTTTTTTTAAATTGTCTTTGGTACTCATTATCCCTATGAATTTAACATATGTATAGATGTAATACCCCGACTTTTCAGAAATTTGTTATACTTAAATATTCACATAAAACTCCAAATTAAATCCATAATAAGTATAAGTTTCTAATTTTTCATAAAATTCTAAAATCCGAGACAGAAATAAAATCATCTAAGCTGAAAATAAAGCAAATCCTGAGAGACGCAGCTCGTATACAAAAATAATCACTAAAATATTATTCCAAAGCATACACCTTTAAGATGTCCCAAAAGCTAAGCACCTGAAAATTTGTGAGTAATGAGCCAAGAGCCCAGCAAGAAAATAATTCTACAAGAGTGGATTAAGTATCATAATTTTATATAACAAAAATCATTTTCCAAAATCCATATGACATAAGATATAAAATTCCACAGCTCGCTAAGGCCATAAATACCTGCTGACACAGTATCAAAAGTTCATAATTTCTGACAATAATGCGCCCCTTACTAACGTATCATAGAGTGTGCACTCTCGAAGGCATCATAAGTAGCACTCCCTAGTAAGGTATCAAAGGCTAGTTCCGGAACTATACGCAATTACTAACTGGTTCATAAGTCAAAGCTCACTCGGAATTCTTATTTCTAAAACAGGGTACTTGATCCATAAATTTTAAAATAAAAGCAGTGCAAAAATATTTAAAGATTTCAAAATAAAATAAAGTGTGAAGAGTTAACTTACCTTAATAGCAATATCTCCCCAATTATGTTGCCAAAATGAAGCTAGACATACACACATACATACTTAATAAAATAATCATAATGTTAACTTGTGTATGCCACTAAGCTAACAACATTTTAACTTTATAAAACATAACCCACAATAACAATTAAGTGTCACTACAAGTAACAAAATAAATTCATATTGACATATAAATATGACCATTCTCATATAATAGTTCAAAATAGTATACCGACCAATAAAAAAACTCAACACTTAAATACATTATATATAATAATAATAAATCAAGTCTATGTAAACTATTTAAATTCAGAATAAAATAGATGTACGTTTAATATTTACTATCTATATAATCTTTAAAATAAAATAACAAAGATAAATAAAGTAGGTAACATATGCTTAGGATTATGCAAGTCGGCAAAATATCAATATTGGTGTATAAAATTTTCATAACCTTACGTGTGAAAATATCATTATACAAAATAAGTATAACCAATTTTATAAATGAGCATATATTTAATTGGTGCACTAATCTAAATGCATATCTAAATCAAACATATATTTAACATATAACACATGAATTATTATACATGCACAAAACACATAATTATATACATAAATTCATGCATTAAATATTTACTAAAAAAAGAGTGATTGTTAACTAAAACATTTAATAATCAACATAAAACTAAATGAATAAATTAAGTAAAACTATATTGTTATACACATAACCATGAAACTAAATAATAAAATAAATTAATTACAAGTGAATTAGAGTAGTCATACATAAGTTCACAAAAATGTAATTTAATTATATATATATATAGAGAATTATGCAGTAAACATGTAAAACACATAAGCGTACCTGAAAAAAGAAGATGTTATACCAAGATAACTCATATGCTAATAGCCAATTTATACACAAGGTTGGTTTAACTAGTACTCCCGATTAAATGGATTAGTGGGTACGTGCTCACAAATTTAAACAAACATTATCTATTAGTTAAATGGATTAGTGTTCGACTTAGTTTGCCAAATACAAGTAACATGTACGTAGTAATATATATACACAACATAACTACACCTATTTTTAAATTGTAGTCATAGAATAATATATATCACATTAAAATTATGCACGTATAAACTAAAACAGTTTTTCTTTACATTTAACCTTATTTAAATATTTTGGATAATTAGAAATGTTTATTTTTAATATAAAAATACACGTCTTAATATTTTATAACTAATCTATATAATAAAATATTGTTTTCTTATATAACCAAATAATTAAAAATGCGAAAAATGTATATATATAATTACAAAAATCAAGGTTATTACATTCTACCCTCCTTAAAAAAATTTGGTCCCCAAATTTAAAAATACCAAAAACATTTAATGATACCAAAAATATTTCTGCATCGAGAAAGTCATAAAACATTTAACCAAAAAAAATGAAAGTAGTTTTTTTGGAAACACAAATAACTAAACTCATAACTCACAGGTGAAGCCTAAAAGGGTAGTCTATAGGAAGCTAATCTAGGCTCTCATACCAACTGTAATACCCCGACTTTTCAGAAAATAGTTATACTTAAATATTAAGCTAAAACTCCAAATTAAATCCATAATAAGTATAAGTTTCTAATTTTTCATAAAATTCTAAAATCCGAGACAGAAATAAAATCATCTAAGTTGAAAATAAAGCAAATCCTGAGAGACGCAGCTCCAATACAAAAATAATCACTAAAATATTATTCCAAAGCATCCACCTTTAAGATGTCCCAAAAGCTAAGCACCTGAAAATTTGTGAGTAATGAGCCAAGAGCCCAGCAAGAAAACAATTCTACACTAGTGGATTAAGTATCATAATTTTATATAACAAAAATCATTTTCCAAAATCCATATGACATAAGATATAAAATTCCACAGCTCGCTAAGGCCACAAATACCTGGTGACACAGTATCAAAAGTTCATAATTTTTGTCAATAATGCGCCCCTTACTAAGGTATCATAGAGTGTGCGCTCCCGAAGGCATCATAAGTAGCACTCCCTAGTAAGGTATCAAAGGCTAGTTCCGGAACTATACACAATTACTAACTGGTTCATAAGTCAAAGCTCACTGGGAATTCTTATTTCTAAAACACGGTACTTGATCCATAAATTTTAAAATAAAAGCAGTGCAAAAATATTTAAAGATTTCAAAATAAAATAAAGTGTGAAGAGTTAACTTACCTTAATAGCAATATCTTCCCAATTATGTTTCCAAAATGAACCTAGACATACACATATGCATACTTAATAAAATAATCATAATGTTAACTTGTGTATGCCACTAAGCTAACAACACTTTAAATTTATAAAACTTAACCCACAATAACAATTAAGTGTCACTACAAGTAACAAAATAAATTCATATTGACATATAAATATGACCATTCTCATATAATAGTTCAAAATAGTATACCGACCAATAAAAAAAACTCAACACTTAAATACATTATATATAATAATAATAAATCAAGTCTATGTAAACTATTTAAATTCAGAATAAAGTAAATGTACGTTTAATAATTACTATCTATATAATCCTTAAAATAAAATAACAAAGATAAATAAAGTAGGTAACATATGCTTAGGATTATGCAAGTGGGCAAAATATCAATATTGGTGTATAAAATTTTCATAACCTTACGTGTGAAAATATCATTATACAAAATAAGTATAACCAATTTTATAAATGAGCATATATTTAATTGGTGCACTAATCTAAATTCATATCTAAATCAAACATATATTTAACATATAACACATGAATTATTATACATGCACAAAACACATAATTATATACATAAATTCATGCATTAAATATTTACTAAAAAAAGAGTGATTGTTAACTAAAACATTTAATAATCAACATCAAACTAAATGATTAAATTAAGTAAACTATAGTGTTATACACATAACCATGAAACTTAATAATAAAATAAATTAATTACAAGTGAATTAGAGTAGTCATACATAAGTTCACAAAAATTTAATTTAATTATATATATATATATAGAATTATGCAGTAAACATGTAAAACACATAAGTAAAAACATGGGAAATAGAACGTACCTGAAAAAAGAAGATGTTATACCAAGATAACTGATATGCTAATAGCCAATTTATACACAAGGTTGGTTTAACTAGTACTCCGCATTAAATGGATTAGTGGGTACGTGCTCACAAATTTAAACAAACATTATCTATTAGTTAAATGGATTAGTGTTTGAGTTAGTTTTCCAAATACAGGTAACATGTACGTACTAATATATATACACAACATAACTACACCTATTTTTAAATTCTAGTCATAGAATAATATATATCACATTAAAATTATGCACGTATAAACTAAAACAGTTTTTTTTTACATTTAACCTTATTTAAATATTTTGGATAATTAGAAATGTTTATTTTTAATATAAAAATACACGTCTTAATATTTTATAACTAATCTATATAATAAAATATTGTTTTCTTATATAACCAAATAATTAAAAATGCGAAAAATGTATATATATAATTACAAAAATCATGGTTATTACAATAGACCTATGGTAGTGTATTTGCTATTTTTAGTGACAAGAAGTAACTTTTTGATTGTTTTGAAAAATGCAGCAAGAGTCAGGAGGACAAGAGTATAGGGCTGCTCGTCCATTTGGATTTTGAAAATTGAAATAATTATGTAACTTTAGATACTTGGGTATCAGGTAACATGGATCACTAAAGATCCTTGTTTTATCTTTCAGGAGTGTTTCAGTTACCACTTTGAATTTGTATTTGCTATTGAGTTTGATGTAATAAAACCATAAATGTATACGTTGTTGGAATTATGCTTAGGACAAATGTCTTTGGTTTAGAGTTTGTGATTGCATTAGACTTTGAAAGGTTTAGAATTTAAATCGGAAGCTGAAAATGGCTGAAAAATGAAATATCAGAATTTGGCTATTCTGTAAATACAAACTTACGAAGGTCGTTCATCACAAATTCAGTCGTAAGTTGGCCCCAGTTCCTAACATACGACAAATTTTTCTGTCGGAAGTTTCTAATTTACGACATAAATTTACGTCGTATATTTATGTTATATTTTATCAAGGTGGGACCCACAAGAAAATATCCGATGATTTTTCCGTCGTAAGTAACATACGACGATATTTTCCGTCGTAAGTAGTTTTATTATTTTATTGATTATGTGGGCCCCTTTTTCCTAACTTATGACGTAATTTTCCGTCGTAAGTAACTAACATACGACGATATTTTCCGTCGTAAGTAGATTTATTTTTTTATTGAGTATGTGGGCTCCTTCTTCCTAACTTGCGACGTAATTTTATCTTGTGCCGAAAAAACGAACTTACTACTCGACCAAAATCGACGATTTTTTTCCATCATAAATAGCTCAATTATGACGATTTTAGTGAAAAAAACCGTCGTAAATGGCCAGATTTGTTGTAGTGTAATCTATAACACAAGTTTTTGGTTATTGTTTTATCTCTTATATAATTATATTTGTTTCGCTAATTCTATAATGCGAATTTTCTTCCTTTAGGATGGATATAAAGTTAATTTATTTAAATTTAATATCTTTTTTCTGATAAATTTATTTGACTAATTTTTTTCGTTTTTTTTTAATTTATTGACAAATTAATATTGATATATACTATCACCGGATTTATCATTCATATAAAAACCTTCAAATTATTTGTTTATCCCGTTGTTATTGGTAAAAAGCTAGGTTGTATTTAATACTATAGTTAATGTTAGGGTTCGCGAGCTTCAAGGCTCTATTTGACTGCTCTTGTGATTCGTGACTCAATCTATCTTCACAAGATGCCTACGTACCTTGCCCTATACCAAGGATCAAGTCAAAAAATATAATTCTGAATTTGTTGGGGCCTTATATAGTCATATGATGCTTTGGATTAGATTAGGGTTAGGTGACTTGTTGGGCAAGTCTCAGATTTAGAATAGACACATGAGTCCTAAAATGTAGGGATTTGCTTCATTAGAGGACCGTGTGGCTTGAGGACTACTCTTTTGAAAGTTTGATTCTGATTTTAACTTATTTTCTCAATCACTACTTGGGCTAATACTAGTCCTACGATTTTTCATAATAAATTCTTGGTTTGCAGGCCCTTTGTGTCCAATCAATGACATACTAATTATTGGGCCTTAATAACTGGGTTTTGTCTTTGGAACAAATCGGGCATAATTAAAAGCTACTCTTTTAATTACTTAATTTTTGGGAATTTGTTTTTCAAATTACTGCTATTTTCGACCAGGATCCTGTTCGAAATTTCTGCCAACTCGTGTAGCCTAGTCAAAAATTTTTGACCAGGATCCATGACCTGGAATTTGACAAGGATCCTGGTCGAAATTCGAGTCAGCTGTTATATCCTAGTCGAAATATTTCATTCAGGAACGTCGACTTGGATTTCGACCTCAATCCTGGTAGAGCTTATGGTTCAATTCCTGTAGTTTGGTCGAAGTCTATTGACTAGGATCCACGACCTGAAATTCGACTAGGATCCAGGTCAAAGTTCCAGTCGTAACTTGACATGGATTTGGACCTCAATCTTGGTCACATTAATGGTTTATTTTAGGGCCTCTAGTCAAAGTTTTAGGATCAACGACCTAGAACACGACCTCAATCCTGGTCGAATACATGGTCCATTTTGGGGCCTCTAGTCAAATTTTTTTTACTAGAATCGATGACCTGAAACACGACCTCAATCCTGGTCGAATACATGGTCCATTTTGGGGCCTCTACTCGAAGTTTTTTGACTATAATCCACAACCTGAAACAAGACCTCGATTCCGGTCGAATACACGGTCCATTTCAGGGCCATTAATTGAAGTTTTTCGACTAGAATCCATGACATAAAACACGACCTCAACCCTGGTCTTGTTTTCTTCCTTTTAACCATAATTTGTTTGGACTTCTATTTTGTAAATTTTATTTGGGCGGGTAGGCCTACCTTTCCAAATCCAATTTGGATTGGGTCAATCAGCTTATTTTCTCAAATCCAACTTGGATTGGGCCAATGGGCTTATTTTTCCAAATTCAACTTGAATTAGGCCCATGGTCCTTTATTGTTTCTTTTGGGAACTTTGAGAACTTTCCAGACTTTGGGCTTTAACTTTTGGGCCTTTAGCTTTATGGGCCTTTCACGGTTCATCTTCCCCAAATTTTCCTATATATTATAGTGAGTGAATTCACTTCTTTCTCACTTCTCATTCGATAAAACTCTTCTCAATAGCTCTCTGTAAGTTTCGGCTTTCTTCACCTTTCTTTCTTTAGTCTTATAGTTTTCCAGCGAAATCTTCAAATCTTCATATCTTCTCCAGGTATATTTATTGCATCCTTCAAACTTTTTCAGTTTTTTCTAATTTTCTGGGTTTTTTCGATGAATATCTTAATAGATACATTATTTTTCAGATGAATATCTTCATTTATTCTGGGTTTTTTCTACATTTTTCAAGCATCTATTCACTATATTCTTTATTTTTCATGTATTTCTCAGATGGCAAAAATAAACGTGGCTAAAAATTCAAGTGAATTCCTCAATCGATCAAGGTATTCTTCTTTGATTGATATGACCAATACTAGGGGGGATGAGTATCCGTACGACGTTTACTTTGATGTGTTCGATCACGTCAACAACTTCTACGACGTGAAGGAGCTGGAAAAAATAAACCTCATGTACAAGGTCGAGAAGTCCTACAAGCTGATTTTGGCTAGTGATGTAGATAAGGCTTTCCATCGGAAGAAGGATGTGAATCTTCAGGGATACTATCAGGGCAGGTGCCAGGTTTCTCTTTCACCTCTTTATTCTTATTCTTCTTGCTGATGTTGGGATTAATCCCTGCTAACTTCCTCTAAATACTTCGAGGTTAATTATTTCTTTTTTATCACAATATGTAAAGCACAATTTATCTCCGATAGTAGCTAATTTCAGGAAAAAAATCAGTTTAAAAAAAGCCCTGACAAGAATCCGGGTTGTGTTTCTTTGAAACAACGCCCTACAATCCCCCATATTGTTAATGGAAAGTCTATCCCATTAGGGAACCCTCTTTGATTCATCTTTTATACAGGTAGTCGATGATAGCCCCAATGATATAATATTGTCCGAGGAAGAGGCAAATGCCTTCAATATCCTCACTAAGGATAATGGCATGTCCCATTCCTGGGACCTTATTATGGAGACAGTTCTCTTCAAGCGTGGGCTCTCTCATGTCTCAATGAAAAGTAAGTTTTAACTTTAGTCTTTATTCTTTTTCATACTTTTTTAGACTATTTTTCTAGTTTTAACTCTTGTTTAATCCTTTATACAGCGACTACTAAGATAGTAGATGTCATCAAGCCTAAAGACTTGGAGACCACTATGATAAAGAGGGCTGTAAAACTTTTCAAAAACTAGCGCCTAGGGGATCGCTTCTCTGAGTTTATCTAGTCCAGCATACCTGATATTTATCTGAGTTTAATTATGTTGTGCTTTTTTACATGTTTTTTCATCTTCATTCATGCACACTAACTCAGCTTCTAAAAACTCATTTATTTCTTTAAGCTTCTTATTATCAGCATTCAAACTATCACATTCAATAGTCTTACATTTAAAGGTAACATACAAAGAGTACAAGAAAGTTTTCAATTCAGACATATTATCTATATCAACAGGAAATATAACTGTAGGTACCTTATCAGTTCCTGAGGGATTCTCTCCATGAGTTGCAATGGGTGCATATCATTCATCATCATTGTCAGTTTGTGATGAATCCATCCCGTCTATGTTGGAATTTGTTGTGACCAAAGCTTTTCCAGTTATCTTGGGGTACTCAATTTCAAGATGTCCGCATTCTTTACAGTTGTAACATGTCACCTTGGTCGTGTCAAACTTCCTTTCCTTGTTGTTCTGACCATCACTCCTTCTAAACTTGTCTTTGCCTTGATCAGAGAGCTTCTGTTGAAATAAACTTTTCTCTGTGGTTTTCCATTCATCATCCTTTTGAAACCTTTCACCAGTATTGCAGCCATCTCAACCACTTGAGGATCATCTATTCCGATTTCAGAATCATCATCAGTATCTGATTCTTCCACAATGTTCCTTCTTCTTGACCTCTCACTTATCTTTTCTTTATTTGTGTGAGTCTCAGCATTAAGAGCCACAACCTTCATCTACTGACCTTTTCTATTCTTCCTTTGCTGGATCTCCATGTCATGAGTCTTCAACATCCCATACACTTCATCCAGAGTCAGAGAATCAAGATCAAATTGATGTCAGATTATTGTGGCCTATGTATCCCAATCTTTTGGAAGAGCTCTCAGAAATTTGGTATTTGAGTCTTCCCTTTCATATTCTTTTCAATCCAATGATAGATCATTCAGCAATGTTAAAAATCTATCATACATGTCATTAATTGACTCATCAGCGTTGTCATCAAATTGCTCATTTTCTTGCACAAGAACAACTCTTCTATTTTTCTTTATTTCCATCGTACCTTGACACTATATTTTCAAGGCATCCCATATTTCCTTTCCAGCCTTACACTCAATAACTTTGTTTGACGTCACATTGTTCAAATTGTTGTGCAGAATATTCTGGACTTTAGCATCTTTAAGCATTGCAACTTTTTCATCTTCTAACCACTTTGATTTTTCTTTTATGGCATAGTGTTAAAGAACATCTGCAAACATAGCCACAATTTTTGTAGGATATTGAGGTCCTGTTTTGATGATATCAACATATTCATCAGCAATAGATTCAAGGAATATCAATATCTTTACTCTCCATGTAGAGTAATCAGTTTTCTTAAGAATGGGAATTTTCATGTTTTCATACTTACGTTCAGAAATCTTGACCTTTTCAAATTAACAGTCAATTTCACGGTTCATATACCACTTCTTCTCCTGTAAAGTAATTGTTTAAGGGGTTTGGATACAATTACTATACAAATCGATGTATTATAAAAGTAAAGTAAGAACATATAAATCAAATAACAGTTTATATTGATCTTTAATAAACTATTACAAAACTCTCTCAAAAATAATATTCTAAAGAGCTTGTACATTATACGAATACTCGAGTTGTGCACTACAAATTGTGATAACCTATTCCGTGTTTTTATACTACAAAGCTACAAATCAGTCCTCTATCAATTACAATTAATATTACAATATAACTTTAATACTTTACATATCTAAATCAACCACGATCCTATAAATCATCACCTTCTGAATTATCTCACAGTCATGCCTTATCATCCAAGTCATTCTTCAACAGATAGCTTTGATCAACGGATAAATACTTTAGCTTCAACAGATAATCATTTATGTATATCAACGGATGATATCGAAGCTTTCAACGGATAATCATATTTCAGTAGTTGATCATATCCTGATTGTGACAGAAATCCTGATCTTCCACTTAGCCAATTCTCAACAGCTATATATGTTTCCTCAAATAGCCATTTCAAACAAATAATATGCTTAGTTAAATAAGATTTTTAAAATTTTTAAGCAACTTTAATATTCCACTATAACATTCATGTCAACAAGTTCCCTTTTCTACTAAGTGTTAAATATATTTGTGTACAAATAATGGAACCGATCATATTTCAAATAAATCATTTCCTAATATATCATATTAATTTTATCTTGTCAAATAAAATTCCTATAAAGTATAGATTTTTTATGATTAATATATCGGATTTTGACTACGCACTAAATTCACTAAATTTTATATATTACTTTTGCCCGAGTCATTTACAATAATGAAGTCGTACATCATTAGTATGATACCCTGAATGATGCTGTACGGGTCACAAATTTGGTATTCAATAAAT
Organism: Apium graveolens; assembly: GCF_009905375.1. Lineage (NCBI taxonomy): Eukaryota > Viridiplantae > Streptophyta > Magnoliopsida > Apiales > Apiaceae > Apium > Apium graveolens. The sequence continues at coordinate 283,885,843 of NC_133652.1, read as the reverse complement.
TTGCACTAGTACAAAATGAGTTTTTACATGGCCTATTTGACGTCACACTTACACGAAATCAGAAATATATGGTAGTATTGTAAGTCATACTATTTAAAACTGAACTAGGTTTACTTTTCGAAAAATGGATTAAAACTAGCATATACATGTTGTGTACATCTGTTATTTTCTTTACATACGTCACTTTCTCTCGATCATATCCGTGCGTTTTTGAATTTTTTACATCACATTTTTACCTAACGCATATTTTTACATATAATTTATCGTTTACGTCGCTCTTTACCCAATTTAATACTCCATACTAAATATATCCACCATTATAAATTATCATTTAAGCGACATACATGATCTATTTACCCAACACAAATTTCTATTTTTTACTTTTACTTTCTACAATTTTACTTTTCGTCAACTGATATTTTACTAGAAAAATATCATCAATAATAAAGAAAGAATATCATTTAAATAAATCAACACTTGTGATGTTGTTCATAAGACTTTAAAATTATTAGTTAATAATAATATTTTTATAAAAATAAATAAATTCAATGAAAATTTGAAAATAAATGAAATAATATTATAAAATTGAAAATTAATATATTAATGAATAGAAATATATCTTCATGTTAAATGTTAGAAATCATTAAAAGAAAAAAATTAATACATTAAATTTTAACAAAGAAAGTTGGGCCGAGCTTTTTAATTTGACAAAAACTTGGGCCTAGTTAAAACTTGGTGGGCGGCGGGTGAAAATTAGAAAGCTGGGGTTGAAAATTTAACAAAAAGAAAATAAAAGGGGAGCGGCTCAAACATTCACACATCTCACCCTCTCACAATCGAATTTCAAACACACATCTTTGGTGGTAAGTGTAATTAAGGTTTTGATTTGGGGTTTTCAAATTATTGATTTTGGGCTTCAAGATTTGGGGTTTCGATTGGGGCTTCTCTAATTGGTGTTAAAGTTCTTCTAGTTTGAGGGTCTTTGATTGATGTTTTCATATTTTATCGAGTATTATTCTTAAATTTAGCTTGTACTAGTTATTCAAAGTTGGTGTGTATTGAAGTATTAGTCTGTTTATATTCAAGTATGTTTATTTGTATGTTTCTATTTATTTAATTAGGGTTTTCTTAATCTCATGAGAAATCATTGTGCTCCTAATTTGAGTTCCTCGTTTGGTATATTCAATTATGTTTGAGTAATGAATGGTCTAATATTTTTTGTTATTTTCACTCTCTCTTTTTGTTGTCTATCTATCTTGATTTCTCTCTATTTCTCTTCATTAATAGTGGCTATTGCATCAATATTTTTTTACCGAGAACAAAGTAATGTGATTTTTTAGTAAAAAGGAAAACATTTTGTTAACACTTGACAATACGACCCGTATTATTCATGTTGTAATTCACTTTACACACAAAATTTGTTAAGTTCTTTGATATTAGCGTTTTCATTACTGCAGTAGATTTTAGTTACAGAGGGAGGGGAACTGGGGAGAGGAGGCGAGAAATAAACTCTAGACGTGATGTCCCCCTACGAACAATTTTGCAAATGCTGACTGTTATGTTTGATATATGAGTATATAAATGAGGTTTCATATAAATGAAGGTTGTGGATTTGAATCGAGGAGCAAGTACTTATTTGGTAATGCTAGTTTACAAGTCAAATTATGTCCTTAGCTACATGTTAATGGGACCTTGAACAGATTTAGGCTACAAAATGGATGGTCAACAAACTTCATCAGTGAGGTTTGTTAATTTATGCAAGAGTATCATTAGTTATGGTCTGGTCTTATTAAATTCATTTAGAATATGTGATCAGTTATCTTTTGTGCAATATATCTTTCACTATAATGCCTTGGTTTTTATATTCCTAACCGGGTTATATGGTGCTCTTAACACGTATAAATATCATGATGTTCTGTAAGTTGTGACTTTATATAGATTAATCTGCCTATATATGTTTGCTTAAATTTTTTGTTGCTTTCTTGCCTAGATTGAAAATTTACAGGTCAGTATAATTCTCCTGAATCTAGATAGTTTGAAATATGAGATTTTCTAGTAATTGGTAATGCAAAAATCTATTCAAAAGTATCCGTAGCTTGGTTGACATATTATTACTTTTGTAAAAATAATGCTTGATGATTACTCTCTTCCCATACTTTCTGTCAAAATTGATGTGCATGAAGTTAAAAATTTTAAGCAATTTTAACATTCCACTATGAGATAAAAGTCAACAAATTCCCTTTTCTACTAAGTCTCGAATAGATTTGTGTACAAATAATAGAATCAGTAATATTTTAAATAAATCATTGCCTAATGTATCATATTAATTTATCTTGTCAATTAAAATTCTTATGAAGTATTGATTTTTTATGATTAATATATTTGATTTTGACTGGGCACTAAATTTTATATATTACTTATGGGCCAGTCATTTACAATATTGAAGTGGTACATCATTATTACGATACCCTAAATGATGCTACACGGGGCACAAATTTGGTATTCAATAAATTTGTACTACTACAAAATGAGTTTTTACATGGCCTATTTAACGTAACATGTAAACGAAATAAAAATATTGTAGTATTGTAAGTCATACTATTCAAAACTCAACTAGGTTTACTTTTCGAAATATGGATTTAAAACTAGCATATACTTGTTGTGTACATCATTTAATTTCTTTACATACGTCACTTTCTCTCGCTCGCTCATATATGTGGGTTTATGATTTAGAGTAAAAACATATTATAAGTACAGTTATCTTCCATTTTACTTTTCATCAACTGATATTTTACCAGAAAAAAGTCATCAATAATAAAGAAACAAAATCATTTATAATAAAGCTACACTTGTGATGTTGTTCATAAGACTTTAAAATTTTAATTCAATAATAATATTTTTATAAAAACAAATAAATTCAATGATAATTTGAAAATAAATGAAATAATTTTATAAAATAGAAAATAAATATATTAATGAATAAAATTATATTTTCATGTTAAATATTAGAAATTATTAAAAGAAAAAAAATTAATACATTAAATTTTAACAGAGAAAGTTGGACAAAAACTTGGGCCTAGTTAAAAACTGGTGGGCGGGGTTGAAAATTAGGAAGCACGGGTTGAAAATTTAATAAAAAGAAAGGGGAGCAGCTCAGACAAACACACATCTCACGCTCTCACAATTAAATTTCAAACACACATTTAAAACTCTTACATCTTTGGTGCTAACTATAATTAGGGTTTTGATTTGGGGTTTATAAATTATTGATTTCAAGCTTCAAGATTTGGTGTTTTGATTGGGGCTTCTCTAATTGGTATTGAAGTTCTTCTAGTTTCAGGGGCTTTGATTGATGTTTTCATATTTTATCGGGTATTATTCTTGCTTGTACTAGTTATTCAAAGTTGGTGTATATTGAACTATTACTCTGTTTATATTCAAGTATATTTGTTTGTGTGTTTCTTTGTATTGAATTAGGGTTTTCTTAATCTCATTAGGAATAACTGTGCTCTTAATTTGAGTTCCTCATTTGGTATATTTGATTATGTTTGAGTAATGTATGGTCTGATTTTTTTTGTTATTTTCACTCTCTCTTTTTGTTCTCTATCTATCTTCATTTCTCTCTATTTGTCTTCATTAACAGTGATAATTGCACCCATATATTTTTACCAAGAACATGTTAATGTTTTTTTTTACTCAAGAGGAAAACATTTTGTTAACTCTCGACAATACGAGGGGTATTATTCATGTTGTAATTTAATTTACACACACAATTTGTTAAGTTCTTTATTTTCAGTGGTTTATGTAACTCCCCCAAATCCGGGGTCAGAGAATTTGGTCGTCACGATAAAACCTCAATTCAAAATAACTTGTTTAATCGATAAGTAAATGCCAACAACTGAAATATAGCATCTGTGACCCCAAACTACACCCAAGATCTTTTCAGGTTATTGTTCTAGAAACAAGATATCCAAATTGCACAAATAGATTTTCACTTTCTTTTAAAACCCTTTTTCAACAAATTCCAATTCAATACTAACCCGCTAGTATAACTTCGAAAAGAAGTATACTAGGCCCTACTATAGAATAACATAATTATAATATAATATAATATAAATAACTTTATACAATATAACTTACACTAGTCCACAAACCTTGGACCAACCACCTTCCAAGAGCTTCTTCTTTGCTTCATGGAATTACACGGCTAAACCGCGCAAGCTAATCCTCACTGGAGGAGAAATTTAAAAACAAGCAAGTATGATCAAAATAAATGCTCATCAAGTTCATTATAGCATATATATGGTTGTTTTGATATAAAACCGACATCTGCATTTGAGCAGAACATTCAAAAACCATAATTGCCGAATCAGAAGTTTGTTAAAGAATTGTATCATTGTTTCTCACTGTATTCAAAACTCTTTTTGATATTTTTGAGCGAAATACTTCAGCAATACTTTGAATTTTGATGAGAATAAAACTCGTAAAACATTGTTTACGAAAATATCGTAAACAACAATAACAAGAAGCAATGATTATGGATTGAATTAAAAACTTATTCAAAACCGAACTCTTGAAATTAATACTTCTTTTGCTGTCATATCAAATTAGATATCAACACGAACTGTGATGCTTACAAAATCTCATATTGAAGTCAACATCATTCATCTATACTAATACCATATTTGATATTTAACAACAAAGTAATTATCAGCATAAATCAGAAACTGATTTGAAACCGCATTCCACCTTTAATCTAAAGCAGAAACAGTTATTCTATGAATATCAAAACAATTTAGAAACAACAGTTTAGATTGGACCCAATTATATTTCCTGTTGTTCCTGATGATCAGTCACGAAATAACACTGGTATCCCGCAGCCATACCGTAAATATAGGTACTACCTGTATCACGCAGCCATACGGTACCTATATGGCGCCAGAAAAGGCATATGCTGGACCGATATCTTGATCACCTATGCTATAATCAGTAACCATTCCAATCTTTAAACCTTTTACTGAAAAAGGAGCCGAATCAATCGACATCCTAAATAATTTTATTCCCCCATTCACTTGGGCAGGAATACTCGCAACAAAATCAACTTTCTCAAAATCCAAAACATTTATAAATCGAGTAATTTGATAACTAAAACATTTAAGTATTCTGAACATAGAATAACAGAGTGTACTTGCATGATAAGCATTTTAATTCAGCGATATGTAGAACATTTGTCTATTCTGAACTAAGAATAGGGAAAACAATACTTGCATAATCGGATTCAAAATATATATCACTTGAACAATAAATGATTATAGAAATACTTTCCTTTGGGATTTAGTAGTTAGTCACACTCGCAAAGACGCATCTATTCTGACATTCTGTATCAAAATATCACTGTCCTTCTTTTCAACACTTCACTGATATGCTGCTCCTGCGATTGCTAGAAGCTAGATATCCAATACCATTCCATCTCATTCTTTATCCAACACCTTGTCCTGATCACTCGAATAATCTGTATCTATAATTAAAAGATATAATTTAATCGTCTATTAGATAATAACTCGACGAATTGCGTGTCAAAACCCTATCGTCTACCCATACGATAGCCCACAAATAAAGGAAACACTCAAACACATGACTCTTGACCCATGCAAGAACGTAATTCACATAGCACATAAGCACATAACTCACATATACATAATTTATATCACATATGACTCGGTTCGTCAAAAGGTTCGACTGGGTACGTTTAAACCTAAAATCGAGTCAATGTCAATTGTCAATTAGATATCGATTCAGAATAACTCGCAAATCAAAAAACCTTGTAATATAAAAGAATGTAGGCCTCAAAAGTATTTTTATTGAAAGCGTAGTATTTTTCTGTGTCTGTACGCGTTCGTTTCGTATTAAACCGACGAACAGTTTATTTATTACGAATAAAATAAGAATTTAAATAAAAATAAAGCAATTAATAATAATACTAATTGATTTCAAATACAAAAATATAAATTTTAAAAGCTCAAAATAATTTTTAAATAAATATTTAGGAAAAAACATAATTAAAAATGACTTTTTCATAATTTTAGGAATTAAAATAAAAATAATACAAATTATTTAAATAAACTGATTAATTATCTGAAATAATTAATGAATTTAAATGAATAATTTTTTTGAATTATTGAAAATAATAAAAGAAAATACTTTTTTGGAATTTTAAATAATTAAGCAAATAATTTTTAGAATTTAAAATAATTATTAACTAATTTTGAGATATGACTAAATTGATTTTTGAAAATAGCAAAATGATTTTTTTTAATTAAAGTAAAAAGAATTTGTCAAAAACGCTTTTCAGAATTAAAAAATAGGCTGTGAAGGATCAAACCCGGGTCAAATGACCGGGTTGAAACCGGGTTTAGGGGAACCAGCCATATTGGGAAGAACTCCGACCGGTTTCTAGATAATCCACAGATTTCGGCGGAGCTTCGCCGAACTCCGACGGTCCCAAACAGCCACAAATCGGCTGTTATTCCTCCTACTTCTTCCCCAACACAAACCCAGTTCGATTAAAAGAAAATACCAGTGAACGACCTCGAACGAAGCTTAATTCTTCCATTAACACCGGCGAACTCCGCCCATAACCTAACTTCTCCATTTCTGAACCAAAAACGATGATACCTATCCCAAATCGAAGCTATTTCATTGTACAACAGGTTCGTTTAATAAAAAACAATCACCAATCAATCAAACATTCTGAAAATTGAAATAAAAATTCAAGAACACTCAAGAATTCGAACTTTAAGAATCCTTAACCAAAATTAACGAAATTATATACCAAACCGATCCTTAGGACTCCAGGAACGATAATCTAACATCGAATCAAACAAAAAATTCCTTAAAATCAAAAATCAAATTCAAACAATAAAAAAATGGCAAGAAATGAAATGACAGAATAATCAACCTTTGGTGATAATTGTTATACCAAAAGAACGGGCTCTTCAAGAGCTTCAAATCGGATATTCAAGCTTCAAGTACGGATTAAAATCACTCTAAAAATCACCAGATTTGTGCTAAGAACAAAATCACACCCCCAAAGATATTCTTGAATTTTGTTTTATTTTCTGAATTTTTGATAAAATAAATGAATAAAGAAATCAATTTTCAGCTATTAATATTTTCTGAAAAATAAATACCCAAAATCAATTTAGGGTGTTTTTATTCCCAACATTAAAATAATTAAGCCCCAAAATAATAATTATGGAAAATAATTTTAAAAGCGATAAAATATTAAATTTGTATCAAAATTTCCCAAAAATTGCGAATAATGCAAAAATACAAAACTAAACTGTATTTGAAATACAGATAATTCTATAAAAATAAAAACACGAATTTTGTGGGTTTTGACGTCCCGTTGGTCCCGATCCGTTTATTTTCGAAAAACAAAAAATGATACTTAAATTAACAGAAAAACTCGAGCACGTATAAAATACATTCAAATGCACATAACCGAGATAAAATGAATACCTCGATAAAGATGCGAATAAACACTTGTCCAAATTACGGATCGATTCATTAAAACACATAACCAGTATCCCATTGGATCATATCGGATCCGAAAATAGATTACTTAGTCGCTAAATAACTTAAACGATACAATTTAATACCAAAATTGGATAATTATCAAAACCGAGCTTATTATAAGACACCCTTTGAGAAAATAATGTACAAATATCCCGTCTCTCAAGAATACGGGTTTTATTGATTTACCAAAATGATTATCGTATCGGAAATTTTACGCTGGGAAGCGTACGGGTCAAACCGTAATCCGGATCGAAAAAGTTAAATTACGAAAAATATCTGGAATTACCAGATTAGGTTAGGAAGGAGTTTTTTGAAGAGTTTCGGGTTATAAAACTTATAAACGATTGAAGTTGGACGATTCACGGCTTTACAAAATAGTTTTATAAATACTTAGAAAATAATAAATAAATCCATAAATCATTATAAAATCATATAATACCTCAAAAAATTACCAGAAAAATATCATAATTATCTATATTATATTCTAGACATATAAAAATTATAATACTCACAGAATATAACATATAAACATCCTAAACATCAACTCCAATTACCAGATAATTCAATAAAATTCATATAAAAATCACATAAACAACTTTAAATAATAATAATAATATCTGAAAATATGGGATATTACAATCTACCCCTTATAAGGATTCCATCTTCGGAATCAACAGAAGAGAGCACTAGGGATCTTCTGGCCCATTTTCCCTTCACAAATAACATCAAATTTCCATAATCTCAAGTAAATCTTATTTTCCTTGTATAATAAAACTTTTATAGGAGCTTCACAGTGCACCACTGTTCCATTATACGGTGCACCACTGTTCCATCCACTTCTTTTGACCAATAGAGAGAAATATAGAGAGAAAGAAAAAGAAAGAGATATATAGAGAGAAATAAAGAAACAGATTGACTTCATTATACGCCACTGATAGTTTAATTACATTATAGTCCATTGTTACTCTTGGTAATCCCATCACATAACCCTGCTTTGACTTGATCAGGATAACTCAGCTCAACTTGATTGGCATACCTTCGAATATTTAAGATGATAAAATCATGAAATTTCAAAGAGAAAAGAACTTTATATCATAACGGATGTCCCATGATTGTGGTTACCAAAATAAGAATTTAGGAGAAAGTATTGTTAAAATGAAAGAATAACTGAGAGATCAATATGATCAAACGAACTTGGTATTGCGTGTCCATATTAAGACACTAATAAAGGTTGTTAACTTTCTTGTAGTCATAACACACACAAGTGATAGCATGTCATCCAACTCCTATCACACAGACAGGTATACCTTGTGTCCCCTATAGTTACGGTTGTTCATCTCAGTCAGAATAAAATAATATCAAAGGAATTTGAAATTAACTAAATAAAACTGAAAAGATTTCAAAGCTGATATTTATGAAGGAAATGAAATCCAAAGAATAAAAATTTTGGCACAAAAATTATTAAAGGAGTGTTAGAGAATATATCCTCTAACAGATACCTCTTTTTGAGAGAGATCAAAAGAAGTTATAGAAAGGGAAGGTATTGCCAAAGTCTTAATATTTATCTTCAATTTGAACTCTTCTGTTGAATCGTCACCCACTTCTAGACACTTCTTCACATTCCAAGCATATCGATAATCTCCATCTTTGTTGAATAATAGTAGCCTCGGAAGATTCCATAATAGAAGTTTGTAATTTCCCGGAATTCTATCCAGCTCAACACAACAATCTCAAACGAATGCGCCTATCTTATCTTATTCGTTGGTACTACATCCAATAGTCCAATAGGAACTCGATATGAGCTCAAGCGTCCTCACATAGCTATAAACACTTCTACACACTCTCGTTTCTAGTTTACTATAACCTCAACTCGGAGGATTTGGTCGTGACAATGAAACCTCAATCCAAAATAACTTGTTTAATCGATAAGTAAATGCCAGCAACTGAAATATAGCATCTGTGATGCCAAACTACACCCAAGATCTTTTCAGGTTATAGTTCTAGAAACAAGATATCTGAATTCCACATATAAATTTTTACTTTCTTTGAAAACTCTTTTTCAACAAATTCAATTCAATACTAACCCCCTAGTATAACTTCGAAAAGAAGTATACTAGGCCCAACTATAAAATAACAGAATTATAATATAATATAAACAACTTTATACAATAAAACTTACACTAGTCCACAAACCATTGACCAACCACCTTCCAAGAGCTTCTTCTTTGCTTCCTCGAATTACGCGGCTAAACAGCACAAGCTAATCCTCAATGGAGGTGAAATTTAAAAACAGGAAAGTATGAGCGAAAGAAATGTTCAGCAAGTTCATTATAGCATATATATGGTCATTTTGATATAAAACCGACATCTGCATTAGAGCAGAACATTTAAAAACCAACATTCTCATACTCGCTAAGGTATACTTGTATAAAAAATCAACGTTCTCATACCCGCTAAGAAAATTAATTGTTAATTGTTTATTTTTTTGGTACTCGAAAAATGTATGATTAGATGAGAATATTTTTACAACAAAAACTTATATTCCCCAACATTATCATTCAAATGATTCTCGTTGGCAATGTTGAATGTGATCAGAAAGATAATAGTTGGAAAAAGACTAAATTCAGTGTTGGTAAATGCTTATCAACATGGAATAAGTATAAATATTTTATGTTTAATTTGTAATGTAATTTAACATTCTGCTGGTATATGTGTAATCTCTCATGTTGTGGAAATTGTTTGCAGCACCATTATTAATTCTTCATGAATATTAACTACAAGATTACATAGTATTTTACTACTTCAAACTGGTAACATATTATATGTGTATGTGACTGATAACCTCTGCATATATACTATGCACAATCAGAAAAATACACTGTTCTATATTTAGAAAGGTAACAATGTCAAAGAAGTTAATTAGAAAACCATGGCTAGCTATACAAAAATCATCCGAGTGTGTAGTAAAATTATCAATTTTCTAAACTGATTAATTTAATTTTTTTAACCTCACCTATAAAATTTAACAATAATTTAGTTTATTTAGAAAACTTTCTTTTCTTTTCTGCTCCCATCTAATAAGTTATAAATGATTATACACTTATATTATATGTATGTTGTCACTGTGTCACACGCTATGGCTGAACAAATGGAGGAGCTCCGCATAAAGGTATCTGAACTAACTACTAGATATTAACATGAACCCCCCTATATATTTCTGCTTTCTATGAAGTATAAGTACCTATAGAGTAGTGTAGTAAAAAAAGTCCTATTAAGAATTAATGAATGTAAACAAAAACCTGACCAAACATCCAATATGTAGTCCATCTTACAACTCTTTAAATCTTGTACTAAAAGAATAACACTATTGAGATTAGTTTTTATAGATGTATACAAAATGTGAAAAGCTGACCAAACATTAAATGTATTCAAAGACCCTTCAAGTGCTGGTCTGATTAGTTAGGCTTAGCTTGGAGGGATTTTATTAAGTGTGAAAGTACTGAGAGCTATATGAATTATTAATTGTATGATCAGTTCTAATCTTCTATCATTTCAATCATTCACATATTGTAATAAATAAAGAGCCAAATTCTGTTTTTCTATTTTGTATTGGCAGGAATGCCATCTTGGAGATGTCAACAAACAGCTGAAAATGAAGTTTTTTTAAATTGTCTTTGGTACTCATTATCCCTATGAATTTAACATATGTATAGACCTGTGGTAGTGTATTTGCTATTTTTAGTGACAAGAAGTAACTTTTTGATTGTTTTGAAAAATGCAGCAAGAGTCAGGAGGACAAGAGTATAGGGGTGCTCCTACATTTGGATTTTAAAAATTGAAATAATTATGTAACTTTAGATACTTGGGTATCAGGTAACATGGATCACTAAAGATCCTTGTTTTATCATTCAGGAGTGTTTCAGTTACCACTTTGAACTTGTATTTGCTATTGGGTTTGATGTAATAAAACCATAAATGTATACATTGTTGGAATTATGCTTAGGACAAATGTCTTTGGTTTAGAGTTTGTGATTGCATTAGACTTTGAAAGGTTTAGAATTTAAATTGGAAGCTGAAAATGGCTGAAAACTGAAAAATCAGAATTTGGCTATTCTGTAAATACAAACTTACGACGGTCGTTCATCACATATTCAGTCGTAAGTTGGCCCCAGTTCCTAACATACGACAGATTTTTCTGTCGGAAGTTTCTAATTTACTATATTTATTCTATATTTTATCAAGGTGGGACCCACAAGAAAATATCTGATGATTTTTCCGTCGTAAATAACTAACATACGATGATATTTTCCGTCGTAAGTAGTTTTATTATTTTATTGAGTATGTGGGCCCCTTTTTCCTAACTTACGACGTAATTTTCCATCGTAAGTAACTAACATACGACGATATTTTCCGTCGTAAGTAGATTTATTATTTTATTGAGTATGTGGGCCCCTTCTACCTACCTTGCAACGTAATTTTATCTTGTGCCGAAAAAACGAACTTACTACTCGACCAAAATCGACGATTTTTTTCCATCATAAATAGCTCAATTACGACGATTTCAGTTCAAAAAAACCGTCGTAAATGGCCAGATTTGTTGTAGTGTAATCTATAACACAAGTTTTTGGTTATTGTTTTATGTCTTATATAATTATATTTGTTTCGTTAATTCTATAATGCTAATTTTCTTCGTTTAGGATGGATATAAAGTTAATTTATTTAAATTTAATATTTTTTTCTGATAAATTTATTTGACTAATTTTTTTCGTGTTTTTTAATTTATTGACAAATTAATATTGATATATACTATCACTAGATTTATCATTCATATAAAAACCTTCAAATTATTTGTTTATCCCATTGTTATGGGTAAAAAGCTAGGTTGTATTTAATACTATAGTTAATGTTAGGGTTCGCGAGTTTCAAGGCTCTATTTGACTGCTCTTGTGATTCGTGACTCAATCTGTCTTCACAAGATGCCTACGTACCTTGCCCTATACCAAAGATCAAGTCAAAAAATGTAATTCTGAATTTGTGGGGGCCTTATATAGACATATGATGCTTTGGATTAGATTAGGGTTAGGTGACTTGTTGGGCAAGTCTCAGATTTAGAATAGAGACATGAGTCCTAAAATGTAGAGATTTACTTCCTTATAGGACCGTGTGGCTTGAGGACTACTCTTTTGAAAGTTTGATTCTGATTTTAACTTATTTTCTAAATCACTACTTGGGCTAATACTAGGCCTACGATTTTTCATAATAAATTCTTGGTTTGCAGGCCCTTTGTGTCCAATCAATGACATACTAATTATTGGGCCTTAATAACTGGGTTTTGTCTTTGGAACAAATCAGGCATAATTAAAAGCTACTCTTTTAATTACTTAATTTTTGGGAATTTGTTTTTCAAATTACTGCTATTTTCGACCAGGATCCTGTTCGAAATTTCTGCCAACTCGTGTAGCCTATTCAAATATTTTTGACCAGGATCCATGACCTGGAATTCGACAAGGATCCTGGTCGAAATTCGAGTCAGCTGTTATATCCTAGTCGAAATATTTCATCCAGGAACGTTGACTTGGATTTTGACCACAATCCTGGTAGAGCTTATGGTTCAATTCCTGTAGTTTGGTCGAAGTCTATTGACTAGGATCCACGACCTGAAATTCGACTAGGATCCAGGTCAAAGTTCCAGTCGTAACTTGACAAGGATTTGGACCTTAATCTTGGTCACATTAATGGTTTGTTTTAGGGCCTCTAGTCAAAGTTTTAGGATCAACGACCTAGAACACGACCTCAATCCTGGTCGAATACATGGTCCATTTTGGGGCCTCTAGTCAAAGTTTTTTTACTAGAATCGACGACCTGAAACACGACCTCAATCCTGGTCGAATACATGGTCCATTTTGGGGCCTCTACTCGAAGTTTTTTGACTATAATCCACAACCTCAAACAAGACCTCGATTCTGGTCGAATACATGGTCCATTTCAGGGCCATTAATTGAAGTTTTTCGACTAGAATCCATGACATAAAACATGACCTCAACCCTGGTCTTGTTTTCTTCCTTTTAACCATAATTTTTTTGGACTTCTATTTTGTAAATTTTATTTGGGCGGGTGGGCCTACCTTTCCAAATCCAATTTGGATTGGGTCAATCAGCTTATTTTCTCAAATCCAACTTGGATTGGGCCAATGGGCTTATTTTTCCAAATTCAACTTGAATTAGGCCCATGGTCCTTTATTGTTTCTTTTGGGAACTTTGAGAACTTTCCAGACTTTGGGCTTTAACTTTTGGGCCTTTAGCTTTATGGGCCTTTCACGGTTCATCTTCCCCAAATTTTCCTATATATTATAGTGAGTGAATTCACTTCTTTCTCACTTCTCATTCGATAAAACTCTCCTCAATAGCTCTCTGTAATTTTCGGCTTTCTTCACCTTTCTTTCTTTAGTCTTATAGTTTTCCAGCGAAATCTTCAAATCTTCATATCTTCTCCAGGTATGTCTATTGCATCCTTCATACTTTTTCAGTTTTTCCAATTCTCTATGTTTTTTCGATAAATATCTTAATAGATACATTATTTTTCAGATGAAAATCTTCATTTCTTCCGGGTTTTTTCTGCATTTTTCAAGCATCTATTCACTATATTCTTTATTTTTCATGTATTTCTCAGATGGCCAAAATGAACGTGGCTAAAAATTCAAGTGAATTCCTCAATCGATCAAGGTATTCTTCTTTGATTGATATGACCAATACTAGGGGGGATGAGTATCCGTATGACGTTTACTTTGATGTGTTCGATCACGTCAACAACTTCTACGATGTAAAGGAGCTGGAAAAAATAAACCTCATGTACAAGGTCGAGAAGTCCTACAAGCTGATTTTGGCTAGTGATGTAGACAAGGCTTTCTATCGGAAGAAGGATGTGAATCTCCAGGGATACTATCAGGGCAGGTGACAGGTTTCTCTTTCACCTCTTTATTCCTATTCTTCTTGCTGATGTTGGGATTAATCCCTGAAAGCTTCCTCTAAATACTTCGAGGTTAATTATTTCTTTTTTATCACAATATGCAAAGCATAATTTATCTCCGATGGTAGCTAATTTCAGGAAAAAAATTCAGTTTAAAAAAAGCCCTGACAAGAATCCGGGTTGTGTTTCTTTGAACCAACGCCCTACAATCCCCCATATTGTTAATGGAAAGTGTATCCCATTAGGGAACCCTCTTTGATTCATCTTTTATACAAGTAGTCGACGACAACCCCAATGATATAATATTGTCCGAGGAAGAGGCAAAGGCCTTCAATATCCTCACTAAGGATAATGGCATGTCCCATTCTTGGGACCTTATTATGGAGACAGTTCTCTTCAAGCGTGGGCTCTCTCATGTCTCAATGAAAAGTAAGTTTTAACTTTAGTCTTTATTCTGTTTCATAATTTTTTAGACTATTTTTCTAGTTTTAACTCTTGTTTAATCCTTTATGCAGCGACTGCTAAGATAGTAGATGTCACCAAGCCTAAAGACTTGGAGACCACTATGATAAAGAGGGCTGTAAAACTTTTCAAAAACCAGCGCCTAGGGGATCGCTTCTCTGAGTTTATCTAGTCCAGCATACCTGATATTTATCTGAGTTTCATTATATTGTGCTTTTTTACATGTTTTTTCATCTTCATTCATGCACACTAACTCAGCTTCTAAAAACTCATTTATTTCTTTAAGCTTCTTATTATCAGCAATCAAACTATCACATTCAATAGTCTTATATTTAAAGGTAACATGCAAAGAGTACAAGAAAGTTTTCAGTTCAAACATATTATCTATATCAACAGGAAATATAACTGAAGGTACCTTATCAGTTCCTGAGGCATTCTCTCCATGAGTTGCAATGGGTGCATAGCATTCATCATCATTGTCAGTTTGTGATGAATCCATCCCATCTATGTTGGAAATTGTTGTGACCAAAGCTTTTCCAGTTATCTTGGGGTACTCAATTTCAAGATGTCCCCATTCATTACAGTTGTAACATGTCACCTTGGTCGTGTCAAACTTCCTTTCCTTGTTGTTCTGACCATCACTCCTTCCGAACTTGTCTTTGCCTTGATCAGAGAGCCTTCTGTTGAAATAAACTTTTCTCTGTGGTTTTCCATTCATCATCCTTTTGAAACCTTTCACCAGTACTGCAGCCATCTCAACCACTTGAGGATCATCCATTTCGATTTCAGAATCATCGTCAGTATCTGTGTCAAGATCTGATACATCATCAGTATCTGATTCTTCCACAATGTTCCTTCTTCTTGACCTCTCACTTATCTTTTCTTTATTTGTGTGAGTCTCAGCATTAAGAGCCACAACCTTCATCTTCTGACCTTTTCTATTCTTCCTTTGTTGGATCTCCATGTCATGAGTCTTCAACATCCCATACACTTCATCCAGAGTCAGAGAATCAAGATCATATTGATGTCGGATTATTGTGGCCTATGTATCCTAATCTTCTGGAAGAGCTCTCATAAATTTGGTATTTGAGTCGTCCCTTTCATATTATTTTCAATCCAATGATAGATCATTCAGCAATGTTAAAAATCTATCATACATGTCAGTAATTGACTCATCAGCGTTGGCATCAAATTGCTCATTTTCTTGCACCAGAACAACTCTTCTATTTTTCTTTATTTCCATTGTACCTTGACACTATATTTTCAAGGCATCCCATATTTCCTTTCCAGTCTTACATTCAATAACTTTGTTTGACATCACATTGTTCAAATTATTGTGCAGAATATTCCGGACTTTAGCATCTTTAAGCATTGCAACTTTTTCATCTTCTAACCTCCTTGATTTTTCTTTTATGGCATAGTGTTTAAGAGCATCTGCAAACATAGCCACAATTTTTGTAGGATATTGAGGTCCTGTTTTGATGATATCAACATATTCATCAGCAATAGATTCAAGGAATATCAATATCTTTACTCTCCATGTAGAGTAATCAGTTTTCTTAAGGATGGGAATTTTCATGTTTTCATACTTACGTTCAGAAATCTTGACCTTTTCAAATTAACAGTCAATTTGACGGCTCATATACCACTTCTTTTCCTGTAAAGTAATTGTTTAAGGGGTTTGGATATAATTACTATACAAATCGATGTATTATAAAAGTAAAGTAAGAACATATAAATTAAATAACAGTTTATATTGATCTTTAATAAACTATTACAAAACTCTCTCAAAAATAATATTCTAAAGAGCTTGTAGATTATATGAATACTCGAGTTGTGCACTACAAATTGTGATAACCTATTCCGTGTTTATATACTACAAAGGTACAAATCAGTCCTCTATCAATTACAATTAATATTACAATATAACTCTAATACTGTACATATCTAAATCAATTACGATCCTATAAATCATCACCTTCTGATTTATCTCACAGTCATGACTTATCATCCAAGTCATTCTTCAACAGATAGCTTTGATCAACGGATAAATACTTTAGCTTCAACGGATAATCATTTATGTATATCAACGGATGATATCTAAGCTTTCAACGGATAATCATATTTCAGTAGTTGATCATATCCTAATAGTGACATAAATCCTGATCTTCCACTTAGCCAATTCTCAACAGCTATATATGTTTCCTCAAATAGCCATTTCAAACAAATAATCTGCTTAGTTAAATAAGATTTTTAAAATTTGTAAGCAACTTTAATATTCCCCTATAACATTCATGTCAACAAGTTCCCTTTTCTACTAAGTGTTAAATATATTTGTGTACAAATAATGGAACCGATCATATTTCAAATAAATCATTTCCTAATATATCATATTAATTTTATCTTGTCAAATAAAATTCCTATGAAGTATAGATTTTTTATGATTAATATATCGGATTTCGACTACGCACTAAATTCACTAAATTTTATATATTACTTATGCCCGAGTCATTTACAATAATGAAGTCGTACATCATTAGTATGATACCCTCAATGATGCTGGACGGGTCATAAATTTGGTATTCAATAAATTTGCACTAGTACAAAATGAGTTTTTACATGGCTTATTTGACGTCACACTTACACGAAATCAGAAATATATGGTAGTATTGTAAGTCATACTATTTAAAACTGAACTAGGTTTACTTTTCGAAAAATGGATTTAAAACTAGCATATACTTGTTGTGTACATCTGTTATTTTCTTTACATACGTCACTTTCTCTCGATCATATCCGTGGGTTTTTGAATTTTTTGCATCACATTTTTACCTAACGCATATTTTTACATATAATTTACCGTTTACGTCGCTCTTTACCCAATTTAATACTCCATACTAAATATATCCACCACTATAAATTATCATTTAAGCGACATACATGATCTATTTACCCGACACAAATTTCTATTTTTTACTTTTACTTTCTACAATTTTACTTTTCGTCAACTGATATTTTACCGGAAAAATATCATCAATAATAAAGAAACGATATCATTTAAATAAATCAACACTTGTGATGTTGTTCATAAGACTTTAAAATTATAATTTAATAATAATATTTTTATAAAAATAAATAAATTAAATGAGAATTTGAAAATAAATGAAATAATATTATAAAATTGACAATTAATATATTAATGAATAGAAATATATTTTCATGTTAAATGTTAGAAATAATTAAAAGAAAAAAATTAATACATTAGATTTTAACAAAGAAAGTTGGGCTGAGCTTTTTATTTTGACAAAAACTTGGGCCTAGTTAAAACCTGGTGGGCGGCGGGTGAAAATTAGAAAGTTCGGTTTGAAAATTTAACAAAAAGAAAATAAAAGGGGAGCGGCTCAAATTTCAAACACACATTTTTTGTGGTAAGTGTAATTAGGGGTTTGATTTGGGGTTTTCAAGTTATTGATTTTGGGCTTCAAGATTTGGGGTTTCGATTGGGGCTTCTTTAATTGGTGTTAAAGTTCTTCTAGTTTCAGGTGCTTTGATTGATGCTTTCATATTTTATCGGGTATTATTCTTAAATTGAGCTTGTACTAGTTATTCAAAGTTGGTGTGTATTGAAGTATTAGTCTGTTTATATTCAAGTATATTTGTACATATGTTTCTGTTTATTTAATTAGGGTTTTCTTAATCTCATTAGAAATCATTGTGCTCCTAATTTGAGTTCCTCGTTTGGTATATTCAATTATGTTTGAGTAATGAATGGTCTAATTTTTTTGTTATTTTCACTCTCTCTTTTTGTTGTCTATCTATCTTCATTTTTCTCTATTTCTCTTCATTAGCAGTGGCTATTGCATCCATATTTTTTTACCGAGAACAAGGTAATGAGATTTTTTACTGAAGAGGAAAACATTTTGTTAACACTTGACAAAACGAAGGATATTATTCATGTTGTAATTCACTTTACACATAAAGTTCTTTTCAGGTTACTGTTCTAGAAACAAGATATCCAAATTGCACAAATAAATTTTCACTTTCTTTTAAAACTCTTTTTCAACAAATTCCAATTCAATACTAACCCGCTAGTATAATTTCGAAAAGAAGTATACTAGGCCCAACTATAAAATAACACAATTATAATATAATATATTATAAATAACTTTATACAGTAGAACTTACAGTAGTCTGCAAACCTTGGACCAAACACCATCCAAGAGCTTCTTCTTTGCTTCATCAAATTACGCGGCTAAACAGTGTAAGCTAATCCTCACTAGAGGAAATATTTAAAAACAGACAAGTATGATTGAAAGAAATGCTCATCAAGTTCATTATAGCATATATATGGTTGTTTTGATATAAAACCGACATCTGCATTAGAGCAGAACATTTAAAAACCATAATTACTGAATCAGAAGTTTGTTAAAGAATTGTATCATTGTTTCTCACTATATTCAAAACTCTTTTTGATATTTTCGAGCGAAATGCTTCAGGAATACTTTGAATTTTGATGAGAATAAAAGTCGTAAAACATTATTTACGGAAATATCGTACACAACAATAACAAGAAGCAAAGATTATGGATTGAATTAAAAACCTTATTCAAAACCGAACTCTTGAAATTAATACTTCTTTTGTTGTCATATCAAATTAGATATCAATACGAACTTTGATACTCACAAAATCTCATACTGAAGTCAACATTATTCATCTATACTAATACCATATTTGATATTTAACAACAAAGTAAGTATTAGCATAAATCAGAAACTGATTTGAAACCGTATTTCACCTTTAATCCAAAGCAGAAACAGTTGATAAATCATTTATTCTATGAATATCAAAAAAATTTAGAAACAACAGTTTAGATTGGAACCAATTAAATTTCATGTTGTTCCTAATGATTAGTCACGAAACAATACTGGTATGCCGCAGCCATACCGTAAATATAGGTACTGCCCGTATCCCGCAGCCATACGGTACCTATAGGGCGCCAGAAAAGGCATATACTCGCCTTGAAATATATTACAGCTGGACCGATATCTCGATCACCTATGCTGTAATCAGTAACCATTCCAACCTTAAAACCTTTTATAGAAAAAGAAGCCGAATCAACGATATCCTAAATAATTTTATTCCCCCATTCACTTGGACAGGACTACTCGCAACAAAATCATCTTTCTTAAAATCCAAAATATTTATAAATCGAGTAATTTGTTAAGTAAAACATTTAAGTATATTGAACATAGAATAACAGAGTGTACTTGCATGATAAACATTTCAATTCAGCGATATGTAGAACATTTGTCTATTCTGAACTGAGAATAGGGAAAGCAATACTTGCATAATAAGATTCAAAATATATATCACTTGAACAATAAGTGATGATAGAAATACTTTCCTTTGGGATTTAGTAGTTAGTCAAACTCGCAAAGACGCATCTATTCTGACATTCTGTTTCAAAATATCACCGTCCTTCTTTTCAACACTTCACTGATATGCTGATCCTGCGTTTGCTAGAAGCCAGATATCTAATACCATTCCATCTCATTCTTTATCCAACACCTAGTCCTGATCACTCGAACAATCTGTATCTATAATTAAAAGATATAATTTAATCATCTATTAGATAATAAATCGACGGACTGCGTGTCAAAACCCTATCGTCTACCCATACGATAGCCCACACATAAAGGAAACACTCAAACACAGGAATCTTGACCCACGCAAGAACGTAATTCACATAGCACATAAGCACATAACTCACATATACATAATTTATATCACATATGACTCGGTTCATCAAAAGGGTCGACTGGGTACGTTTAAACCTAAAATCGGATCAATGTCAATTCTCAATTAGATATCGATTCAGAATAACTCGCAAATCAAAAAACCTTGTAATACAAAAGAATTTAGGCCTCAAAAGTATTTTAATTGAAAGCGTAGTATTTTTCTGAGTCTATACACGTTCGTTTCATATTAAACGGACGAACGATTTAATTATTACGAATAAAATAAGAATTAAATAAGAATAAAGCAATTAATAATAATATTAATTGATTTTAAATACAAAAATATAAATTTTAAAAGCTAAAAAATAATTAAGTAAAAATAGTTTTAAAAATAATACAAATTATCTAAATAAACTGATTAATTATCCGAAATAATTAATCAATTTAAATGAATAAATTTTTTGAATTATTGAAAATAATAAAAGAAAATAATTTTTTAGAATTTAAAATAATTAAGTAAATAATTTTTAGAATTTAAAATAATTATTAACTGATTTTTAGATATAACTAAATTGATTTTTGAAAAGAGCAGAAGGATTTTTTTTTAATTAAAGTAGAAAGAATTTGTCAAAAACGCTTTTCAAAATTGAAAAATAGGTTGTGAAGGATCAAACCCGGGTCAAATGACTGGGTTGAAACCGGGTTTAGGGGAAACAACCGGATTGGGAAGATCTCCGACCGGTTTCTAGGTAATCCCCAGATTCCGGCGGAGCTTCGCCGAACTCCGACGGTCCCAAAGAGCCACAAATCGGCTATTATTCCTCCTACTTCTTCCCCAACACAAACCCGGTTCGATTAAAAGAAAATACCAGACATGAACAACCTCGAACGAAGCTTAATGCTCCATTTTCGATCAAAACCGGCCATAACTCCGGCCGTCTTCTTCCATTAACGCCGGCGAACTCCGCCCAAATCGAAGCTATTTCATTGTACAACAGGTTCGTTTAATAAAAAATAATCACCAATCAATCAAACATTCTGAAAATTAAATAAAAAATTCAAGAACACTCAAGAATTCGAACTTTAAAAATCCTTAACCAAAATTAACGAAATTATATACCAAACCGGTCCTTAGGACTTCAGGAACGATAATCTAACATCAAATCAAACAAACAATTCCTTAAAATCAAAAATCGAATTTAAATAACAAAAAAAAGGCAAGAATTGAAATGATAGAATAATCAACTTTTGCTGATGATTGTTATACCAAAAGAACGGGCTCTTCAAGAGCTTCAAATCGGATATTCAAGCTTCAAGATCGGATTAAAATCACTCTCAAAATCACCAGATTTTTGCTAAGAACAAAATCACACCCCCAAAGATATTCTTGAATTTTGTTTTATTTTCTGAATTTTTGATAAAATAAATGAATAAAGAAATCAGTTTTTAGCTATTTATATTTTTTGAAAAATAAATATCCAAAATCAATTTAGGGTGTTTTTATTCCCAACATTAAAATAATTTAGCACCAAAATAATAATTACGGAAAATAATTTTAAAAGCGATAAAATATAAAATTTGTATCAAAATTTCACAAAAATTGTGAATAATGCAAAAATACAAAACTAAACGGTATTTGAAATACAGATAATTATATAAAAATAAAAACATGAATTTTTTGGGTTTTGACGTCCCGTTGGGGTCCCCGTCGGTTTATTTTCGAAAAACAAAAACGATACTTAAATTAAGAGAAAAACCCGAGCACATATCAAATACATTCAGATGCACAAAATCGAGATAAACCGAATACCTCAATAAAGATGCTAATAAACACACATCCAAATTACGGATCGATTCATTTAAAACACATAACCAGTATTCCATTGGATCATATCAAATCCGAAAATAAATTACTTAGCCGCTAAGTAACTATAAAACGAAACAATTTAATACCAAAAGTGGATAATTATCAAAACCGAGCTTCTTATAAGACACCCTATGAGAAAATAATGTAGAAATATCCCGTCTCTCAAGAATACGGGTTTTATTGATTTACCAAAATGATTATCGTATCGGAAATTTTGGCGCCGGGACGCGCACATGTCAAACCATAATCCGGATCGAAAAAGTTAAATCACGAAAAATGTCCGAACTTACCAGATTAGTTTAAGAAGGAGTTTTCCGAAGAGTTTCGGGTTATAAAAACGTAAAAACGATTGAAGTTGGACGATTCCCGGCTTTACAAAATAGTTTTAAAAATACTCAGAAAATAATAAATAAATCAATAAATAATTATAAAATCATATAATATTCCAAAAATTACCGAAAAAATATAATTATTATCTATATTTTATTCTGGACATATAAAAATTAAAATACTCACAAAATATCACATAAAAATAATAAACATCTTTCACTAAAATTCCAATAATAATATCTTAAACATCAATTCCAATTACCAGATAATTCACTAAAATTTATATAAAAATCGCATAAATAACTTTAAATAATAATAATAATAATATCTGAAAATATGAGATATTATAGTTTACATTTTCATTGTTGCATTAGATTTTAGTTACAGAGGGAGGGAAAATGGGGAGAGGAGGCGAGAAACGAACTCTAGACCTGATGTCCCCCTAGCAACAACTTTGCCAATGATGACTGTTAAATTTTCTATATGAGTATATAAATGATGTTTCATATAAATGCAGGTAGTGGATTTGAATCCAGGAGCAAGTGTTTATTTGGTAAAGCTAGTTTACAGGTCAAATTATGTCCTTAGCTACAGATTAATGGGACCCTTGAACAGATTGAGGCTACAAAATGGATGGTCAATGAAGTTCATCAATGAGGTTCGTTCATTTATGCAAGAGTATCAAATTGTTAGTTATGGTCTCGTCTTATTTAAATTCATAAAGAATATGTGATCAGTTATCTTATGTGCAATATCTCTTTGACTATAATGCCTTTATTTTTCTATTCCTAACTGTGTTATATGCTGCTTTTAATAAGGTATAAATATTATGATGTTCTGTAAGTCACGAATTTATATAGATGAATCTACTTATATATGTTTGCTTAAATTTTTTGTTTCCTTTCTTGCCTAGATTGAAAATTTACAGGTCAGTATAATTCTCCTGAATCTAGATAGTGTGAAATATGAGATTTTCTAGTAATTGGCAATGCAAAAATCTATTAAAAAGTATCCGTAGTTTGGTTGATATATTATCACCTTTGTCAAAATAATGTTTGATGATTGCTCTCTTCACATACTTTCTGTCTAAAAATTGATGTGCATGAATTTAAACGCGTAGTGCAAGTTTTAGAAGCAAGTCAAAGCATAAGTGATCCGGTGGCTAATTTTTGTTGAAATGTTTTCCTTTGTTAGTTTAAAAAGTGAACATGAATGAATTTCACTTAATTAAATTACCTACGATCAGTAATTAGTAACATGCTAAACTAGAATTTTCAGAAATGGAGTTAAAATTATCTTTTGAATTACGTATTTTTCCACCGAAAAAAAGAAAGGTTAAGAGACTGAATTTTAACTGTAATATAAATTTGGATCACTATTGTTCACTACTAATCAATACTGATATAAATTTGGATCAGTATTGTTCACTGATCCAAATTTGGATCACTTGGTTTAATATAAAATAATGGTTTTGTTATTCGTAGTTTGTGAGATTTTAAATTAATTTTTAATTTTTTAATTATATAGTTAATAACAAAATATAATTAATAGTTAATAAAATTTATTTTTAAACTAAAACATAAAATAATGAGAAAACATAATTTTATTATAATT
Source organism: Apium graveolens (assembly GCF_009905375.1). Taxonomy (NCBI): domain Eukaryota; kingdom Viridiplantae; phylum Streptophyta; class Magnoliopsida; order Apiales; family Apiaceae; genus Apium; species Apium graveolens. Next base: position 283,861,291 of record NC_133652.1, on the reverse strand, counting down.
TAAATAGAAGTAGATTGAAGAGTCAGAAGTGCCGGATCCATAAGTTGAGACTATTTCGATCAATTCAAATACTTGATTCCAAGTATTTATCCGATAGAAGTACATTTGTACAAGCATCTACTTGTGGGTTTACATGTTGAAAAGGAAGGACGAGGCATTGGCAATGTTTAAAAGGTCCAAGGCTCAAGTAGAGAACGGAACAGAGACACGAGTTAAAGCACTTGGGACTGATCGTGGAGGAGAATTATGTTCTAAAGAATTTGAAGCTTTCTGTGCAGAAAACGGAGTCACATAACAATATACGGTTACGTATTCCCCTCAACAAAACGTAGTGGTGGAGCGTAAAAATCGCACTATAGTGGCTATGGCTCGTAGTCTCTTAAAACAAATGGAGATGTCATTCATACCATGGGGAGAAGTTGTAAGGCGGTAAATTTATCTCCTTAACAGGTTGACCACACGTTCCATGAACGAACATACACTATATGAGGCATGGAAGGGTGAAAAGCCAAATATTGGGCAGGTAAAGGTCTTTGGATGCTTGGTTAACATGAAGGATCTAGGGACTCACACACAGAAAATGGAAGACAGGAGCAAGGTGGTGGTGAGCCTTGGAAATGAACCTGGAACTAAATCATATCGGTTATATGATCCAGAAAAGGATTGCATATTGGTAAGTAGAGATGTGATTTTTTAGGAGGGAAAAACTTGGAAGTGGAGTAAAGATCAGCAAGGTATCCAGACATGTAATCATAAATACACATTCACTCTTGTTGACAACTTCACAAATGAAGGACAGGGTTCTACAACTTCTTAGCAACTGAATTCAAATTTAGAAAGTGACATGGCAACGCCGCTATCACAGTCAAGAACGCAAGGCTCATCACAATCAAATACACAAAGTTATGGGACTGAAGCCCACAGTGAACCAAAACGCTTTAGGTTCATGGTTGATAAATACAACAACATCGAAGAGATCGAGTTAGAGGATGAGTTGCTTTTGATGGTAGGGGATGATCCAAGGAACTACGATTAAAATGTCAAAGAGATAAGATGGAGGCACAAAATGCAGCAAGAGATGGATCCTATCGAGCTAAATGACACCTGGAAAATAACAGAGTTGCAGCTGAAAGAAAGGTGATAGGGCTGAAGTGGGTTTACAAAATTAAGAAAGATACAAATGGTGAAATAGTAAAATACAAGGAAAGGCTCATGGAAAAGGGTTCTGTTCAAGAATGGGGGTGGATTTCGATGAAATTTTTGCCCAAGTCACAACGCTAGAAACTGTTAGGCTATTATTGGCTTTGGCGGCAAAATACAGATGAGAGGTACACCATTTGGATGTTAAGACAATGTTCTTGAATGGATAAACAAAGGAAGAAGTTTACGTGACACAACCACAAGGCTTTGTCAAGAAAGGGCAGGAACATCTAGTGTACAAGTTGATAAAAGCACGTTATGGTTTACGAAAAGCTCCACTTGCATGGCATACCAAACTTAACAAGAGTCTCGAGGATATGGGTTTCACCAAGTGCCCACATGAACATATTTTGTATACAACAAGTAAACGAAGTGATACACTCATCATTGGAGTGTACGTAGATGATCTGTTAATTATAGGTTCCAAGACATTGAAGATTTCAAGCAGCAGATGATCGATCAGTTCAAGATAAATAATTTGGGGAAGTTATCTTACTACCTGGGAATAGAGGTGAAGCAAGAAAAGGATTTTATCGAGCTAAGACGGACTGGATATGCTCGAAAGGTGCTAGAAAAAGCGGGAATAAGAGAGTGTAATCCTACCAAATATCCTATGGCCCCAAAGGAGCACATCACTAAGGATGAGGGTGGTACACTTATAGACCCAACGGAGTATAAAAGCATGGTCGGGGGGCTTCGATATCTAGTTCACACCCATCCTAATATAGCCTATGTTGTGGGAACGTGTGGGAAGACCACTGTTAATCACAAACATATTGTAAAACGCATTTTCAGGTATGTAAAAGGAACTTTGGAATTTGGTTTACTGTATTCCAGGCACAGTGCAAATAACATGCTCGTAGGATATTCGGACAGTGATATAGTCGGGCAAACACACGACAAGAAAAACACAGGAGGATTGGTTTTTTATCTGAATAATAGTCTCATAATCTAGGTCTCTCAAAAGCAACAGTGTGTTGCATTATCAAATTACGAGGCAAAATTCATGGTTGCCACTGCAGCCACATGTCAAGAGATTTGGTTGGAGAAACTATTGAGCAAAATAAAAGGCGAAGAAGTAGGACCAGCCTTATTGTACATCGATAACAAGTCTGCTATGATTTGGCAAAAAAACCCAGTGTTTCATGATAAGAGCAAGCATATAGACGTACGATACCATTTCATCCGCTAGTGCATGGAGAGAATGGAGATAATCATCAAGCATATAAACTCAGATTTGCAATGTGCAGATATAATGACATATGGACTTACCATAGTAAAATTCAAAAGGATGAGAAAGTTTCTGGGCGTAAAGAAGTTAAACAAACAAGTTTCATCTTAATGGGTGATTATTGGATTTTCTTTAATATGAAACTTGTATTTATTTATTTATCTTGTGTTTAAATCAGTTGGATAGTACACTACATGGTTGAATAAGTCGTTGCATGTTTGTTTTAGTCAAGTGTTTGTGGAAAAGTTATAGGAGATGCATATTAGCAGTTAGAGTCATTGTGGGAGGAGGTCACTCTTTGTGATCCTAGTATCTAGCCATTTTCTTATCTATAACTCTATATTTCGTACTATATGGATTAGTAATAAACATAGCTTCCATGTAAAACTTTTGTCTCTCACTTTGTACATTTAAACACATATATGTATACATATATTTTTTTGTTTTCTATACCAATATGGGTTATTGTTTTGCAAATTCCACACCAAAGCTACACCCCATCTCCATTAAAATAATAGAGGAGGGAAATTTTGGTAGAATGGAATAAAGAGCATTATCACTTAGAAAATTAATTCACTTCTCACTTTTATTTGAAAAATCACTAAAATCAAAAGGTATAACTGTTGAACTCTTATAAGATTAACAAAATATCTACAAAAACAACACTAATTAACCAAATACAAATAAATCATGTTGGTCTTATGGACATGTGGGTTATCGGAGTAAGGATTATCTGGTAAAGGTCTATGAAATCTGGGGTGGTACTACAACTTGTGGATAACATGATTATTGGTGAGTTTATTGCCTGTCAAGCCAAGGACTATATGGTACCTACAAATATATACTATTTTTCAATTATCTATCACTGATGCCCCAGATAATGTGTATATTTGGGTTGGTATTCCTCTCTTTATACATAAGAATATTGCTAGTGCTTAGAACATAAATTGCAGTATATTTTCCTATAGTGCATCATGTGTCTTATAATATTAAAAATATAATAAGCCTAAAATGTTTAGTTAAAAATATCTTTAAACTTTGGTTTAAATATGGTAGAGCTGTAATTTTATACATATTTTCCTTTTTTAGAAAAGGTTACTTATTAGTTTTATTAAGAATAATATTGTTCTTTTTTTAATTATGAATGCTAAAAAAGAGAATATTTTAATTTAATATTAATGTTATTGCTTTAGAATAGAAAAATGATGTGGGCAATAAATGTAAAAGTGACGACAAAAATTGTATATGCTCTTGCTTATAGGTGGAGACAAAATGATTAATTTCCATTTTAAACTTAAAGGGTTTTTTGTTGTAAATTTTATCAAAATAGTGTCTAAGAACTTCACATGTATATGTGTAGAAGTTGATGGTGGTTATTTTTAAAAATTATTTAAAATTTTATTCTGACTAAATAATATCAAAAAATTATACACATACTTTTTTTATATGATAGGAGTCAAAATAACGTACATATAAATAAAAATATTCAATAATTTTGAATCTTTATTAATAAGCACTTATTTTAAAGTATAACACTATTAAATAATAAATGATTAACAGTGCAACAAAAATTACATCTACTATTAAATCAAATAAAAAATAAGAAAAAAACTAAAATAAGTAAAAATAATATAAAAAATCATTGTTATATCTAGAATGTTCTCCGTCCTTCTCTAGACTTCTAGTCATATCTCTATGGTTCCATATTCATTTATAAAAAAATCGGCCTTCACATTATATTAGTATTCCTCTTTTCTCTATTTTCTTTTCATTCTCTGTGTGATCTTGATCTTTGGTCGCACTTTCCTTCTGTAACCTTTTTTTTCTAAGCTCCTATGACCTTCTTCTTTGTTTGTAAATGCCTTTTATATTAGATTAGGAAAAATAAATGAAAGATGTTTAGACAGAGGAATAAGTTTGAAAAGGTAAATCCCCATCTTTTTATGCTCTCATGTTATACTATAGATCTGCTATTGTGTCTTTCATTTTTCATATGTTGTGGTCATCATGATCATGGCCAATTTGTTAATCTCTTATTATGTAGCTGAACAATTTTTATTGGGATATTTTTGATGCTATGTGTATGTGCGGTTCAGATGTGGCATGGGTTGAAAATTCATTGCTGTCCTGATTTTACTGGTAATGAATCTACAATTCAATTTATTGTGATATCTATTTTTGAGGTGTAGGCTACAACAGTGGTTAATTGGTTGTGATGTTTACTGATTATGATTTAAATTTGATAATTTGGGGGTAGGGGTAATTGTTGTGAAAGTGGATGGGTACACAACTATTTTTTTGGTTAAAAAAATATTAGTGTTTATTCCCTTTACTTTATCCTTTGGTACTAGATCCGAAACTCTATGTGTTATACATAATAATTCATCTTCTAGTATTTATTTATGGCCATATTCTAACCCCTGAAAATTATAAGCTTAACTTATTTTAATTCCTACATTGATAAAAACAAACCAATCAAATAACTAAATTATAAAATTTCCGTCCATGCACACAATGAAGAAAATGTGTTTTATTTAATAAATGTGTTTTTTGTTATATATTTGCAGCAAACAATGAAGAAAATGCTCCATGAATTTTAGATGCAAGACTAATATCTTTAGATGAATTTTAGATGCATTAACTATAATAACTTAATGTGACATTAGGTTGGTCTATACAATATTTACTTAAGTCTTTTTCGTTTGTACAACACTGTAATCAGATAAATGCTATGAGGCCATCTGTGAATCAAACAGAAGTCATCGCACTAGGTGCATTGCAAACTCTTGAAGATATCGCCAAGCTGAGTACAAACAGTATTCCAAAAATGCTCCATGTGAACCTGCATTAGTTTAAGGTGAATTCGTAGCTGATCTAAACGCCCTTGTTCATTATGTTGCAACTGCTCAACTTGACAGTCAACTCTTCAAAGGGAATCTATAGGTCTATATTTTATATTGCTTTTAATACTCAGTTTATTTTTGTTTTCATAATTTCAATAATAAATGAATATGTTTTTTTTTTATTTTACAGGAAAATAAATGAATCAGATTTCAAGCACAAGAACAGTACTCAATGAGGTGTAGAATATAATTCAAAAAAGTGAAGGACTAATGTCACAATATTTGAAGAAGAAAATGAAACAAAATGCAATATATGTTGAATAAGATTTGTAATTAAAGACTAATCATATTTTTCCTTGTACATATATAAGGGGTTCGGTCCCTTCTATTTTTGACACATCTAGAATTTTTGTTTGTAATCTTAATTTAATTTATGATAGAGAAATTATCAAAAAATATTGATTTTTCTAGTTTTTTTTTGCGATTGTATTATCTTCCAATATTTTTTTCAAAAAATATGAAATTAACTAAAATCAACCAAAATCTAGCAAATATGCAACAACTATAATCGAGTTTTCTTAATTGCATTCCTGATGGCATGAGCTAACATGTAGTTGCACAAATTGGTGGGAGGTTGCATCCAATTCATTCCCGTTGTAAAAACCCCTATTTTTACAAAAAAATTGAAAATAATATTTTTGCAATTAAAAAATTATTTTTGTAATTTTTTGTAAAACATGACAGTATTTTGGTAAAGATATTTTTGTATTGGGGTATTTTTCAAAAATGCCCTTTATGATATAACTTACTTTTATTTTACGCTGGCTTATCTCTTTCAAAATTTTACTATGTTTTCTTTTACATAAGACCCCCCATAATTTAATAAAATTGTAAATTTATAACACAAGTTATATGTTTATTGACAAATTAATATCGATATATACTGTCACCAAATTTATTTATTATATAAATAGCTTCAAATTATATGTTTATCGCGTTATTATGGGTAAAAAATTAGGTTGTATTTAATACTATAGTTAATGCTAGGGTTCGCGAGTTTCAAGACTCTATTTGACTGCTTTTGTGATTCGTGACTGAATCTGTCTTCACAAGATGCCTACGTACCTTACTCAATACTAAGGATCAAGTCAAAAAATATAATTCTGAATTTGTGGGGGCCTTATATTAGGAGACTTGGTGGGCAAGTCTCAGATTTAGAATAGACACAGGAGTTCTAGAATGTAGTGATTTGCTTCCTTATAGGACCGTGTGGCTTGAGGACTACTTTTTCAAAGTTTGATTCTGATTTTAACTTGTTTTCTCAATCACTACTTGGGCTAATACTAGGCCAACAAATTTTAATAATAAATTCTTGGTTTGCATGCCCTTTGTGTCCAATTAATGACATACTGATTATTGGGCCTTAATAACTGGATATTATCTTTAGAACAAATCGGGCATAATTAAAAGCTACTCTTTTAATTACTTAATTTTTGGGATTTTTATTTTCAAATTTCTGCTATTTTCGACCAGGATCCTGGTCGAAATTTCGACTAGGATCCAGGTCGAATATCGACTAGGATCCAGTTCGAAATTGCTGCCAACTCGTGTAGCCTAGTCGAATATTTTTGACCAGGATCCATGACCTGTAATTCGATAAGGATCCTGGTCGAAATTTGAGTTAGCTGTTATATCCTAGTCAAAATATTTCGTCCAGGAACGTCAACTTGGATTTCGACCTCAATCCTGGTATAACTTATGGTTCAATTCCTGTAGTCTGGTCGAAGTCTATTGACTAGGATCTATGACCTGGAATTCGACTAGGATCGAGGTCAAAGTTCCGGTCGTAACTTGAGATGGATTTGGACCTCAATCTTGGTCGCATTAATGGTCTATTTTAGGGCCTCTAGTCAAAGTTTTAGGATCCACGACGTAGAACACGACCTCAATCCTGGTCGAATACATGGTCCATTTTGGGGCCTCTAGTCAAAGTTCTTTGACTAGAATCCACGACCTTGAACATGATCTCAATCCTAGTCCAATACATGGTCCATTTTGGGGACTCTACTCGAAGTTTTTTGACTATAATCCATAACATGAAACACGACCTCGATTCTGGTCGAATACATGGTCCATTTCTGGGCCACTAATCGAAGTTTTTCGACTAGAATCCATGACATAAAACATGACCTCAACCATGGTCTTGTTTTCTTCCTTTTAACCATAATTTGTTTGGACTTCTATTTTGTAAATTTTATATGGGTCGGTGGGCCTACCTTTCCAAATCCAATTAGGATAGGGCCTTTAGTCTTCCAAATCCAATTTGGATTGGGTTAATCACCTTATTTTCCCAAATCCAACTTTGATTGGGACAATGTGCTTATTTTTCCAAATTCAACTTGAATTAGGCCCATGGTCCTTTAGTTGTTTCTTTTGGGAACTTTGAGAACTTTCCAGACTTTGGGCTTTAACTTTTATGCCTTTAGCTTTATGGGCCTTTGACGGTTCATCTTTCCCAAATTTTTTTATATATTATAGTGAGTGAATTCATTTCTTTCTCACTTCTCATTCGAGAAACCTCTCATCAATAGCTCTTTGTAATTTCCGGCTTTCTTCATCTTGCTTTCTTTAGTCTTATAGTTTTTCGTCGAAATCTTCATATCTTCTCTAGATATATTTATTGCATTCTTCATACTTTTTCAGTTTTTTCCCATTTTCTGGGTTTTTTCGATAAATATCTTAATAGATACTTTGTTTTTCAGATGAATATCTTCATCTCTTCTGGGTTTTTTCTACATTTTTCAAGGATCTATTTACTATGTTCTTTATTTTTCGTGTATTTCTCAGATGGCCAAAATGAACATGGCTAAAAATTCAAGTGAATTCCTCATTTGATCAAGGTATTCTTCTTTGATTGATATGACCAATACTCGGGGGATGAGTATCCGTATGACGCTTACTTTGATGAGTTCGATAACGTCAACCAGTTCTACGATGTGAAAGAGCTGGAAAAAATAAACCTCATGTACAAGGTCGAGAAGTCCTACAAGCTGATTTTGGCTGGTGCTGTAGACAAGGCTTTCCATCGGAAGAAGGATGTGTTGTATGTGTTCAGGGATACTATTAGGGCAGGTGCCAGGTTTCCCTTTCACCTCTTTATTCCCATTCTTCTTATTATGTTGTGATTAATCCCTTCCAACTTCCTCCAAATGCTTGGAGGTTAATTATTTGTTTCTCAGCATAATATGCTAAGCATAATTTGGCTCCAATAGTAGCTAATTTTAGGAAAAAATTCAGTTTAAAATAAGCCCTGACAAGAATCCGGGTTGTGTTTCTTTGAACCAATGACCTACAATCCCCCATGTTGTCAATGGAAAGTCTATCCCATCAGGGCAACCTCTTCTATTCATCTTCTATACAGGTAGTCGACGGCAGCCCCAACGATATAATAAGTTTTCACTTTAGTCTTTATTCTTTTTCATACTTTTTTATCCTATTTTTCCGGTTTTAACTGTTTCTTAATCCTTTATGCAGCGGCTGCTAAGATAGTAGATGTCACCAAGCCTAAAGACTTGGAGACCACTAGGATAAAGCGGGCTGTAAAGCTTTTCAAAAACCAGCGCCTACGAGATCGCTTCCCTGAGTTTATCTAGTATAGCATACCTGATATTTATCCGAGTTTCATTATGTTGTGCTTTTTTACATGCTTTTTTCATGTCCATTCAGGCACACTAACTCAGCTTCTAAGAACTCATTTCCTTCTTTAAGCTTCTTATTATCAGCAATCAAACTATCACATTCAATAGTTTTATATTTAAAAGTAACATGCAAAGAGTACAATAAAGTTTTTTGTTAAGACATATTATCAATATCAACAGGAAATATAGCTGAAGGTACCTTATCAGTTCCTAAGGCATTCTCTCCATGAGCTGCAATGGGTGCCTAACATTCATCATCATTGTGAGTTTGTGATGAATCCATCCAGTCTATGTTCGAATTTATTGTGACCAAAGCTTTTCCAGTTGTCTTGGGGTACAGAATTACTAGATGTCCCCTTTCATTACAGTTGTAACATGTCACATTGGTCGTGTAAAACTTCCTTTCCTTAATGTTCTAACCATCACTCCTTCTGAACTTGTCTTTTCCTTGATCAGAGAACCTTCTGTTGAAACCAAATTTTCTTTGTGGTTTTCCATTCCTCACACTTCTGAAACCTTTCACCAGTATTGCAGCCATCTCAACCACTTGAGGATCATCCATTCCGATTTCAGAATCATCATCAGTATCTGTGTCAAGATCTGATACATCATCAGTATCTGATTCTTCCATAATATTCCTTCTCCTTGACCTCTCACTTATCTTTTCTTTGTCTTTGAGAGTCTTAATATTAAGAGCCACAACCTTCATCCTCTGACCTTCTCTATTCTTCCTTTGCTGGATCTCCATGTCATGAGTCTTCAGCATTCCATAGACTTCATCCAGAGTCTGAGAATCAAGATCATATTGATGCCTGATTATTATGGCATGTGTATCCCAATCTTCTGGTAGAGATCTCAGAAATTTGGTATTTCAGTCTTCCTTTTCATATTCTTTTCAATTCAATGGTAGATCATTCAGCAGTGTTAAAAATCTATCATACATGTCAGTATTTGACTCATCAACCTTGGCTTCAAATTGCTTATTTTCTAGCACAAGAACAACTCTTTTGTTTTTCTTTATTTCCATCGTACCTTGACAATTTATTTTTAAGGCATCCCATATTTTCTTTACAGTCTTACATTCAATAACTTTGTTTGACATCACATTGTTCAAACTATTATGCAGAATATTCTGGACTTTAGCATTTTTAAGCATAGAAACTTTTTTAGCTTCTGACCACTTTGATTTTTCTTTTAAGGCATAGTGTTCAGGAGCATATGCAAACATAGCCACATTTTCTATACGATATTGAGGTCTTGTTTTGATGATATCAACATATTCATCAGCAATAGCTTCAATGAACATCAATATCTTTACTCTCCATGTAGAGTAATCAGCTTTCTTTAGGATGGAAATTTTCATGTTTTCATACTTACGTTCAGAAATCTTGACCTTTTTAAATTAACAGTCAATTTGACCGCTCAGATACCACTTGTTGCCCTGTAAAGTAATTGTTTAATGGGTTTGGATACAATTACTAAACAAATCCATGTATTATGATAGTAAAGTAAGAACATATGAATCAAATAACAGTTTATATTGATCTTTAATAAACTATTACAAAACTCTCTCAAAAATAATATTCTTAAGAGCTTCTAAATTATACGAACACTCGAGTTGTGCACTACCAATTGTGATAATCTATTTCGTGTTTATATACTACACAGCTACAAATCAGTCCTCTATCAATTACAATTAATATTACAATATAACTATAATACTTTACATATCTAATTCAACTACGATCCTATAAATCATCACCTTCTAATTTATCTCGCAGTCATGACTTATCATCCAAGTCATTCTTCAACGGATAGCTTTGATCAAAAGATAGATACTTTAGCTTCAATGGATAATCATTTATGTATATCAACGGATGATATCGAAGCTTTCAACGGATAATTGTATTTCAGTAGTTGATCATATCCGTATTGTCGCATAAATCCTGATCTTCGACTTAGCCAATTCTCAACAGCTTTATATGTTTCCTCAAATAGTCATTTCAAACAAATAATCTCCTTATTTAAATAAGATTTTCAAAATTTGTAAGCAAGTTTAACATTCCACTATAACATTCATGTCAACAAGTTGTGTACAAATAATAGAACCAGTCATTTTAAAATAAATCATTTCCTGATATATCATATTAATTTTCCCTTGTCAAATAAAATTCTTATGAAGTATAGATTTTTTATGATTAATATATCTGATTTTGACTACGCACTAAATTTTATATATTACTTATGGCCGAGTCATTTACAATACTGAAGTCGTATATCATTAGTATGATACCTTGAATGATGCTGGACGGGTCACAAATTTGCTATTCAATAAATTTGCAGTAGTACAAAATGAGTTTTTACATGGCCTATTTGAGGTCACACTTACACGAAATCAGAAATATATGGTAGTATTGTAAGTCATACTATTCAAAGCTGAACTAGGTTTACTTTTCAAAATATGGATTTAAAACTATCATATACTTGTTATGTACATCAATTATTTTCTTTACATAGGTCACATTCTCTGTATCATATACATGGGTTTTTGAATTTTTTACATCACATTTTTACCTAACGCATTTTTTTACATATTACCGTCTACGTGGCTCTTTACCCAATTTAATACTCGATACTAAATACATCCACCACTATAAATTATCATTTAAGAGACATGCATGATCTATTTACCTCACACATATTTCTATTTTTTACTTTTACTTTTCTTCCATTTTACTTTTCGTCAACTGATATTTTACCAAAAAAATATCATTAATAATGAAGAAACGATATGATATATAATAAATCAACACTTGTGATGTTGTTCATAAGACTTTAAAATTATAATTCAATAATAATATTTTTATAAAAATAAATAAATTCAATGAGAATTTGAAAATAAATGAAATAATATTATAAAATTGAAAAAAAATATATTAATTAATAAAACTATATTTTTCATGTTAAATGTTAGAAATTATTAAAAGAAAAAAAATTAATACATTAAATTTCAACAAAGAAAGTTGGGATGAGCTTTTTATTTTGACAAAAACTTGGGCCTAGTTAAAACCTGGTGGGCGGGGGTTGAAAATTAGAAAGCACGGGTTGAAAATTTAACAAAAAGAAAATAAAAGGGGAGCGGCTCAAACATACACACATCTCACTAGGGGTGCACACGGGTCGGTTTGGCCGGTTTATCAATATTTTAGCGACCCAACCCAATTAAATCAGTTTGAAAATTTTCAACCCAACCCATGAAAAATAAATTTGTAACTCAACCCTAATTATAGCATATCGGGTCGGGTTGGTTTGGGTCGACTTAAACGGGTTGTTGTAAATATTTAAAATATAAAAGTTTTTAGAAGATCACTATTATTAACTTACATTAAGTATTGTTAACAATTTAACAAAGTTTTTTTATATTATTCAATAAATTATGCAATTACAAATAAATAAAGATGAGCTGACGACATTATATTTACTCAAACATATTGATATGTTTACTCGAAATTGAAATGAGGGTAGTATATAAACCTTTAAAATTAAAATGAAACAAATGACTTTGCATGATTTACAATCATTCTTCTAAGATATGACAAAGTTTGTAGAAGTGTTTTATTGACTAAAATTAAATTTATTTTGTAGGTATTTTATATCTATAATGATTTATTCAAAAATCGGGTTGGGTGGGGTCGGTTAAAAAAAATTAAAACCCGTACTCAACCCAATAAAATCGGGTTAATATTTTTCTAGCCGAATGAAATATCAGGTTACAACGGTTCGGGTTAATCGGCCGAAAATAGGGTCGGTTTGGGTCGGTTTAATCGGTTTGAGCATCCCATGTGAACCCCTACATCTCACCCTCTCACAATAGAATTTCAAACACACATCTTTTGTGCTAAGTGTAATTAGGGTTTTGATTTGGGGTTTTCAAATTATTGATTTCGGGCTTCAAGAATTGGGGTATCGGCTCGGGCTTTTCTAATTGGTGTTAAAGTTTTTCTAGTTTTGGTGGCTTTGATTGATGCTCTTATATTTTATCGGGTATTATTCTTAAATTGAGCTTGTACTAGTTATCCAAAGTTGGTGTGTATTGAAGTATTAGTCTGTTTATATTCATGTATGTTTGTATGTTTCTATTTATTTAATTAGGGTTTTCTTAATCTTATTAGAATTCATTGTGCTCTTAATTTGAGTTCCTCGTTTGGTATATTCAATTTTATTTGAGTAATGTATGGTCTAATTTTTTTTGTTATTTTCACTCTCTCTTTTTGTTGTCTATCTATCTTTATTTCTCTCTATTTCTCTTCATTAACAGTGGCTATTGCACCCATATTTTTTTACGGAGAACAAGGTAATGTGATTTTTTACTGAACAGGAAAACATTTTGTTAACACTTGACAATACGACGGGTATTATTCATGTTGTAATTCAGTTTACACACAAAATTTGTTAAAATCTTTGATTTCAGAGGTTTACGTTTTCATTACTGCATTAGATTTTAGTTACATAGGGAGGGGAACTGGGGAGAGGAGGCGAGAAACAAACTCTAGACCTGATGTCCCCCTAGGAACAATTTTGTCAATGCTGACTGTTATGTTTGCTATATGAGTATATAAATGAGGTTTCATATAAATGAAGGTTGTCCATTTGAATGGAGGAGCAAGTACTTATTTGGTAAAGCTAGTTTACAGGTCAAATTATGTCCTTAGCTACATGTTAATGGGACCCTGAACAGATTGAGGCTACAAAATGGATGGTCAACAAAGTTCATCATTGAGGTTTGTTGATTTATGCAAGAGTATCATTAGTTATGGTCTCATCTTACTAAATTCATTTAGAATATGTTATCAGTTATCTTTTGTGCAATACATCTTTCACTATAATGCCTTGGTTTTTCTATTTTTAACTGTGTTATATGCTGCTGTTATTAGGTATAAATATTATGATGTTCTGTAAGTCGTGACTTTATATAGATTAATCTGCCTATATATGTTTGCTTAAATTTTTTGTTGCCTTTCTTGCCTAGATTGAAAATTTACAGGTCAGTATAATTCTCCTCAATCTAGATAGTTTGAAATATGAGTTTTTCTAGTAATTGGCAATGCAAAAATCTATTCAAAAGTATCCGTAGCTTGGTTGATATATTATTACTTTTGTCAAAATAATGCTTGATGAGTACTCTCTTCACATAGTTTGTGTCTAAAAATGATGTGCATGAAGTTAAACGCCCAGTGCAAGTTTTAGAAGCAACTCAAAGCATAAGTGAACCGGTGGGTAATTTTTATTGAAATGTTTTCCTTTGTTAGTTTAAAAAGTGAACATGAATGAATTTCACTTAACTAATTTACTACGATCAGTAATTAACCACATGCTAAACTAGAATTTTGAGAAATGGAGTTAAATTTTACTTTTGAATTACGTTTTTTTTTACTACAAGAAACAAAGTTTAAGAGACTGAGATTCGGTGTTGGCAACAAGTTTACCACGAACTGAATTTTAACTGTAATATCTTATATTTTCAGACAAGTTCTAGTTTGATTGAAGGTCGCTGGCAATTAATGTTTACAACGAGACCAAGAACAGCCTCTCCAATTCAGGTACTATGTCATCCTTTAGGTTTGGCTTTATTTTTGTTTGTGCATACCAAAGTAGGGGTCATGTGTTTTATATCTACTTGTTGGACTTACAAGGAAAGTATGTTTAGTGTTAGATTTTTATTTTTATATGCATTTGTACAAACATGTAATTTTTTTTATTTGTAAGTGTGACTAGTTTTGATCATTATTTTGGTTAATTATTAGAGCACACTACTGTAACTGTAAGTGGATGTTGTGTTCAACTATGAGTAGAACTTCATGATTAATGTGTGTTTGGCTTGAATTATTGACTCCTGATATTTGTTATTTGAGGTGTAGATTTATATCTTGTACTTCATGTTATGCATATCTTCATATGCTTATGTATAGTTCAAGAAACCAATTGCAAGTCATGTTGTAAGACATGTATAAAAACATGAAATACAGATCGGTGTCCTGCTTGTATTGAAAATCTACTTTCATTTATGCAGGTTTCAGGTATGCCATTCTCTAGGAAGAGGTATAAAATCTGGTATGGGTACACGTTATATATGGATTGCATGGAATGAACGGAAGTCTCATAAACACATCGAATCAATAATAATTTTGCTCAACTTTGCGTAACATTTTCATATTATAATGACAATGGTATTCTTTTTATGGATAATGCCCAACTTCTTAGTTGGATGGATTATTTTTACAATTATATTTATAGACTTTCATCATTTTTAATTTTAGATTAATGTGTTTTACTTTTTTAAGAATGTAATGTATTTGGTGTGCTTGCTTTGGAATAATATATCAAGGTATGTACTTTGACAGTGGTGTATTTTGGTAAATATTGCTTGTGTTTCGTATTATTTGGTAATGAAATGAAAATTTTATATATTTTTAGGGTATGCAAATTTATAAAAAAAATGGAAAGACGGGCCCACCTGCGGCGTCCATACGTGTGGCCCACCTGTGGGCTCTCAATATTTATACAGAATGGCCAACACCTGTTGTAACAATCGTCTAGTCCTATTACAACCCTCGATGATGTTGCATTAGCTTGTTTCCATAACAGATATTCAGGCTTGCAATAAGGTGTGTCGGTGTTGCAATATAATTCTTTCTCAATGGCTAAAATTACAACCCTCAAAAGCTTTGCCATAGCCTTTTTGGCACCGATATCAACAGTTTTTTGCCGTATACTAATGCTTGTTCGAAGTTGTAGTATGCAATATATGGCATAGTGTATATATATAAAGTGCATAGTAATGATAATGTTAGAGACCCACTGACTACGTCTTTGTCTTTTTTACTTATTAAAGAGAGTAAAAAAGTAATGAGAATCAAGGAACTTTAGCTTCAAATTTGGCCGAGTATAACGCGTGAGGTCAAGTTCTTGAACTTGTTCTTTTTAACAAGTTCAAGTGGTCAACCTTGTTAGATTCTTATTCAAGATGTTTACTTGAGAATTAAGAATAATTTAATAAATATAAGACCAAGCTTAAATAATATTTCAATATTCGAAACAAAGATCTTGACCACTTAAGGTAAATACGAGTTTAGAGACATTGGTTTTAAATAAAAAAAATAGTTGTCTTTTTTTACCTCCAGTTATAAACTTAAGTGCAAGGACTTGTAAAAGTGTAAAATAAAGCCAGTAACTCTTCTAAAGTTTCTACTAAGGCTCCAAAAAACACTACATGAATAAATCAAGAACAAGTACATTTTTATGCCAACAAGAAAGAAACATGAAAAGCAAAGCGTATAAAGCATAGATCTAACAAGTATGTGTCCAAGTACACTTAATATACATAAAATATCCAAATTATGACTCCTGAATATACAAGGTTCCAAGTTCTTCAAATAGAGAGTGGCCTACAAGAGAAACAAGATAGTTTTAAAGCCGAAGACCATACAAAATAGTCGCGGGAAAATTCACCGTAAAACTGTCGCAAGGGGGCTTTGCCTTGTAAATAGGCTTCTTAAGTAGGGTTTGGGGCCTTCTAAATAACGGTGAAGAAATATGTGTTTTTATGTGAGAAAAGGTGATGAAGAATAAGACAAAATCAAATTAAAGAATGAGAGGTTTAGGTGTATTTTTATCACCAAAAAGTAAAAAATTTCTGTTAAAAAAGTAAGCTAATAGGTTCCTAGGCTCAAGGAATGTCTGACACATTTTTCTCAATTTGGAAATGAATAATAACCGAACGGTTACTTACCGATGACCAAAATGTAGATTTTCAACGAAAATGAAAAAATTATTCCACAATTATGAAAATTTGGTAATCTCCAAAAAATGGTTAAAATATCACCATCAAATGGTCAAATTAATCTAGAAGATATGATATAAAGTTCAAGATTTCAAGTCTAAAACATATCTGGAGGAATGTTTTTTGGATTTTTCGAATGTTAATGGAGCGACTAAATACACATTTATCTTTACACACCAAATAAACAAAAGTTTTAACTTGACATATAGTAAAATATAATATTTCTTATAAAATAATCACTATTAGGTCTGAAAAATTATTAAGTATAATTAAAAAATAATTTTATATGAATAAATAAGGATTTACATGTATTCCAGATTTATGCTTATTTTGGAGTAAAAGATGTGTTTGGTCCTTTGGTATTATAAATTGAATTAAAATATTTAAAACTTATATTCAGTATGTTTATGATCAAAATATTTGGGTACGAAATGCTTTTAAATCAATTGAATAGTTTTAGATTGTAAAACGAGTGTTTAAAAGTTCTCCAGATTTTTCCTTTAGCCGTTACCTAAGTCTATTTGACAAAACCAAACTATTATAAAATATATCCTTAGATTGATAAATCTATAAAATATGTAGGGAAACATTTATGATTGATTTATCCAGAATATCTCAGTTCGACTCGATTTTGGAGAGTGGCCCACATAAAACCTTAAGAAAAGATTCAAACTATATTAGTGATAATACCTAAGTTAAGTCCACCTCTTTACTCTACATGTGAAGCCATGTCCCAAGACTCACGATGGGAAATCTATCATGTCCATAAAGTTGACTAATAAATATATACTAAGGTAAAGTTTTACCACCCAGATCAATGATACCCTCCTCCTCCATCATACCTCTTCCAGGTCAAGGATGTTACCCTCCTCCCAGCAGACTCGTATCTCTTGGACTAAGGTTATACCATCCTTTAGTACTCAAGAACAAGAGGAGGCTTACATGGAAGTAGTTAATATGATAACAAATCATAAAAAGAGACATGCCATCATGTCATGACTTTCACCAAAAAGGAGCAAATAGCTGGACTAGAAGTTAACAGGTAGCACCAACTATTATAAATACCAATGTAAGTCACATAAATGCAGACCCTCGAATTCACATAAACACTCTGATTCTCACATTTACTCTCACCACTTAAGCATTCATACCACTCATAAATAGCAACTCTCAAATGTCAAGTATTTATTTTCCAATTATTGTTTCTTGTTATTATCCACCACCGGTTACTTACTCTCATGCCGTAGGTGCTTGACGGCCACCAGCTTCTTTTGGGCATTGTTTTACAGATTCCCCGCCATCAGCTACAACACATCTCCGTGAAAACATCAACAGAATAGGGTAAATTTTGTAAAGTGAAGCAAGGTGTAATATTATTTGTCGCTAGAAGGAGGGGGCTTTTCTTATGAAAACCTCAATCAGTTTAACTTTACATTTCAGCAAAAAAATGGGAAATTTCGGTGAATAAAGATCAACTATATCCTTTAATTAGGTGTCATGTATTCATCAAGAAGAACATCCATGAAAATTAAAATTTTACACACTCAAAAAAATTTCTAATTCATTTCCTCACCTGTGTCGCCTCTTTGAACTATGAAGAAGAGTAATCTCAGAGAAGAATGTTTTACTAACTCAACTTCTTGTTCCAACCTTGCGGCCTCCTTGACGAGTGAGGGAATGTAATTTCAAAGTAAGAAATTTTACTGGCCCATGAGAGAAAATAATCTAAAAGCACATTAACTATTGTCTTTAAAATTTAAAAACATGTACTATCTCCATAACTCGCTAACCTCTTTTCTTGTCATTGTTGCCTTATTAGCGGGTGAGAAGGGTCCTCTTATAGAAAAGAATTTCTACATATTTATGAAATACTACTATCATAGCTCTATATATTCACCTACATTGGTGAAGAGGGTCCTCTCATAACTCCATATTTCATCTTATCTTCAGTCACAAAATCAAAACAAAAAACTAAAAAATTAAAACTAAAAACTAAAAAATAGTCTGTCTCTCGATACTCTCTCTCTTGAACATCTCTCTCTCGATCGAACCTCTCTCCCCTCACAATCTCTCTGAACTTCGGCCATCATCTCACCATCACAATCTCTCGAACCTCTCTCTCTCTCTCGAACCTCTCTCTCTCGAACCTGTCTCTGGAATCTCTCTCTCTCTCTCTGAACCTCTCTCCGCTCTCAATCTCTCTGTTAAGTCTCTTTCAGTTAACATCTCTGTTAGGTCACACACACTGTATAGGGGGTGAATACAGTGTAAAATACAATCAAATCGAACTTTAATATCTTAAGTAACAGAAAACAAACTTTATTGAAATAATAAACTCTATTACAGTATGGAACTGTTACCTCTCAGTGATGAACAAATATCACGAGAGCTGCTAGGGTTACAATGAATAATCTTCTCGAATATGATAACACTTATAGTGTAAACCCTATGTCTGTGTTTATATATTACACAGTTACAAGATAATCTCTAATTGATATGGAATATAATTATGTTTCCTAAAATATA
Organism: Apium graveolens; assembly: GCF_009905375.1. Classification (NCBI taxonomy): domain Eukaryota; kingdom Viridiplantae; phylum Streptophyta; class Magnoliopsida; order Apiales; family Apiaceae; genus Apium; species Apium graveolens. Next base: position 283,841,953 of record NC_133652.1, on the reverse strand, counting down.
TCAATCAGATATCTTTTCTTCCAAGTATTCCATTCTTCACGAAACTCCTTCTTCATGCATATCTCTTCTTATGTTTATCTCGATCTTCTTTCCTTTAATCAGCTACTGTCCTTATCTGATCGTCCTTCAGCACTTAAGTTCTGATATCCAACTTCTGATGATTATCTCCTGATAATATAAGTACTGATATCCTTAAGTCCTGACTTCCAGTATAAGTACTGATTCCCAGTTAAGTACTGATTTGTCCTGTTAAGTAAGATCTGAAAACTAAACATAAATCATATTAGCCATGACTATATCAAATATATCTAACAATCTCCCCCAACTTGTAAATTAGCATAATATACAAGTTTAACAGATATTTGATGATGTCAAAAACATTAAGTATAAATGCATGAGAATTAGACTAGATAACTACAACTTACAGTCCTTAAAGCTTTACCAATATTTAACTTCTGATAACAACTTCAGTCTGTACAAATATTAGAATTTAATCAGTTGTAGATCTTGACTTGGCTTCATCTTCTGATCTCTCTGATGTCAGGAGTTGTTCTGAGATAGTTCTTCAACAAACATCTCTCAACATATCTAAGTCATCAATCATCCTCCTTTTAGCATCTTTAAGCTCTGCAGTATCTTCACCAATTTGAAAGATTGCAGCCCTGAGATCATTAATCTTTGCTTTTCTTATATCCTGATCCAGTCTGATCAGATAAGCTTTATCAGACTCAAGATTGAATTCCACAGTCCTGTACCCTAGAAAGGTAGTTATAATTTGAGCAGTGTTGGGCTTCATTTCAACTATGTCACCCTTGTGATCTCTGTACTTTGGAACATATGTGCTGTCAGACTTAACAGAATAAAGCCTTTTCTGTCTCTGAATCCGATCCTTCAAATAGTTTGCAGCAGTTTCTGTCAATCTGTCATCCACTTGAAGTAAGAATAGTACATGCTCCAATTCTTCAAAATACTTCAATGGAATGGCATTTTGCCTTATATGATAAACCCTACCATCTGTCATGAAGTACAACAAGATGTGTTCTTTCAAGTAGGTATGGTAAACCATTTGTACAGATTTCAGTTGATTCAATCTCTCAGGAGTTGCTCCAATACCTGGTTCACTCAAGGAAGTTGGATCATTGGTAGTGTTCTGTATTCTTCTTTCATCAGCACTTCCCAATCCAATTTTATCTCTTGCTTCCTTTCCAGTAACTACTCTAGCTTCAAAACCACTTGCAGCAGTCTTTAAAGGTTGAGTCTGTTATGCTTTAGTGAATCCTGATAGGAGTGTCTTTGGTCTATCTTCTGATATCAAGTTAACTTGAGCTGTGTCAGAGGTTACTTGCTTCTTTGAAATATCAGAACTTACTTTATCTTGACTCTGAACAACTTGAGCCATGTCAGAGGTTGTTTTAAAAACTTTTCTTGAAGTCAGAGCAAGATCATCCTTTTCATCAGTAATTTCTTCATCACGATCTAAAAGTTCATCAGAACTTATTCTTTTACCAGTAGCAGAACTAATTCTTTTCCCAGTATCAGAACTTGTCCTGTGACTTGTGATTTCAGCTTTTCTTGATGTGAATCCTCTACCTTGACTATGACCTCTACCCGTTCCAGAGTTTCCTTGATCATCCTTTTCATCATCCTTCCCTTTCAGTGTCTTGTCAGTCTTGCATTTAGACTTAATTACTTTCTCCCCCTTTTTGGCATCAGCAGGTAGTAGAAGAGAGACAAGCAATTCCACTGAGGCTTGGATTTCATTAAGTTGTGATTGCTGAGAAGCTTGTTTTTTCAGAATATCATCAATCTGAGTTTGTTGATTATCTTGAGTATTCTCAATATAAGCAATCCTGTCAAAGGTAGGTTGGAAGAACTTTTTCTTATCAATCTTGTGAACTTGTTCTTGCTTCATTAGTTCTTCCCTTAAGAGATGTAACTCTGCATGAGTATTTGAATGAAGACCTTGTAAATGTTTAGTACTCAATGCAGTGACTCTAAGTTATGTTTTGAAATGATCAGTATTTAACATCTCATCAGCTTTTGTCAATTGCACAGCCAGATTCTGTGCAGTTGGAACACAGGTGACTGAGTTCCATTCTTTAGTCCACTCCTGTCCTGCAGGAGTTTCATTCCAAGGCACTGGTGCTTCTCTGGTAACAAACTTCTTAACAAGTTCAGACTTAAGAATAGTTTGTTGAGGAGCATGTCCTGAAGGACCTGCTGCATCAGCATCTGCATTTAGAGCAGCATCACCAGTATCTCCAGCATTTGCAGCATCAGAACTTACAGAATCAGTATTTTCTGATAAAACAACAGTGTGACTAGCAATGGAGGCTTCAGGATCCTCTAATTGCTGATTTGGTTCTAAGTTCTGATCAACAGCCATATCCTGATGCTCACCTAAAGTCTGATCATCAGCATCTAGATGCAGAGAAGGTGTAGTAGATAGCTCTGGAGTTTGAACAGCATCAGTAACATGTGTTGTGGATTGATTATATGTTGTTGGAGCTTCTAATAGAATTACTTCAGGCACAACCAAGTTGTGAACATCAATATCAGCACTTGTGTCTGGATCAACAGGAGATACAAATGGTGTGTTGGCCTTTTCAGAAACAGCTTCCTGAGATGGAGTTGATGGAGAAGAAGTGACTTTAGCAAATTCCTTTTCTTGTAAGATCAGAGATTCCTGATCCCCTTCCTTAGCTGCTTCCTCTTCATCATCTGAAACTGGCCTATTTGCCCTCTGTTTCTTGTATCTCTTTGTAGATTTGGATTCCATAGGAGTTTCAGGAACTGTCATTCTTCTAAGCCTCTTGAGAAGCCTAGATCCCCCAATTCCAGAATCCTTCTGAGAAGTCTCTTTCTCAGCTTCATTAATAACAGGTTCTGAAGAAGGAACCTGGTCCTCAGTATCAGATTCATCTCTCAAGGCAATCCTCCTTCACAGTAGGTACTGAGGTTGAGGGTTGAACTGTCTGTGAAGTGGAGAGATAGGATTTGATATATTTCCCGAGGGTTGGTTGAGTAGAAAGAGTGGTAGGTGCTGATGGTTGTTGTGGTGTTTGGGTGGTTGTTGTTGGTTGGACATCAGAATAAACAGAGCTATAAGTATCAGGATCGGAATTTACTAAGATCTATTTTACAGACTGAGGAATCTGTAAAGGTCTAACCACTGATTTCTTAGTGTCATCATTTATCAGGTCATTAAAGTAACGTTTTGCAACCTTGAAAGGTGGAGTTGAGGAACTGACTAATTGAGGTTCATCAGTACAAAAAGTATATATAAGTTGACAGAATCTAGCAAAGTAAACTACATTCCTATCCTCTGTCATCCTATCCCCAATAAAACTAATTATAGCAGTTGCAAAATTAAAATGAGTTTGGTTTATAATAGCATACCCGATGTGCTGACTCATTATAGGAAGAGCATCAAAATTTGAACACTTGTTCCCAAAAGCTTTAGTGATGCAGTCGAAGAAGAAGCTCCATTCTCTTCTGATATGAGCCCGTTTCAACTGCCCAAGCTTTGCCAAACTTTGTTCCTACCCCAAATGGGCCATTAAATCCTGAAGAGCTGATTCCTCTGGAATTGAAAAGGTACATCCTTCTGGCAGATGTAGAGCCTTGCGTATTATAGCAGGAGTGACTGCATAGGAAGAATCACCCACTTCGAAAACAATACTGGGAGTGCCATTTGTACCACCATTATCAAAGTGCCCAGTCCGCTAAAACGTCAGAACTTGTTGGCTCGAAAAGACTGAAGGCTGGGTCAATGCATACCCAATCTCACTGTGTGCAAGAAGATCTTGCACAAAATTTAATTCAGATGGAGCTTCAGCATGATCAAGAATTGCAGCATAGTTGTTTGGAACAAATTTAGCTCCATCAGTGATAAAATCCTTAGGTGCCATGTGAAAAATTTAGATTTAAGAGTGCCTGTTAGGTGATTGATAAAATGTCTGTATGAAAAACCAACGTTAGAAGAAGAAGGAGAGTAAAAACAAGTAGAGAGAAAAAGTATGAAGGGAAATAAAAGATTAAAAAAAATCCTCTATCTTTCTTACTTATATTCTGAAAAAAAAGTTACCGTTGGACACCTGTCAGACATGCAGTAATAACAGATAGTTAATAGGCTCGAGAAAACAGTAATCATTATTTACCCACTTGCCATTTTTCAAGGAAAAACCGTTCCACTTACCCAGATATTCCATTAATCAAGGTGAAACAGTTTTAATTCAAAATTGAAACCGTTCCCACTTATTTAATTATTTTTCACTGCAACATTAATATTCTGAAAATAAATCAAGTGAAAATGACCAAGATAAATCAGATGAGTAAGTACTGATAAGGTAAAATCAGAATTTAAATTAAAACATAATTTATATGATCATCAGAATATGAATATTTATCAGGTGTTATCAATGCATTACAAAATAACTTAGAGACAAAATCATGAAACAAAAACAAATTACATTAATATATCAAGTGAATACATTCATGAAATTGAAATTACATCAGTACTTGTACAAGACTTCCCTAAGCTGCTAAACCTAACATCAACACCCTTAGTCCTAGCTCAAGAAGCAGGGCAAGGTTGATGATGAAGAAAAACAGGAAGAAGAAAATAAATCATTTTTTCTTCCTACTCTCGACAAACAGAATGGCGAGTCGAATGATTCGCTCTTGTTGGCGGAGAGCTTCCAGCCTTTCCTCCTCCAATCGCTCCAGATGGCGATGGTAATCCATATAGAAGAACAGGAGGTGGGTGAGTACCTCCTGTGGGACAGAGTCCCATATCTCATCAGGAATGGCAGTGACGTGCCATTCCTGCTGCCACTCAGCACATCTTAGCTACATATTGAAGGTTTCGTAGTTCAAAAACATGTTGTATCTGACCATGGTGTTTTTGAAAGAAAAAGCATGAAGGTAAGGTGAGGTTGTGAGAAAATATTTGATGGGAAGGTTGATGTGAAGTGGTTGCTTATATAGGCAAGAGAATGCCAGGAGACACAAAGAAATTTAATGCTGACAGGTAGAATTAATTTTACCTCGTCTCCCCAGACTTGGAAAAAGAAAAACATTCATTGGAAAGAGAAAACCTGGTTTAATACGCACAAGAAGCAAGTAAAAGTTGACTGTTCAAGTACGAGTACCATTAACCCTAACCATAATGACTATTAATCTTCCACTTCAACATATTCTAGTTTGAACCGAGACTGTTATCAAATTTTATCCATAGATAAGTCAAGTAAAGAATTAGACTGTAATATCAGAACTTAGACTTATATCAGAACTTAACAGTCATCAGAACATAATTTCTTAACTCGAAAAAGGAATGCCTATATTAGTAAGTTCTCATACAAGTTCTGAGTTATATTCTTCAGAACTTAATCATTAGAACATCCAACCAGAACTTGTCCTCAGAATTTGTGCAATGTGACACAATGACTGTTTATCTAAAACAACATAGATCACCACAGTAATTTTCATCATTCATATGGAGTGATTAGTGTGTGCATTAAGCTAAATGTCAGACAAAGAGTAAAGTCCGATTCACTTTAGTACATCTTAGAAATAAGGCATAACTAAAACTTTGCTAAAGAGATGTCATTATCCTGAAACCTACTGATGAATGAGTTCATGCTTGAGTCTACCTCAACTATTTTGTGCTAATTTTATGCATCTTTTTAAAATTCCATTTCACAGTGGCTTCTCAGTGTAAGTGATTCATGGCTGCTTATCAGAATTTATGCTATTATCAGAGTATTTCTCCAGTAATCATAGAGTGTGAAAAGTCACCAAGAAAATATTTTGCTTTTCTAATGCATATTTACTTAATACCAGAAATGCACTTGGGTCGTCCCTTCCAAATTTTTACTCTAGATCTCAAAGGAGTACCTGATTTTATTCTTTGATCCTTTTACTTTTTCTTTTGATAAGTGAGGTTTATCAGCACTTAGTGCATTCAACAGATTTACTAGTATCACAACTTAACATATGAGTAGCATTATTCTAATTTGTGACTTAGTAATAAGATAGACAAAGTAAACTCAACTAAGCTCAATTTTCAGAATTTGCTTGTGTCAATAGATTTCCACAGAAATAATTACTTTTTACATGGGATCCCATGTTTATTGAAGACTACTGGGTCAGCATCTAGCACAGTTATCCTCATAGGATTGAATAGTTACTTAAACAGACATATCACTTATCAGAGTTTAGAACCACATATCAGACAACAGTCAGTACTTACACATTTGTCAATTAAGCACATAATACACAAAGAGATTAAATTCTATAAATACTGATCATAAAGTCTGATATAACAGAGCAAAACTAAACAGATTTAGAGAAAGAACTTGAAACCATTCCAAGTTCATTTACCAATCTTGTAAAACTGGCTTCACACAATGGTTTTGTGAAGATATCTGCTAGTTGTTGATCTGTTGGAACAAAGTGTAATTCCACTGTACCTTCATCCACATGTTCCCTTATGAAGTGGTACCTGATGCTGATGTGCTTTGTCATAGAGTGTTGAACTGGATTACCTGTCATAGCAATAGCACTTTGATTATCACAGTAAATAGGGATTTTGAAATATGTTAACCCATAATCCAGTAACTGATTCTTCATCCAAAGAATCTGTGCACAATAGCTTCCTGCAGCAATATACTCTGCTTCTGCAGTTGATGTGGAAATTGACTTTTGTTTCTTGCTGAACCAAGAAACCAATCTGCCTCGAAGAAATTGGCAGCTTCCACTCGTGCTTTTCCTGTCAATTTTACAACCTGCAAAATCTGCATCTGAGTAACCTATTAGTTTAAAATCTGATTCTCTAGGATACCATAATCCTACATTAGCTGTTCCCTTAAGATACTTGAAAATTCTTTTCACAGCTGTTAAGTGAGGTTCTCTTGGATCTGCTTGAAATCTTGCACAAAGACAGGTAACACACATGATATCAGGTCTACTAGCAGTTAGATAGAGTAGAGAGCCAATCATACCTCTGTAATCAGTAATATCTACTGATTTACTAGTATCCTTATCCAGTTTTATTGCAGTGGCCATGACAGTGGATGCACTTGAATAATCTTGCATTCCAAATTTCTTCAGCAAGTTTCTGGTGTACTTAGTTTGACAAATAAAAGTGCCTACTTCATTCTGCTTGACTTGAAGGCCCAGAAAATAGCTAAGTTCCCCCATCATACTCATCTTATACCTTGACTGCATCAGTTTGGCAAACTTCTTGGAAAGTCTGTCATTTGTAGACCCAAAAATGATATCATCAACATAAATCTGGACCAGAAGTAAGTCCTTTCCATGGTTGAGGTAGAACAGTGTTTTGTCTATTGTTCCTCTGTTGAATCCACTTTCCAGAAGAAACTGAGCTAAAGTCTCATACCATGCTCTAGGAGCTTGCTTAAGTCCATAAAGTGCTTTATCAAGCATGTAGACATAATCTGGATGTTTGGAATCTACAAATCCTGGAGGTTGTTCAACATATACTTCCTCCTCTAATTCTCCATTGAGAAAAGCACTTTTCACATCCATTGGAAAGACAGTAAACTTTTTGTGAGCAGCATAAACCAAAAATATCCTTATGGCTTCTAACCTAGCAACTGGTACAAATGTTTCATCATAATCAATTCCCTCTTATTGAGAATATACTTTTGCAACCAGCCTTGCCTTATTCCTTATAATTATGTCATCACTGTCAGTTTTGTTTCTGAATACCCACTTTGTACTAACAACAGATCTATTCTTTGGTCTTGGCACTAGGGTCTAGACTTTGTTTCTTTCAAATTCATTTAACTCTTCCTGCATTGCTTGCACCCAATAAGCATCTTGAAGAGCTTCTTCCACTTTCTTTGGCTCAGTTTGAGAGAGAAAAGAATTATAAAGGCATTCGTTTGAAGTACCTGTTCTAGTTCTGACACCTGCATCAGGATTTCCAATTATCAAATCAGGTGTATATGATTTTGTCCACTTCCATGCAGATGGAAGGTTTTCTCTAGAACTGGATGCTCCCCCATGATCCATGTTGTCTTCATTTTCATTTTCTGATGCTCCCCCTGAAACTATGCTCTCTGAGTTGGATTCTTCAGAATTTAGATTTTCAGCACTATCAGAACTTGACGAATCAGAACTTGAAGAGCCAGATAAATGTTCTGATGTTTCTTAGGATGTGGTAAGATCTTGAGTATGCTCCCCTCCATAGGTGCATCTTCCTTTGGCGTAGTCACCACAGTTTCAATGACATCAGAGTTTAATCCATCAGAGTTTACAGTATCAGGACTTAGACTGTCGGGATTTTCAGTATCAGAATTTGAGTCTTTATTTTCAAATCTCAGCTGATCATGATCAATAAAATCTTCAAGACCAGTAATCTTCTTGTCATCAAAGGAGACATTGATAGATTCCATGACCACTTTTGTTCTCAAATTATAGACTCTGAAGGCTTTTATGGAAAGTGGATATCCAACAAAGATTCATTCATCAGCTTTTAGATCAAACTTGGATAGCTATTCAGGATGAGTCTTGAGAACAAAACACTTGCATCCAAATACATGAAAGTACTTCAGATTGGGCTTCTTTTTCTTCACCATCTCATATGATGTTTTTCCTTGCTTGTTAGTGAGTGTTGCATTTTGAGTAAAATAAGCAGTCTGCACAGCTTCAGCCCAGAAATAGGTTGGAAGCTTTGCTTCTTCAAGCATTATACGTGCAGCTTCAATGAGAGTTATATTCTTCCTTTCAACCACTCCATTTTGCTATGGAGTTCCAGGAGCAGAAAATTCCTGCTTTATTCCATGGTTTTTGCAGAACTCTTCCATTATCAAATTCTTGAACTCAGTGCCATTATCACTCCTTAAGGTTTTCACAAAATCTTTGAGCAATTTATCCAGATGTTTGACATGATCAATCAAGATAGATGCAGTTTCACTTTTTCTGTACAAGAAATACACCCATGTGTATCTAGTGAACTCATCCACTATGACCAATGCATATTTCTTCTTTGCAATAGACATGACATTTACTGGACCAAATAGATCAACATGTAGCAGATGATAAGGCTCAAGAATTGATGATTCAGTCTTGCTCTTGAATGAAGATTTTCTTTGTTTGGCCTTCTGACAAGAATCACAAAGGCCATCAGGAGCAAATACTGACTTTGGCAGTCCTCTCACAAGATCTTTCTTGACCAGCTCATTTATATTGTTGAAATTTAAATGAGAGAGTTTCTTGTGCCAATTCCAGCTTTCTTCAATTGATGCTCTACTCATCAGACAGATTGCAGAACCATCCGTACTTGTTGAAAGCTTGGCTTCATAAATATTACCACGGCTGTATCCTTTCAGAACAACTTTGCCTTTAGATTTACTCACAACTTCCCAGTGTTCTTCAAAGAAATCAACATGATAACCTCTGTCACAGATTTGACTTATACTCAGCAGATTGTGTTTAAGTCCTGAGACCAGAGCTACTTCTTTAATGATGACATTCCCAAGATTAATATTGCCATATCCCAATGTTTTTCCAATATTGCCATCTCCATAAGAAACACTTGGGCCAACTTTCTCCACAAAGTCTGATAGCAAGGCTTTATTTCCAGTCATATGTCCTGAACATCCACTGTCCAGAACTAGAATATTTTTCCTGTTGTCCTACAATCACAAAGACCACTAATGATTAGTTTTAAGGACCCAGACTTGCTTGGATCCTTTGGCCTTATCAAGTTTGTTAACATTTGCAGCGGATTTAGCATTAGAGTTTATGTTAACATTTTTCTTATCAGAAGTTACACCATCAGACTTTGAATCAGAATTTACACTAGAAGGAACAATGGAAACTTTCTTCAAAGAAGGTTTAAATTGATAATAATCATAGTACAAACTATGATATTCCTTACAAGTATAAATGGAATGCCATAAACTACCACAATGAAAACAAGGATTCTGTGGTTTATATCTAACAGACTAACTCTTAACTCCTGATTTTGATGGTAAGGAGTTAATGTTCTTATTCTTCCTGCAAAAAGAAGCCAGATGGTTAGAACTTTCACAGTTATGACATATTTTCCTAGGAGCATCAGGAACAGGTTTATAATCATTGCTTTTATTCACACCTTCCTTTCCATTCCTATTTTTTCTAGGTGATTTTACCTTGTTTACATTTTTAACATCTTTCAGCTTATGCTTAAGCTGCTTCTTAGTCATTAAGCCTATGTTTATTTCAACTATCTTTTCATGTTTTAGTTTGTCAGAAATTAATCCCTCTCTAACTTCTGATTTATCATTATCAGACTTTACAGTTACAAACTTAACAGGTTTTAACTTTGGCTTTTGCTTAACAACAAGCTTAATTTCTACAGTTCCTTTATCATTTTTATCCTCTCCATAACCTAAGCCCTCTTTCCAATTTTCACTACTTAGCAAATTTTGAGTTGTTCTGCCAGAGTTAGTCCAAGTCCTGATTATCTCTCTTTCCTTTTCTAACTCAGTTTTTAGAGATTCATTCATTTTTAGCACTTCATCCCTAACATAAAAAATATCATCTCTATCCTTCTGAGTTTGATGGAACATAACTAACTCTTTTTCTAAGAAATCATTTCTTTTCTTAAAAGCAAGATTTTCAGAAGTTAATCTTTCACATGTTAAAATTTGATCTCTATAACTAACAAACATGGTTTTAAGATATCTTCTCAACTCATTAATATCATCAGTATGAAAAGCATAAGTAGTCTGAGGTACCTTTATTTCAGCAACTTCAGAACTGCTCTCAGCACTTTCTTTATCAGCATTTGCCATCAACGTATAGTTCTCCTCACTTTCAGAGTCTGAGGTGTCTGTCCAACTTTTCTGCTTTGTGACAAGAGTCTTGCCTTTGTCACCCTTTACCTTCTTGCAATCTAGGAAAATATGTGGCATTTCTCACCACAGTTATAGCATTTGGCATTGGTATAATATCCTCTATCAGACTTTCCTCCTCTGCCTTCAGATCTTCTGAAATTCTTCTTATCAGAACTTATGCCTTTCCTGGAAAACTTATTTCCCTTCCTGAACTTTCTGTATGCAATCTTTGTGATTCCTTTCACCATAAGAGCACACAACTTCATCATCTCCTCATCAGCATCAGTCTCAGGCAAGCTTTCAGAATTTGAGTCATCATCACTTTCAGAACTTGATGACTCAGTATCAGACTTTGTGAAAAGAGCTTTACCCTTGTCTTTCCTTGAGGTAGCTGCCTTGGGGGATTCTTCTTCAGCCTTAAGAGCAACTGTCCTTGACTTTCCTCCTTTCCTCTTGCTTCTTTGTTCCATCTCAAGTTCATGAGTCTTGAGCATTCCATAAATTTCATCAAGAGTTATTTCATCAAGATTGTAATTGTCTCTTATTGTTGTTACCTTCAAATCCCAACATTCAGGAAGAGCTAACAGGAATTTAAGGTTTGAATCTTCAAGATCATACTTCTTATTAACCAGTGACAGATCATTCAAGAGTTTGACAAATCTATCATATAAATCAGTCAATGATTCATTAGCCTTTGAGTCAAAGTGTTCATACTCTTGAGTGAGTATTGTCTTCCTGTTCTTTTTAATCGTATTCGTTCCCTGACACCTTGTTTCCAGAGCATCCCATATCTCTTTAGTAGTCTTGCAGTTAATTACCCTGTTTGACATTACATTATCAATGACACTATGCAGTAAGTGTCGTACCTTAGCATTCTTAGCAATTGATGCGATATCTTCAGCAGTATAATCACTCTTTTCCTTTGGTACGGTTTTTGCTGCTTCACCTGCAACTGCAACAGCGAGCTTGGTTGGTTTGTGAGGTCCTTCCTTGATTCTATCAAGATATTCTGGATCTGTTGCTTCCAGAAACATGGTCATCCTCACCTTCCATATGGCATATTCAGATGGTCTCAGTATGGGAACTCTGATGGTTTCATACCGACTTTGGATTTGTGTCTTTGGAGGTTCTTCAGTTTTGGTAGGCTTAGTTGGAGTTTCTGTGTCAGACATGATTGTGTTTGGATCTTTAACTGTATGTGTGTTAACAAATAAGCTCTGATACCACTTGTTAGGTCACACACACTGTAGAGGGGGTGAATACAGTGTAAAATACAATCAAATCGAACTTTAATATCTTAAGTAACAGAAAACAAACTTTATTGAAACAATAAACTCTGTTACAGTATGGAACTGTTACCTCTCAGTGATGAACAAATATCACGAGAGCTGCTAGGGTTACAATTAATAATCTTCTCGAATATGATAACACTTATAGTGTAAACCCTATGTCTGTGTTTATATATTACACAGTTACAAGATAATCGCTAATTGATATGGAATATAATTTTGCTTCCTAAAATATATATCAATCAGATATCTTTTCTTCCAAGTATTACATTCTTCACGAAACTCCTTCTTTATGCATATCTCTTCTTATTTTTATCTCGATCTTCTTTCCTTTAATCAGCTACTGTCCTTATCTGATCATCCTTCAGCACTTAAGTTCTGATATCCAACTTCTGATGATTATCTCCTGATAATATAAGTACTGATATCCTTAAGTCCTGACTTCCAGTATAAGTACTGATTCCCAGTTAAGTACTGATTTGTCCTGTTAAGTAAGATCTGAAAACTAAACATAAATCATATTAACCATGACATTATCAAATATATCTAACACTCTCTACTTCGGTAAGTGTTGTATCTACTTGAATCGAACTGGTCTTCTCTGCATGAAGACCAATTTTAAAAGTTGAGGATTTTTGAATTCAAAACCCTAATTTTGTAAATTGGTGTTTTTTCTAATTCGAAACCCTTATTTTTTTTATTAATTTAGTGTCTAAACTTGTTGCTAATACTTTTCTTCTTGTTGTATACAGGACATAATCTGAGAAAAAGATTTAAAATTTTAGGTAATTTGGATGTTTTTGGTTGTTCATTTGTATTTTTGTTTTTTTTTTATTTTTGTAAATTGTGTAAAGTTAACGATCCTTTTATCTCTACTGATTACATGGTATTTTTAACTTTAATCCTCATTTTTTTTGCTTTATTTGTGATTTGTGATTTGATTTGGTGTTGCTTATCTTATTTTGCTCGTTATAAATGTTGATATATTATTTTATTACCGATATGATTAGGTTTTAAATGTTTTGATTTGGTGCTTCATGCTTGTTATAGATTTATCTCCTTTATTTTATAGACAATTTATCGAAATTAAGTTGTTTGTATGCGAGCTCTGCCTGAGTACCGGAGGCTCATGACAATCAGCTTACGGAATTGGTGGCTTCAAAATACCAGATTGTAGCCACTGGTGTTTTCCTGGACCACCTGATACCTCGATCAACATCTAAAGACGGCTCTTCTTCCCTAGTAATCGACATTCATCCTTACAAATTTACCGAAAAATATAGAAAATCATTCTTTCACAACGAATAAGAATCGCTGCTTCTGTAATCAGCAGCAGCATAATTGCACATAATTTGCTCTATTATTTTTCTAAATGCAGAAGTTGCCACATTGCAAGATTATAATATTTATACATTCAGTATTAGATATTACATACTAGAATACATTCTTACGTACCTCCGACGTCTACAGACCTATGCTTTTGTGTGTGTGTTTTGAAATGATAATGAAAATCCAAGTTAAGTATATTCTACTAAGGAAATATTATCTGAAAAAGTTAATTCAATACCAGATTTTATTTTACATTAAATGAAAAATGTTGAAGATATTAACATGCTTCTTAATTCCAAAAGAAGTAATAAATTAAATTAAATTACAACAGATAACTACCACCTAATTAGACTATTGCACGGGTAGATGGAATTATGTATCTGTAATATTTACCAGAGATATCAAATTATTCATCGATGTAAACGAGGACTCATACATCGGTGAGTATAAATCTACTAACAAATCACTTGTACTCAACTCAGAGCTCTCTCTGTTTTCTCTCATGGCTGGCTTTAGTATCGCGGCAATTCTGGTGCTAACAGTAGATTCATATGTCCTTCATTACCAGTTTATAATCCCGCTAATTGTCCTTTCCTAATGTGCAGAGAATTTGATTGCCAGAAAAATGGTCGTCCCGAAAAGAATTATCTCCATTACAGTTGGCAGCTCTCTGCTTGTAATATACCAAGGTTGTTCACTTTCATTGCTTCCTTTTCTCTTTTAATTATTTTTAGTTATACAATTTTTACTCTAATATATACAAGTTAGCTCTCTGTTGTACATATATGTGATCGAGTCTGAGTACATCATCTAAATTGGTTGTATAACAATTTATGCATGATTCAACCAACTATGATCATAGAAATTTGTTGCTTCTAGAATAGCCATTTTCATTAAATACTATAGATGGTAGATTGGGCTAATCTAAAATGTCACTGCAATCTGCATCGGTTGCTGATGTCAAGTTTTTGACATATAAAAACCGCCCCCATATGAACAAATTATATCTGCATCCCTCACTCACATTTGTCGACATTCTATAGTCTTCATAGCTAATTATTAACATTAACTAATTACATGTTTAATCTCCAATGTTGATGTTATTTTCTCTATACGTTTGATGCAAAAGAATTTCTGGAGAGATTAAGAGGAAAAACACTCATGTTTGTAAGAGATTCATCGAGTCTGAACCAGTGGCAATCTCTGACTTGCATGATCCATACAACATTGCCCCAATCCCCATATATTTCCAATAAGATTGAAGGTCTTTCTAATTTTACATTTCCGGTTAGACCATCATCCCTCAGTACTGATTATTCATTCACAATTAGTACATAATTGCTGATATTATCTCTTAATGTGGTTCAACACTTGCCAGGATTACAAAGTTTCCTTGTTGTTCTCTCAAAATGCCTATCTTGTTGACATTAGAAGAGAGAAGATTGGACGAGTTACTATTTTTTGGTCTACTTAAAAGCTTCACACAAACAACTCCCTCCAAGGTTAGTTTTGTAAACAACAATATTCTAAAAACCCTAAAAAATTTAGTATTTTTTCTTTTATATCATATACCGGTTCTTGCCAGCTTACGAGCAACTTGACTACTTCCTTAAAATATTTCATTTTTATTCAGATTACTCGCACCTCTACTAGTTACATGATTTTTTTGTTAATCTGGAACCCTAAAAGTAACTTAAATCTTTTATTTTTTTGGTTATACGGGTCAATTTAGACACACTTCGACTAATCTTGAAGTATTTTTGTGATTATAGAGGTATTGATTTTATGTGTTTTTTTATTTTGTTAAAGAGTGGAACTCAAGTACAAACTACAAAACAAACTTCTATCTACCGTGGTGTAACTAGGTTTGTTACATTTACTTATTTTTGTTTATTTTTCACTTTCTATAGTAACATGTGCTACGTACTCCCTCCGTCTCATTTTATCTGTCATATTTTTTACGGTCAAATTCATCAAATCTGTAGTAGAATGATGAATGAAGATTTAAATATAACAAAAAAAGAGAATAAATTTAATGTCTGATTATACTTCCGTAATGTTTTTGTATTTAATATATGTAGTCCATGTTATAAATTACGAGTTCCATTCTCGCTCAAGAGATTGCTAAAAAAAAGACCAAATTCTATCTATTACTTTAAAAAAAAATCAGAAAAATATTCTCTAACTTGAGTTTCCTTTTCTGGATTCTGTCAAATCTTGGAATGGATTCACCTGCACTGTATTTGGGTAAGAGAAACTTTCTCAACTTTTACTTTTTATTCGTGTCATGATTTTACATTTAAACTGCTCCTTTTTTGTTTTTACTTTGTGTATACATGTTTCAGATTTTTATTCCTCACCTGATTTATATTGTATTTATCAGGAGGTTATGACAAGGAAGATAAAGCTGCTAGGGCTTATGATTTAGCTGCACTCAAGTACTGGGGTACCACCACCACTACCAATTTTCCTGTAGGTTTAAATTCTTTTAAGTTTATCCGTTTTTCAGATATGCACTGCAACAAAAATGACTAAATTTATAAACAGTATCAATCTGGTTGAATTTAGTAATCATTTAACAGGAATTGCACTAGCCAGGGGCCCAGGGCCTAGAATAATGTTATTAGAATTGGTTTTGTAATATTTCTCTTTTTTGAAAATTTTAGATTACTAGTTATGAGAAAGAGGTTGAAGATATGAAGCATATGACTAGGCAAGAGTTCATTGCATCCTTAAGAAGGTACATTGTGTTTTACTTCTCCAGAATGATGCTACCAAAATTAATTCTGTAGTGTAGATCAACTACAACTTTCTTTTTATTTTCTCAATTCAGGAAAAGCAGTGGCTTCTGTCGTGGCGCATCCATTTACCGTGGAGTGACCAGGTTTCAGATAAATCAAAGCAGTGGCTCAAGTACTGTAATTGTTTGCAAAAGGATCAATTTATGGTCACTTTTCATAAGATTTAGTGTTTACGGTTGAAGATGTCATCGTTTAAAGGCACCACCAACATGGGATGTGGCAAGCAAGGATGAGAAGGGTTACTGGAAACAAGGACCTGTACTTGGGAACCTTTAGTAAGCGTCTCTTTTAATCATCTTTATATGATAGTTTTAATTAATACTGAATTATTACTGATTGAATCATGCTTATCAGAAATGCATTTATATTAGGGGGAATGTGTGTGTGGTCTAATTAAGAATACTCTCCCGCAATCTTATTCAGTTTTTACCATGACTATTTAATAGGCACTCAGGAAGAAGCAGCACAAGCGTATGACATTTCTGCTATCAAGTTCCGTGGTCTGAATGCAGTGACAAACTTTGAAATAAACAGATACGATGTCAAAAACATTCTTGAAAGTGCCACATTGCTTATTGGTGGTGCAGCGAAGCATTTAAAGGAGGCTGAACAAGCTCAAATGACTCTCGAAGCTCTAAGGACTGAAGATAGTAGCCTTACTTCACATATGCAGAACTATGGTTCCCACCATACTACCTGGCCTACTATCGTATTCTAGAAAACGAAGTCTCCAATTACTATGCACTACCTGTACGCTGATAACCAAAGGCTCTGGTGTAAACAAGAAATACCAGATGTCGATTCTTCCTCCCAAAGCTATCAAGGATTTCACCAACTTCAATTAGGCAGCAGTAACCGCAACTTTTATCAACCTTCCGTGCTGCATATGTTTAGAAGCGAGAATGTAATAGTTTAGATTTCAGATCATATGTTTTACTATTTTGGTTGACGTTCTCAGACAATAATTACACAATTAGTGATGTAAAACTTTACACAATTTGGTCTATAAACTTCTTACACATCACTTTCAATTAAGAAAAGTTGATGTAAAAAAAGATAATATACATCACTTTAAGGTAAAAAACGGATGTCAAATAAATCCAGGTTCAAGTCTAAATGAAACATAGAATTCACTTTGTTTAAGATAAAACTGATGTCAAGTAACATTATAAACATCACTTTTAACCAAACAAAACTGATGTCAAAAAACATAATGTACATCAGTTTTAGACAAACAACTGATGTTAAAGACTAATATATTCAAGTCTAAATGATACATAGACATCACTTCATTCTAGAAAACATTGATGTCTATACGCTAAATTAGACATCACCTTTCATTAATGAAACAGATGTTTAATATGTAATTTTACATCACCTCTGTCAAAATTATCGATATTTTTGTGACAAAAAATATAGCTCAATATATGTTTAACATATTTTAATATGTGTTATTTAGTTATTAAATAATTTTGTTATAGCATTTTTTGTAAAAAATCATCACATTGACATCATTGTTTTTCATTAAAATCAATGTTTTTGTGAAAAAAGATAGTT
Organism: Apium graveolens; assembly: GCF_009905375.1. Lineage (NCBI taxonomy): Eukaryota > Viridiplantae > Streptophyta > Magnoliopsida > Apiales > Apiaceae > Apium > Apium graveolens. The sequence continues at coordinate 283,824,127 of NC_133652.1, read as the reverse complement.
CATGATATGTTTAACATGTTTAATTAGGCGTAATTTAGTTATTAAATAATTTATTTATAGCATTTTATGTAAATAATCAACACATAGACATCTGTTTTTTAAGTAAAATCAATGTCTAATCGAGTATAGATATCGGGTATTCACCGATGTCTAGAATAGACATCATCGACATCAACATCAGTTGGAAAATAACATAGACATCGGTCAAAAAGCGATGTCTATGGACTTTTTTCTTGTAGTGTAGGTGGGTGAGGGACGGTCTTCTCAAAGCCTAAATATTCATGATCCCAAAATTTAATCAATTGGGTCATGGAGTTAAATCAATTCACAACTTCTTATATGCCAAGAAAAATCATCACATTTTAAAATTTATAGATTACATTGGTAAATGTTCATTTGGCAACCAAGAAAAAATTCCATCATTCGTGAAATACCCTCTTCCAAGGAGGACATTATTACCCACAATCCAATATGAGAACTCTGCACGGATGACTACTTTACCTCGATAAAAAGTGAAGCATGGCTAATATAATTTTTATAAGGCTTCCAACTGATTAAAGTCATAATATTTCCATGTTTACTAATAATCGGGCTTACACTACAAGAAAACGGTCAATAGACATCACCAATTTCACATCAGTTGCATTGACGACCGATGTTAAATTGTTTTTGAATATCATTTTTTACAAAATCGATGTTAAAGTAATATTCACACAACAGTTGAAGTTACAACCGATGTCTAAATTACATTTTAAAAAATTAAAAAACACGTGATACATACATTTACGGTTACTTAAAACATTTCCCCCTTTTACATATAAATCATTTCCCCCCTCAACCCATTTTCATTTCCCTAGCTCTTCACAAACTCACATCCACTTTTCTTTTCAACTCACGCTCTACTCTTAATCTACACTCAAGAACATTCAAAACCTAATTCAAACCCATGATATACAATTACAAACCCTAGATAGAATCTTAAATCCAAACTTAATCGAGCCCTAACCCTAGATTGAAACACTAATTAGGTCAAACCCTGGATTCAAACCCCCGAATATCATATATCTTATTAGGTCGTAGCCTCGGTTCTTTCTTTCAACTTAAACACTCGGTTCTTGCATAGGAATCTTTAATCTACTCGATTGTGCTATTAACTATGTTGATTTGTAAGTGTTTCTCTAATTTTCATTTCAAACTTCAATTTTTGGGTTTTAATTGAACTTTTTTTACGGATTGGTTGATTCTTCATCTTGGGTCACCTACAAAGTATGTTGTTTTGTGATTTTATGTTATTTATGTATGCATATCTCTTTTTTAGTTGGTATATATTATGTTTTTGTTATATATAAACATGTTTCTCCAATTAAAATTTTTGTTTTTAATCCTTTTTTTGTTACTCTTCAATTTTTAACAGATTGTTTGTTTGTTGTTGTTGTTTATAGGCTTGTTTGTACTTTCTTGTTTGATGCGCTAACTTTCGTCGTTGGTTCGCTTGTTTCTTGCTTTTTTGTTCTTGTAAGTCTCTAAATCTATTATAATAGTAAGTGTTTCCTGATAATGAAATTTCCATTGACTTGATAATAATACTCATATATACCACTTACGTGTTAGATTATATACAATGCTCGATTGATTACTGTGGGATATAGCTGCATTATTTTGCAGTTGTTTTAATTTTTAAATTCCTTGTGTTAATAAGAACCTCTGATATATTATGATTTGAATCAAATTATGACTTTTGGGAAGTGAAAGTACAAATTTGAAGTTCACAATATGCTGCGACTTGAAAGGTTACAGCTTAACCGTACTCAGAAAACATCAAGTGAAGTGGTTGGATTGCCAAATGGGGATTTTCAGCCTTTTTTGTTGTTTCAATGACGGTGCTCAAGGTGCTTCTGCTCACTGCTCTTGGATCATTTCTTGCGGTGGACAGTATCAATATACTCGGCCATGATGCACAAAAACATCTAAACACTGTATATGCAGTATGATATATGGTCTCTTGCATCAATTTTTAGTACTTTGAAAGTAATTTGGAATAGTCAATAACTCTAAATTTATTAGAAATTAACATTCACGTTGTTACAAAAAACACAAACTTGAAGTTCGAGAAATATATGCAAATAAACCTCTTAGTACTTTGTTTCTTGAGTGTATATGATATTAAATTATTTCTTGTGGTTACATAGATTAATTTTATGTAAATAGGTTCTGGACTTCTGTTTATAATCATCTGAAAGGGATTTATGGAGAACTATGGTGATATTATACATTACTCATACTGCTCATGCTATGAGGAAATTTGTCAAGATATGTTAAAATGTGCCAAATATTTCGCATATAATGTATTTTAGGATAATATTTGAATTGATATCAATAGCTAAATGTACAGGCTAACTGTAGGTGTAATTCCTGGATTATAGGCTTGTTTGTAGGTTTTTGCTTGGGTATCACGATTGACATAGTTGTATATACTGAGATCAGAGATCAATGACAAGGCAAGGGGTTTTCTTCTCACCAAGTTTTCTCTCAGTTTTGTTATGGTATCAGAGCGAGGCTCTCTTTACTTAATCACACATATAGACCCCTCCTTTCCCATCACCATGACTGGCAAAAGTGAAACACCTTCAAAGGTGAAATCTTCTATTTATGATCTTCGGGCAAATGATATGCCATGAAACTTAATCACCCAAACACAGTTAAAGGGTGATAATTTTGATGAATGGACACCAGCGATCGGGACATCTTTACGTGCTAAGAAGAAGATTGGGTTCATTGACGGCAGCATAACTCAACCATCTGAGACGACGGATGAATACGAAGATTGGATTAGCGTCAATTTGATGCTTGTCTCATGGATTATGAACACCATTGATTCTAAATTGCGATCCACAATTTCATACCACGAATCGGCACGAGATCTGTGGATTTACATTCAGGAACGTTTTAATATTTCGAATGGCCCACGCATTCAACAACCCAAAGCAGAATTGCATACTTGTAAACAGATTCAGGGTATGTCTATTGAAGATTACTATGCTAAACTAAAGAAACTTTGGGAAGCATTGGTTGAAGTTGACCCCATTCCCATATGGGAATGTGGTAAGTGCACATGTAACATCGCTACAAAGCTTGAGAAGCGAGAAGAAAATGCAAAGGTACACCAGTTTTTGATGGGTGTAGATGATGGTTTGTATGAAACAAATCGCTCAACTTTACTGGCAGCGGATGAGATAGGCGGAATAAATAAAATTTATTCCTCTTTGATTCGAGAAGAACGGTTGCGTATGGGTACCAACCCAACTCCGAGCCTACTGGTGTGATGAGTTTTGCAGTGCAATCTGGTGGTGGACATATGAATCGTAACGAACCTCGACTAGAATCAAAAGAAGCTTCCCGTTCTTGCATGCACTGTAAACGAAGTGGTCATGAATTTGACTCATGCTTCCAACTCCATGGGTATCCAGAATGGTGGTCTGATCGTTCTAAGGCACCTGTACGTGGGTTTGGACGTGGTCGTGGCGGTCAACGGTCTACACAAATTAGTCGGCAAGGAAGAGGAAGCTTCAATGCTCCTCGGGGAAATGTTGCTTCTAATTCAATGCATCCTTCTGCTACTGCATCAACAGCTAAGCCAGCTTTAGGAGACCTTGAAAAGTCTAGTCTACTTGGTTTGACAGAGGATCAATGGCAACATCTAAAGGCTATGTTTCAGGGACAAACTCCTACTACTTCAAGCATGAAAGGTAATAACTTTGAGGTTCAATGGATCATTGATACAGGGGCTTCCAATCACATGACAGGTAACTTGTCTTTGTTGAATGACGTGCGTGACGTTCAAAGTCACGTTGGTCTTCCGAACGGTGCTACAGCAACAGCCATGAAAGCTGGAACAATCATTTTGGCTCCAAATTTGATCTTATATAATGTCTTATATGTTCCCAACTTTACATATAATTTGATGTCAGTATCACAGTTGTCGTGCGAGAACAAGTGCAATGTTCAATTCACTAATGTTTTATGTGTGATTCAGGACCACATTTCGAGGATGTTGATTGGAGCCGGTGAACAGCGCGGGGGGCTCTACTACTACTGTGGCTCGGTCAAGGCTTCTGTGTTTAATGCTAACAGTGTGGACTCACTTAATCTATGGCACCAAAGACATCCATCAATGAAGGTTCTTGAGAAGATTTCTCATGTCAAATCTGGTAGTGTTAAATCTAGTATGAATAAAGTGTGCGATGTGTGTGTTCGTGCCAAACAATCTCGAACAAAATTTCATATAAGTGAGCATAAAGCAATAAATTCTTTTGATCTTATTCACTGTGATTTATGGGGTCCGTATCGAACACCGTCTTCAAGTGGGGCAAAAAATTTCTTAACCATTGTTGATGATTATTCTCGTGCAGTTTGGATTTTTTTGTTAATTCATAAAACGAGGGTGAAATTGACTTTAATTTAATTTTTTGCCATGATCAAACGACAGTTTAACAAGTTGGTCAAGGTAGTACGTAGTGATAATGGTACTGAATTTCAATCACTACAAGCATTTTTTAAAGATCATGGTATTATTTACGAAACTTCTTGTATTGGTACACCTCAACAAAATGGGCGAGTTGAACGTAAACATCAACATATTTTAAATGTAGCTCGGACATTAAGGTTTCAAGGGAAATTACCTATAAAATTTTGTGGTGAATATATTTTGACTGCTGGTTATTTGATTAATCACACTCCTACACCTATATTAGACAATAAGACTCCTTATGAATTTTTGTTCGAAAACCTCCGTCTTATAATGATTTAAGAGTATTTGGGTGTCTTTGTTTTGGTCATAATCAATATCATAAAGGTGATAAGTTCTCTAATAGGAGTCGTCGCTGCATATTTTTGGGTTATCCCTATGAAAAGAAAGGATGGGAAGAAAGGATGACAACTGTATGACTTAGAGTCCGAAGAGTATTTTGTTTCTCGTGATGTTTTTTCTGAGAATGAGTTCCCCTGTTTGATGGAAGAATCTGAAACTCCTAGTTCTGTTGAATTGCCTTCAGTTATCGAAGCTGGTAATGAACTCTCCCATTCTGAAAATCCAGTGTTATCAGAACCTTCAAACGCTGCCTGTGAAAATGAAAATGAGGCTACTTGTGGGACTGGTGATGAAATTCCAGGTGACTCCAACGACAAAGGGGGATCCAACTCTCCTGTGGATTCAAACATTGATAACAGTTCCTCACAATTGGGACGTGGTCACCGTTATAAACAACCATCTGTTCTTCTTCGTGATTTTGTCACTCACACAGTACGTAGTATGAGCCCTTCCCCAGCTGTTGCACCTTCTTCATCGCATTCCTCAGGTACTGCTTATCCCATATCGAGTTTTGTAAATTGTGATAGATTTTCTGCGCAACATAGAGCTTTTCTTGGTGTTGTGACTACAGGTGTTGAGCCCAGAAACTATTATGACGCAGTCAAGAGTCCTCATTGGCGCCAGGCAATGCAAGAAGAAATGCATGCACTTGAAACAAATGAAACGTGGTCCTTGGAACCATTGCCACCCAATAGAAGGGCACTTGGAAGTCAGTGGGTATATCACATAAAATATAGATCAGATGGTTCAATTGAACGTTACAAAGCCCGTTTGGTAATCCTTGGCAATCATCAGGTAAAGGATGTTGATTATAAGGAAATTTTCGCTCCAGTTGCTAAGATGGTGACCGTACGTATTGTCCTTGCGGTTGCAGCTGCTCGTAACTGGGAATTACATCAAATGGACGTTAACAATGCTTTTCTTCATGATGATTTAGAGGAAACTGTCTATATGCGACCTCCTCCAGGATTTCGCACTAATCCTCCTGGTCTTGTTTGTCGTCTTCGCAAATCAATTTATGGTCTACGTCAGGCCTCTCGTTGCTGGTTTGCAAAGCTTTCCATTGCTCTTAAGGATTATGGTTTTGTACAATCCTATGCTGATAATTGCTTATTTACTTTTCATAGTGGGACTACTTCATTGCATTTACTGGTTTATGTGGATGATCTCGTGATAGCTGGCTATAATTTTTCTGCTATTCAAGAACTTAAAACTTACTTGAGCTCTTGTTTCCGCATGAAAGACCTGGGTCTTCTAAAATACTTCCTTGGGATAGAAGTAGCTCGGAGTCCTGCTGGCATTTCCTTATGTCAGCGCAAATATGCGTTAGACATCATTGCTCAAGCTGGCATGTTAGGCGCCAAACCAGCGAATTTTCCTATGGAGCTGAACCATCTTCTTGCTCTAACAACTAGTCCGTTCCTAGCTGATCCCTTGCCCTATAGACGACTAGTTGGTCGTCTAATTTACTTGGCTGTTACACGTCCAGATCTCTCATATTCAGTACACACTTTGGCTCAATTTATGCAATCTCCCCGGATGGATCATTGGGAGGCTACCTTACACGTTGTTAGATATTTAAAGGGTCATCCTGGTCAAGGAATTATGTTGCGTTCTGACTCGGATTTATGCCTCCATGCTTGGTGTGACTCTGACTGGGCTAGTTGTCCTGTGTGACTAGACGCTCTCTTAGTGGTTGGTTCATTACTCTCGGTCATTCCCCTATATCGTGGAAGACTTAGAAACAACATACGGTTTCTCGATCTTCTACTCATGAAGCGGAATAGCGTTCCATGGCAACCACTACTTCGGAGATTAAATGGTTAAAATCATTGCTTTATAGTCTTGGGATCAAACATTCTACACCTGTCAAGCTATATTGTGATAGTCAAGTTGCTCTTCATATTGCAGCGAATCCAGTCTTCCATGAGCGAACTAAACATATCAAAATTGACTGTCATTTTGTGCGAGATGCTATTCTTGATGGCTTGATTCGACGAACCTACGTGCCTACGCATACTCAACTCGCAGACATATTCACCAAAGCACTCGGACGCTCTCACCATGAATCTTTTCTTGGCAAGCTGGGCATACACGATTTGCATGCTCCAACTTGAGGGGGGTGTCAAGATATGTTAAAATGTGCCAGATATTTCGCATATAATGTATTTTAGGATAATATTTGAATTGATATCAATAGCTAAATGTACAGGCTGACTGTAGGTGTAATTCCTGGATTATAGGCTTGTTTGTAGGTTTTTGCTTGGGTATCACGATTGACATAGTTGTATATATTGAGATCAGAGATCAATGACAAGGCAAGGGGTTTTCTCCTCATCAAGTTTTCTCTCAGTTTTGTAAAAAAAATTTAGTTTAGCGTACTCTTGTTCTTTTTGTTGTTGAGTTATAGTTCAAACATATACTTGACCTCTTGCAGGAATGGAGCCATCCCACTTGTCACTCTGATAATTGGTGCATGCATACCCCTTGTACCAGTTTGTCCTTCAGCGTCAGTTTGCACTTTCACCTGGGATGAATATAGGTATACTCATCAATCCTCTCTTTAATTATTTAGGAAAATATAATAAGTAATCTGGCTTCATTGACATCTGGGGAATATAAAGAAAAAAAAATTAAGTGTGTTGAACTCGTCTCTGTTCGGTGTGACAGGAACCATGATATAGTTGATCGGAAAAGGTGAAAGCGAGTGTTCTATGATTATGTTGTGTTGTTACGCTTGTGCTTTGGTGTCACTCTCTTTTTGGTGTACTTCCTTCATGTGGCTGGTTCGTTATGTTTTGCTGATCTACAGTATTACATTCCCTCGTCTTTCATAGAAGTGTAGTTCTTTCCGTTCTTTTACATGTGAAACATAAATTATTGCTACCACCTAAACAATCTGTTGTGAGTAATTTAAATTCCTTCAGCTAAAACAAAATAATTACCATGAAACTCAGTTTTTAAGAACCAAGGTTGGTAGTGAAGAATTACAAAATTTAGATAACACCAAGGTTCATCATCGGATACTCTACTTGTTTGCAAATAATGTAACAGAGGAAAATCAGAACACATATTTGATATGTTCATCGAGCTACAATATTATTATACTAAAGTGTGTGAGATGGTTCCTCCCTGCAGGATGTATGAGTTAAGGAACTATTTTGTTAAGTACGTTTGGAATTATTTACTTGCTGACTTCATATTTTATGACACTAGATGTTACCGGGGATACTGTTTTGAGGGCCTTGCGACAGAAGGTCCAAGAAGAGCTGAAGGAGAGGGGATACATCGCATAGATTATAATGCATTGAGTCCCAAATTATGGATCAACATATATACTTGATGATGGTGGACGACTTATACGCACAGAGCGCTCAAGGACAACAGATATAGCAGAGAGTTAAAACTAAGGGTTACTGGCAGGTAACACAGTAACATGGATATAACTCCAAAATCCACTGCTAGTCGTTATTTCATATCTTCACGACCAGACTACCTCGCTTCTTTTCTTAAAATCTTCCATTTTCTGTACACTTAATGCCACCATTTCTATTTTATGGTTGTAACTGAAGAAGAGATAATTCAAGTATTTGGTATTTAGTTCAATAAGCGATTAATTTGGGAACCAACTCTTCAATTTTTACGTAATGGTAAGAGTTTTCCATGTGACTCTTTATTTGTATGTAATTTAGAAGATGACAATTGACAGGGAGAAGTTTGTCTTGCTTTTGCGGACGAGATGTTGGGCTGGATATACAGAACTATCAAAGAGAGTAGGATTATTAAATTTGTGCATTAAACTTTCGGTGTTCTACTACACAAATGAAATTATTTCTTTTTAATTTCTATGCCTTACCATGATTATTATCCATCTTGACGATCAATACTTTTTATTTGAAATCAGATGAGCAAGGTTTTTGGTGTATAAAAACAAGGGATACTCTGATCAGCACAGGAAGTAAATTCCCCTTGTTTCCTATAACAGATTTTGTATATATAGATATGGACTATTTAAACAGCTCATAACAAAAGACGGAAAAGAAGAAGATGCAGAAAGTTGGCTTGAGGTGATAAGATTCCACTTGTTGCTTTCTTTTAGGCTTCACCATGCATCCGATTTAGCAATAAAGAAGGCATTCTTTTGGATGTTTCAAGAAGAATGTATACATTATGGGATGTAGTAGATGATTTGGAATTATAAATTGCAGAACATTATGTATTGCTTAGTTTGGTGATATTCATGGCAATTTGAAAGCTTTTTGCGAAAATTTATTTTTGGTATTTTTTGGTAATTTTTTGGGCACATAATAAATGTATATAACCTAGCATCCAGATGCTTAAAAACCTATGTTAAACATAATAATAATACATCATATTGTGCCTTTAAGACATCAGTTATTGATGTCTATTTTGACACTTTATTGGGTTATTTCACATCTGTTACACACTGATGTGAAAAGGAGTATATAACATCCGTTCCAAAGGAGAATCGATGTCGTAAAATACTATAGACGTCGGTATGGTTTTGAAACCGATGTGTCATAGATAAATAGACATCTGTTTATGAGTAAAAACTGATGTATAAAATGCTCTTTACATTGGTGCAAAATCGATGTGAAAAACTATGAATTTTCTCTACACCCACCTAGACAGCAGTTTTGAAATTTTTCGATATGGGTGCAGAACTGATATTTATTGACCCTTTTCTTTTAGAGTTAATGTCAAGTACTCATAGCATGCCTCAACCTGGACAGGAATTTGATCTAAATGTTCAAACATCTCTCAATCTTCAGTAATTTTTAGATTTTGGTAAGGCAAACAACATGAGATTATGTTATAGAAGACAATATTCACACCATCCTTGCAGTCAAAGTTGGTCGAGTCAAAAAAGATATTTTAGATAGTTCTTGTCTATTTAAAGAATGAAAAATAATTGCAATTCAAGGTCAATAATCTGTGAATATTATCCTTGAAGACTCTACTTAGATGACACCCATTACTAACTACTTAAAGGAGAGTGTGCTACCCTCTAGAAGATGTGTTCGACCCTCAATTCTCACACTCATTAACCCTGAGATGGTTTTTATATTGAATGAGAAAAATTCATGAGAGGATTTATAGAATCACATGGAAGAAAAGTCTATTTCTCAAAACTATTTAAGGCAAGGATAGTTTTGGATCACCCTAATTAAGGAGTGCATAGTTTGGTCATAAAGTACAACACGACAAAGATCAGAAAATTTGATGAAAGAGACTTAGTTACGAACTACGGCAACCTTTAACATGCAATATACATGTAAACTCATGCCTTACTAGGAAGGTACCTACAAGGTGAAGAAAATGCTATATTCGGGCTGTTACAAGTTAGAGAGATCGGATGACAAATAGGCCAACAACACTTGGTTTGATAACAAGATGTCAAATATTTCACATAATAGAAGTTCAAATACTTTTGCTTATACACTAAAGTGTTGAAGACAATATTATATGAGACTTTTCAACACTGTATCTTAAACATAAATCTCAGATACAATTAAGTGAACTATATCATCTCATAAGTTTCATATAAACACAAAGCTAGTAAAGAATCTTAGACACAATTACAAAACGTGAGACACAATTAGATCTGGATTATTTTAACAAATAAATTATAATTAAATATAATTCTAAATTTCACTGTACACTCTTGTTAATGGAATTTATCATAGAATCGATTAAAATCATAATTAATTTTTTTTTAATAAAATAATGAGTTGTTAAAATAAATTATAAAATTATAATCTTTTATGAAAAAGATTAACAAATTACAATATTTTTTTAAAAATAAATTATAATCCTAAATTATACCGCAAATTATTTTCGGTGGTTTATATGTGAAATCAACCAAAATGATCATTCCATTTTTTAGTATAATAACTAGTTGTTAAATATATATTCTAATATTTATAATAATATATTATTTTATAATCAAATGATTATATAATCATAGTATTTTAATTTTAATTTTAATTTTCATAATGTAAAACAAAGTGAAACAAATATAAATTGACACTCATAAATACAACCAATGATAGTTAAATTTAGTGCCATGTCAGCGATCAGCGTGATTTAGATCCAATGCACCAAATTCAACCACTTGAAAAATAATCTAAAGGTTGATTTTGTATTTTATAAAAACTAAACTATAAATAAAGAAAAATAAAACCTGAACCCCCACCCCACTCATCACCCCCCTTTTCCCTCCCCCCCCCTCCTTTTCTCTTCTTTTTTTTGGGTTAATTTCTTTTTTTTTTCCGGTCAACCTCCTTTTCGTCATTTACCAATCCACTTCTCTTCTATTTTTCTACAACTCATATAAACATGCACATCCCAAAATTCATCTTTTATCTTTATTTTCCGAACAAAAAATTAGGTGGGTCTTTGAAATTTTGTGTTTTAATTTCATTTTTGAATATGGGTTTGTGTTCAGGAAAGTTGGAGGAGTATGTATATGAAAATTTAAAAGTGCAAACTTGAAATTTGTGTAAAATCGAATTTGGTATGATTTTTGATTCATTGTTTTGTTCTTGATAATTTTTTTATGTTAATATAATTGTTGATAACCATTTGTATATGTTATTAGCTTTGTTTTGTGATATTAAGTGTCGAATAAGATTAATATGATTTTGAATTTGACCGGAAAAGTTACCATTTTGATCGGAAAATGAATTATATCAATGATATGTTATTGTTGGAGTCATTTTGCGATTGTGGGCAACTTGACTACTTCCTTAAAATATTTCATTTTTATTCAGATTACTCGCACCTCTACTAGTTACATGATTTTTTTGTTAATCTGGAACCCTAAAAGTAACTTAAATCTTTTATTTTTTTGGTTATACGGGTCAATTTAGACACACTTCGACTAATCTTGAAGTATTTTTGTGATTATAGAGGTATTGATTTTATGTGTTTTTTTATTTTGTTAAAGAGTGGAACTCAAGTACAAACTACAAAACAAACTTCTATCTACCGTGGTGTAACTAGGTTTGTTACATTTACTTATTTTTGTTTATTTTTCACTTTCTATAGTAACATGTGCTACGTACTCCCTCCGTCTCATTTTATCTGTCATATTTTTTACGGTCAAATTCATCAAATCTGTAGTAGAATGATGAATGAAGATTTAAATATAACAAAAAAAGAGAATAAATTTAATGTCTGATTATACTTCCGTAATGTTTTTGTATTTAATATATGTAGTCCATGTTATAAATTACGAGTTCCATTCTCGCTCAAGAGATTGCTAAAAAAAAGACCAAATTCTATCTATTACTTTAAAAAAAAATCAGAAAAATATTCTCTAACTTGAGTTTCCTTTTCTGGATTCTGTCAAATCTTGGAATGGATTCACCTGCACTGTATTTGGGTAAGAGAAACTTTCTCAACTTTTACTTTTTATTCGTGTCATGATTTTACATTTAAACTGCTCCTTTTTTGTTTTTACTTTGTGTATACATGTTTCAGATTTTTATTCCTCACCTGATTTATATTGTATTTATCAGGAGGTTATGACAAGGAAGATAAAGCTGCTAGGGCTTATGATTTAGCTGCACTCAAGTACTGGGGTACCACCACCACTACCAATTTTCCTGTAGGTTTAAATTCTTTTAAGTTTATCCGTTTTTCAGATATGCACTGCAACAAAAATGACTAAATTTATAAACAGTATCAATCTGGTTGAATTTAGTAATCATTTAACAGGAATTGCACTAGCCAGGGGCCCAGGGCCTAGAATAATGTTATTAGAATTGGTTTTGTAATATTTCTCTTTTTTGAAAATTTTAGATTACTAGTTATGAGAAAGAGGTTGAAGATATGAAGCATATGACTAGGCAAGAGTTCATTGCATCCTTAAGAAGGTACATTGTGTTTTACTTCTCCAGAATGATGCTACCAAAATTAATTCTGTAGTGTAGATCAACTACAACTTTCTTTTTATTTTCTCAATTCAGGAAAAGCAGTGGCTTCTGTCGTGGCGCATCCATTTACCGTGGAGTGACCAGGTTTCAGATAAATCAAAGCAGTGGCTCAAGTACTGTAATTGTTTGCAAAAGGATCAATTTATGGTCACTTTTCATAAGATTTAGTGTTTACGGTTGAAGATGTCATCGTTTAAAGGCACCACCAACATGGGATGTGGCAAGCAAGGATGAGAAGGGTTACTGGAAACAAGGACCTGTACTTGGGAACCTTTAGTAAGCGTCTCTTTTAATCATCTTTATATGATAGTTTTAATTAATACTGAATTATTACTGATTGAATCATGCTTATCAGAAATGCATTTATATTAGGGGGAATGTGTGTGTGGTCTAATTAAGAATACTCTCCCGCAATCTTATTCAGTTTTTACCATGACTATTTAATAGGCACTCAGGAAGAAGCAGCACAAGCGTATGACATTTCTGCTATCAAGTTCCGTGGTCTGAATGCAGTGACAAACTTTGAAATAAACAGATACGATGTCAAAAACATTCTTGAAAGTGCCACATTGCTTATTGGTGGTGCAGCGAAGCATTTAAAGGAGGCTGAACAAGCTCAAATGACTCTCGAAGCTCTAAGGACTGAAGATAGTAGCCTTACTTCACATATGCAGAACTATGGTTCCCACCATACTACCTGGCCTACTATCGTATTCTAGAAAACGAAGTCTCCAATTACTATGCACTACCTGTACGCTGATAACCAAAGGCTCTGGTGTAAACAAGAAATACCAGATGTCGATTCTTCCTCCCAAAGCTATCAAGGATTTCACCAACTTCAATTAGGCAGCAGTAACCGCAACTTTTATCAACCTTCCGTGCTGCATATGTTTAGAAGCGAGAATGTAATAGTTTAGATTTCAGATCATATGTTTTACTATTTTGGTTGACGTTCTCAGACAATAATTACACAATTAGTGATGTAAAACTTTACACAATTTGGTCTATAAACTTCTTACACATCACTTTCAATTAAGAAAAGTTGATGTAAAAAAAGATAATATACATCACTTTAAGGTAAAAAACGGATGTCAAATAAATCCAGGTTCAAGTCTAAATGAAACATAGAATTCACTTTGTTTAAGATAAAACTGATGTCAAGTAACATTATAAACATCACTTTTAACCAAACAAAACTGATGTCAAAAAACATAATGTACATCAGTTTTAGACAAACAACTGATGTTAAAGACTAATATATTCAAGTCTAAATGATACATAGACATCACTTCATTCTAGAAAACATTGATGTCTATACGCTAAATTAGACATCACCTTTCATTAATGAAACAGATGTTTAATATGTAATTTTACATCACCTCTGTCAAAATTATCGATATTTTTGTGACAAAAAATATAGCTCAATATATGTTTAACATATTTTAATATGTGTTATTTAGTTATTAAATAATTTTGTTATAGCATTTTTTGTAAAAAATCATCACATTGACATCATTGTTTTTCATTAAAATCAATGTTTTTGTGAAAAAAGATAGTTCATGATATGTTTAACATGTTTAATTAGGCGTAATTTAGTTATTAAATAATTTATTTATAGCATTTTATGTAAATAATCAACACATAGACATCTGTTTTTTAAGTAAAATCAATGTCTAATCGAGTATAGATATCGGGTATTCACCGATGTCTAGAATAGACATCATCGACATCAACATCAGTTGGAAAATAACATAGACATCGGTCAAAAAGCGATGTCTATGGACTTTTTTCTTGTAGTGTGGGTGGGTGAGGGACGGTCTTCTCAAAGCCTAAATATTCATGATCCCAAAATTTAATCAATTGGGTCATGGAGTTAAATCAATTCACAACTTCTTATATGCCAAGAAAAATCATCACATTTTAAAATTTATAGATTACATTGATAAATGTTCATTTGGCAACCAAGAAAAAATTCCATCATTCGTGAAATACCCTCTTCCAAGGAGGACATTATTACCCACAATCCAATATGAGAACTCTGCACGGATGACTACTTTACCTCGATAAAAAGTGAAGCATGGCTAATATAATTTTTATAAGGCTTCCAACTGATTAAAGTCATAATATTTCCATGTTTACTAATAATCGGGCTTACACTACAAGAAAACGGTCAATAGACATCACCAATTTCACATCAGTTGCATTGACGACCGATGTTAAATTGTTTTTGAATATCATTTTTTACAAAATCGATGTTAAAGTAATATTCACACAACAGTTGAAGTTACAACCGATGTCTAAATTACATTTTAAAAAATTAAAAAACACGTGATACATACATTTACGGTTACTTAAAACATTTCCCCCTTTTACATATAAATCATTTCCCCCCTCAACCCATTTTCATTTCCCTAGCTCTTCACAAACTCACATCCACTTTTCTTTTCAACTCACGCTCTACTCTTAATCTACACTCAAGAACATTCAAAACCTAATTCAAACCCATGATATACAATTACAAACCCTAGATAGAATCTTAAATCCAAACTTAATCGAGCCCTAACCCTAGATTGAAACACTAATTAGGTCAAACCCTGGATTCAAACCCCCGAATATCATATATCTTATTAGGTCGTAGCCTCGGTTCTTTCTTTCAACTTAAACACTCGGTTCTTGCATAGGAATCTTTAATCTACTCGATTGTGCTATTAACTATGTTGATTTGTAAGTGTTTCTCTAATTTTCATTTCAAACTTCAATTTTTGGGTTTTAATTGAACTTTTTTTACGGATTGGTTGATTCTTCATCTTGGGTCACCTACAAAGTATGTTGTTTTGTGATTTTATGTTATTTATGTATGCATATCTCTTTTTTAGTTGGTATATATTATGTTTTTGTTATATATAAACATGTTTCTCCAATTAAAATTTTGTTTTTAATCCTTTTTTTGTTACTCTTCAATTTTTAACAGATTGTTTGTTTGTTGTTGTTGTTTATAGGCTTGTTTGTACTTTCTTGTTTGATGCGCTAACTTTCGTCGTTGGTTCGCTTGTTTCTTGCTTTTTTGTTCTTGTAAGTCTCTAAATCTATTATAATAGTAAGTGTTTCCTGATAATGAAATTTCCATTGACTTGATAATAATACTCATATATACCACTTACGTGTTAGATTATATACAATGCTCGATTGATTACTGTGGGATATAGCTGCATTATTTTGCAGTTGTTTTAATTTTTAAATTCCTTGTGTTAATAAGAACCTCTGATATATTATGATTTGAATCAAATTATGACTTTTGGGAAGTGAAAGTACAAATTTGAAGTTCACAATATGCTGCGACTTGAAAGGTTACAGCTTAACCGTACTCAGAAAACATCAAGTGAAGTGGTTGGATTGCCAAATGGGGATTTTCAGCCTTTTTTGTTGTTTCAATGACGGTGCTCAAGGTGCTTCTGCTCACTGCTCTTGGATCATTTCTTGCGGTGGACAGTATCAATATACTCGGCCATGATGCACAAAAACATCTAAACACTGTATATGCAGTATGATATATGGTCTCTTGCATCAATTTTTAGTACTTTGAAAGTAATTTGGAGTAGTCAATAACTCTAAATTTATTAGAAATTAACATTCACGTTGTTACAAAAAACACAAACTTGAAGTTCGAGAAATATATGCAAATAAACCTCTTAGTACTTTGTTTCTTGAGTGTATATGATATTAAATTATTTCTTGTGGTTACATAGATTAATTTTATGTAAATAGGTTCTGGACTTCTGTTTATAATCATCTGAAAGGGATTTATGGAGAACTATGGTGATATTATACATTACTCATACTGCTCATGCTATGAGGAAATTTGTCAAGATATGTTAAAATGTGCCAAATATTTCGCATATAATGTATTTTAGGATAATATTTGAATTGATATCAATAGCTAAATGTATAGGCTAACTGTAGGTGTAATTCCTGGATTATAGGCTTGTTTGTAGGTTTTTGCTTGGGTATCACGATTGACATAGTTGTATATACTGAGATCAGAGATCAATGACAAGGCAAGGGGTTTTCTTCTCACCAAGTTTTCTCTCAGTTTTGTTATGGTATCAGAGCGAGGCTCTCTTTACTTAATCACACATATAGACCCCTCCTTTCCCATCACCATGACTGGCAAAAGTGAAACACCTTCAAAGGTGAAATCTTCTATTTATGATCTTCGGGCAAATGATATGCCATGAAACTTAATCACCCAAACACAGTTAAAGGGTGATAATTTTGATGAATGGACACCAGCGATCGGGACATCTTTACGTGCTAAGAAGAAGATTGGGTTCATTGACGGCAGCATAACTCAACCATCTGAGACGACGGATGAATACGAAGATTGGATTAGCGTCAATTTGATGCTTGTCTCATGGATTATGAACACCATTGATTCTAAATTGCGATCCACAATTTCATACCACGAATCGGCACGAGATCTGTGGATTTACATTCAGGAACGTTTTAATATTTCGAATGGCCCACGCATTCAACAACCCAAAGCAGAATTGCATACTTGTAAACAGATTCAGGGTATGTCTATTGAAGATTACTATGCTAAACTAAAGAAACTTTGGGAAGCATTGGTTGAAGTTGACCCCATTCCCATATGGGAATGTGGTAAGTGCACATGTAACATCGCTACAAAGCTTGAGAAGCGAGAAGAAAATGCAAAGGTACACCAGTTTTTGATGGGTGTAGATGATGGTTTGTATGAAACAAATCGCTCAACTTTACTGGCAGCGGATGAGATAGGCGGAATAAATAAAATTTATTCCTCTTTGATTCGAGAAGAACGGTTGCGTATGGGTACCAACCCAACTCCGAGCCTACTGGTGTGATGAGTTTTGCAGTGCAATCTGGTGGTGGACATATGAATCGTAACGAACCTCGACTAGAATCAAAAGAAGCTTCCCGTTCTTGCATGCACTGTAAACGAAGTGGTCATGAATTTGACTCATGCTTCCAACTCCATGGGTATCCAGAATGGTGGTCTGATCGTTCTAAGGCACCTGTACGTGGGTTTGGACGTGGTCGTGGCGGTCAACGGTCTACACAAATTAGTCGGCAAGGAAGAGGAAGCTTCAATGCTCCTCGGGGAAATGTTGCTTCTAATTCAATGCATCCTTCTGCTACTGCATCAACAGCTAAGCCAGCTTTAGGAGACCTTGAAAAGTCTAGTCTACTTGGTTTGACAGAGGATCAATGGCAACATCTAAAGGCTATGTTTCAGGGACAAACTCCTACTACTTCAAGCATGAAAGG
This sequence comes from Apium graveolens, assembly GCF_009905375.1. Taxonomy (NCBI): domain Eukaryota; kingdom Viridiplantae; phylum Streptophyta; class Magnoliopsida; order Apiales; family Apiaceae; genus Apium; species Apium graveolens. The sequence continues at coordinate 283,805,995 of NC_133652.1, read as the reverse complement.
TAATAACTTTGAGGTTCAATGGATCATTGATACAGGGGCTTCCAATCACATGACAGGTAACTTGTCTTTGTTGAATGACGTGCGTGACGTTCAAAGTCACGTTGGTCTTCCGAACGGTGCTACAGCAACAGCCATGAAAGCTGGAACAATCATTTTGGCTCCAAATTTGATCTTATATAATGTCTTATATGTTCCCAACTTTACATATAATTTGATGTCAGTATCACAGTTGTCGTGCGAGAACAAGTGCAATGTTCAATTCACTAATGTTTTATGTGTGATTCAGGACCACATTTCGAGGATGTTGATTGGAGCCGGTGAACAGCGCGGGGGGCTCTACTACTACTGTGGCTCGGTCAAGGCTTCTGTGTTTAATGCTAACAGTGTGGACTCACTTAATCTATGGCACCAAAGACATCCATCAATGAAGGTTCTTGAGAAGATTTCTCATGTCAAATCTGGTAGTGTTAAATCTAGTATGAATAAAGTGTGCGATGTGTGTGTTCGTGCCAAACAATCTCGAACAAAATTTCATATAAGTGAGCATAAAGCAATAAATTCTTTTGATCTTATTCACTGTGATTTATGGGGTCCGTATCGAACACCGTCTTCAAGTGGGGCAAAAAATTTCTTAACCATTGTTGATGATTATTCTCGTGCAGTTTGGATTTTTTTGTTAATTCATAAAACGAGGGTGAAATTGACTTTAATTTAATTTTTTGCCATGATCAAACGACAGTTTAACAAGTTGGTCAAGGTAGTACGTAGTGATAATGGTACTGAATTTCAATCACTACAAGCATTTTTTAAAGATCATGGTATTATTTACGAAACTTCTTGTATTGGTACACCTCAACAAAATGGGCGAGTTGAACGTAAACATCAACATATTTTAAATGTAGCTCGGACATTAAGGTTTCAAGGGAAATTACCTATAAAATTTTGTGGTGAATATATTTTGACTGCTGGTTATTTGATTAATCACACTCCTACACCTATATTAGACAATAAGACTCCTTATGAATTTTTGTTCGAAAACCTCCGTCTTATAATGATTTAAGAGTATTTGGGTGTCTTTGTTTTGGTCATAATCAATATCATAAAGGTGATAAGTTCTCTAATAGGAGTCGTCGCTGCATATTTTTGGGTTATCCCTATGAAAAGAAAGGATGGGAAGAAAGGATGACAACTGTATGACTTAGAGTCCGAAGAGTATTTTGTTTCTCGTGATGTTGTTTTTTCTGAGAATGAGTTCCCCTGTTTGATGGAAGAATCTGAAACTCCTAGTTCTGTTGAATTGCCTTCAGTTATCGAAGCTGGTAATGAACTCTCCCATTCTGAAAATCCAGTGTTATCAGAACCTTCAAACGCTGCCTGTGAAAATGAAAATGAGGCTACTTGTGGGACTGGTGATGAAATTCCAGGTGACTCCAACGACAAAGGGGGATCCAACTCTCCTGTGGATTCAAACATTGATAACAGTTCCTCACAATTGGGACGTGGTCACCGTTATAAACAACCATCTGTTCTTCTTCGTGATTTTGTCACTCACACAGTACGTAGTATGAGCCCTTCCCCAGCTGTTGCACCTTCTTCATCGCATTCCTCAGGTACTGCTTATCCCATATCGAGTTTTGTAAATTGTGATAGATTTTCTGCGCAACATAGAGCTTTTCTTGGTGTTGTGACTACAGGTGTTGAGCCCAGAAACTATTATGACGCAGTCAAGAGTCCTCATTGGCGCCAGGCAATGCAAGAAGAAATGCATGCACTTGAAACAAATGAAACGTGGTCCTTGGAACCATTGCCACCCAATAGAAGGGCACTTGGAAGTCAGTGGGTATATCACATAAAATATAGATCAGATGGTTCAATTGAACGTTACAAAGCCCGTTTGGTAATCCTTGGCAATCATCAGGTAAAGGATGTTGATTATAAGGAAATTTTCGCTCCAGTTGCTAAGATGGTGACCGTACGTATTGTCCTTGCGGTTGCAGCTGCTCGTAACTGGGAATTACATCAAATGGACGTTAACAATGCTTTTCTTCATGACGATTTAGAGGAAACTGTCTATATGCGACCTCCTCCAGGATTTCGCACTAATCCTCCTGGTCTTGTTTGTCGTCTTCGCAAATCAATTTATGGTCTACGTCAGGCCTCTCGTTGCTGGTTTGCAAAGCTTTCCATTGCTCTTAAGGATTATGGTTTTGTACAATCCTATGCTGATAATTGCTTATTTACTTTTCATAGTGGGACTACTTCATTGCATTTACTGGTTTATGTGGATGATCTCGTGATAGCTGGCTATAATTTTTCTGCTATTCAAGAACTTAAAACTTACTTGAGCTCTTGTTTCCGCATGAAAGACCTGGGTCTTCTAAAATACTTCCTTGGGATAGAAGTAGCTCGGAGTCCTGCTGGCATTTCCTTATGTCAGCGCAAATATGCGTTAGACATCATTGCTCAAGCTGGCATGTTAGGCGCCAAACCAGCGAATTTTCCTATGGAGCTGAACCATCTTCTTGCTCTAACAACTAGTCCGTTCCTAGCTGATCCCTTGCCCTATAGACGACTAGTTGGTCGTCTAATTTACTTGGCTGTTACACGTCCAGATCTCTCATATTCAGTACACACTTTGGCTCAATTTATGCAATCTCCCCGGATGGATCATTGGGAGGCTACCTTACACGTTGTTAGATATTTAAAGGGTCATCCTGGTCAAGGAATTATGTTGCGTTCTGACTCGGATTTATGCCTCCATGCTTGGTGTGACTCTGACTGGGCTAGTTGTCCTGTGTGACTAGACGCTCTCTTAGTGGTTGGTTCATTACTCTCGGTCATTCCCCTATATCGTGGAAGACTTAGAAACAACATACGGTTTCTCGATCTTCTACTCATGAAGCGGAATAGCGTTCCATGGCAACCACTACTTCGGAGATTAAATGGTTAAAATCATTGCTTTATAGTCTTGGGATCAAACATTCTACACCTGTCAAGCTATATTGTGATAGTCAAGTTGCTCTTCATATTGCAGCGAATCCAGTCTTCCATGAGCGAACTAAACATATCGAAATTGACTGTCATTTTGTGCGAGATGCTATTCTTGATGGCTTGATTCGACGAACCTACGTGCCTACGCATACTCAACTCGCAGACATATTCACCAAAGCACTCGGACGCTCTCACCATGAATCTTTTCTTGGCAAGCTGGGCATACACGATTTGCATGCTCCAACTTGAGGGGGGTGTCAAGATATGTTAAAATGTGCCAGATATTTCGCATATAATGTATTTTAGGATAATATTTGAATTGATATCAATAGCTAAATGTACAGGCTGACTGTAGGTGTAATTCCTGGATTATAGGCTTGTTTGTAGGTTTTTGCTTGGGTATCACGATTGACATAGTTGTATATATTGAGATCAGAGATCAATGACAAGGCAAGGGGTTTTCTCCTCATCAAGTTTTCTCTCAGTTTTGTAAAAAAAATTTAGTTTAGCGTACTCTTGTTCTTTTTGTTGTTGAGTTATAGTTCAAACATATACTTGACCTCTTGCAGGAATGGAGCCATCCCACTTGTCACTCTGATAATTGGTGCATGCATACCCCTTGTACCAGTTTGTCCTTCAGCGTCAGTTTGCACTTTCACCTGGGATGAATATAGGTATACTCATCAATCCTCTCTTTAATTATTTAGGAAAATATAATAAGTAATCTGGCTTCATTGACATCTGGGGAATATAAAGAAAAAAAATTTAAGTGTGTTGAACTCGTCTCTGTTCGGTGTGACAGGAACCATGATATAGTTGATCGGAAAAGGTGAAAGCGAGTGTTCTATGATTATGTTGTGTTGTTACGCTTGTGCTTTGGTGTCACTCTCTTTTTGGTGTACTTCCTTCATGTGGCTGGTTCGTTATGTTTTGCTGATCTACAGTATTACATTCCCTCGTCTTTCATAGAAGTGTAGTTCTTTCCGTTCTTTTACATGTGAAACATAAATTATTGCTACCACCTAAACAATCTGTTGTGAGTAATTTAAATTCCTTCAGCTAAAACAAAATAATTACCATGAAACTCAGTTTTTAAGAACCAAGGTTGGTAGTGAAGAATTACAAAATTTAGATAACACCAAGGTTCATCATCGGATACTCTACTTGTTTGCAAATAATGTAACAGAGGAAAATCAGAACACATATTTGATATGTTCATCGAGCTACAATATTATTATACTAAAGTGTGTGAGATGGTTCCTCCCTGCAGGATGTATGAGTTAAGGAACTATTTTGTTAAGTACGTTTGGAATTATTTACTTGCTGACTTCATATTTTATGACACTAGATGTTACCGGGGATACTGTTTTGAGGGCCTTGCGACAGAAGGTCCAAGAAGAGCTGAAGGAGAGGGGATACATCGCATAGATTATAATGCATTGAGTCCCAAATTATGGATCAACATATATACTTGATGATGGTGGACGACTTATACGCACAGAGCGCTCAAGGACAACAGATATAGCAGAGAGTTAAAACTAAGGGTTACTGGCAGGTAACACAGTAACATGGATATAACTCCAAAATCCACTGCTAGTCGTTATTTCATATCTTCACGACCAGACTACCTCGCTTCTTTTCTTAAAATCTTCCATTTTCTGTACACTTAATGCCACCATTTCTATTTTATGGTTGTAACTGAAGAAGAGATAATTCAAGTATTTGGTATTTAGTTCAATAAGCGATTAATTTGGGAACCAACTCTTCAATTTTTACGTAATGGTAAGAGTTTTCCATGTGACTCTTTATTTGTATGTAATTTAGAAGATGACAATTGACAGGGAGAAGTTTGTCTTGCTTTTGCGGACGAGATGTTGGGCTGGATATACAGAACTATCAAAGAGAGTAGGATTATTAAATTTGTGCATTAAACTTTCGGTGTTCTACTACACAAATGAAATTATTTCTTTTTAATTTCTATGCCTTACCATGATTATTATCCATCTTGACGATCAATACTTTTTATTTGAAATCAGATGAGCAAGGTTTTTGGTGTATAAAAACAAGGGATACTCTGATCAGCACAGGAAGTAAATTCCCCTTGTTTCCTATAACAGATTTTGTATATATAGATATGGACTATTTAAACAGCTCATAACAAAAGACGGAAAAGAAGAAGATGCAGAAAGTTGGCTTGAGGTGATAAGATTCCACTTGTTGCTTTCTTTTAGGCTTCACCATGCATCCGATTTAGCAATAAAGAAGGCATTCTTTTGGATGTTTCAAGAAGAATGTATACATTATGGGATGTAGTAGATGATTTGGAATTATAAATTGCAGAACATTATGTATTGCTTAGTTTGGTGATATTCATGGCAATTTGAAAGCTTTTTGCGAAAATTTATTTTTGGTATTTTTTGGTAATTTTTTGGGCACATAATAAATGTATATAACCTAGCATCCAGATGCTTAAAAACCTATGTTAAACATAATAATAATACATCATATTGTGCCTTTAAGACATCAGTTATTGATGTCTATTTTGACACTTTATTGGGTTATTTCACATCTGTTACACACTGATGTGAAAAGGAGTATATAACATCCGTTCCAAAGGAGAATCGATGTCGTAAAATACTATAGACGTCGGTATGGTTTTGAAACCGATGTGTCATAGATAAATAGACATCTGTTTATGAGTAAAAACTGATGTATAAAATGCTCTTTACATTGGTGCAAAATCGATGTGAAAAACTATGAATTTTCTCTACACCCACCTAGACAGCAGTTTTGAAATTTTTCGATATGGGTGCAGAACTGATATTTATTGACCCTTTTCTTTTAGAGTTAATGTCAAGTACTCATAGCATGCCTCAACCTGGACAGGAATTTGATCTAAATGTTCAAACATCTCTCAATCTTCAGTAATTTTTAGATTTTGGTAAGGCAAACAACATGAGATTATGTTATAGAAGACAATATTCACACCATCCTTGCAGTCAAAGTTGGTCGAGTCAAAAAAGATATTTTAGATAGTTCTTGTCTATTTAAAGAATGAAAAATAATTGCAATTCAAGGTCAATAATCTGTGAATATTATCCTTGAAGACTCTACTTAGATGACACCCATTACTAACTACTTAAAGGAGAGTGTGCTACCCTCTAGAAGATGTGTTCGACCCTCAATTCTCACACTCATTAACCCTGAGATGGTTTTTATATTGAATGAGAAAAATTCATGAGAGGATTTATAGAATCACATGGAAGAAAAGTCTATTTCTCAAAACTATTTAAGGCAAGGATAGTTTTGGATCACCCTAATTAAGGAGTGCATAGTTTGGTCATAAAGTACAACACGACAAAGATCAGAAAATTTGATGAAAGAGACTTAGTTACGAACTACGGCAACCTTTAACATGCAATATACATGTAAACTCATGCCTTACTAGGAAGGTACCTACAAGGTGAAGAAAATGCTATATTCGGGCTCTTACAAGTTAGAGAGATCGGATGACAAATAGGCCAACAACACTTGGTTTGATAACAAGATGTCAAATATTTCACATAATAGAAGTTCAAATACTTTTGCTTATACACTAAAGTGTTGAAGACAATATTATATGAGACTTTTCAACACTGTATCTTAAACATAAATCTCAGACACAATTAAGTGAACTATATCATCTCATAAGTTTCATATAAACACAAAGCTAGTAAAGAATCTTAGACACAATTACAAAACGTGAGACACAATTAGATCTGGATTATTTTAACAAATAAATTATAATTAAATATAATTCTAAATTTCACTGTACACTCTTGTTAATGGAATTTATCATAGAATCGATTAAAATCATAATTAATTTTTTTTAATAAAATAATGAGTTGTTAAAATAAATTATAAAATTATAATCTTTTATGAAAAAGATTAACAAATTACAATATTTTTTTAAAAATAAATTATAATCCTAAATTATACCGCAAATTATTTTCGGTGGTTTATATGTGAAATCAACCAAAATGATCATTCCATTTTTTAGTATAATAACTAGTTGTTAAATATATATTCTAATATTTATAATAATATATTATTTTATAATCAAATGATTATATAATCATAGTATTTTAATTTTAATTTTAATTTTCATAATGTAAAACAAAGTGAAACAAATATAAATTGACACTCATAAATACAACCAATGATAGTTAAATTTAGTGCCATGTCAGCGATCAGCGTGATTTAGATCCAATGCACCAAATTCAACCACTTGAAAAATAATCTAAAGGTTGATTTTGTATTTTATAAAAACTAAACTATAAATAAAGAAAAATAAAACCTGAACCCCCACCCCACTCATCACCCCCCTTTTCCCTCCCACCCCCCCTCCTCCTTTTCTCTTCTTTTTTTTGGGTTAATTTCTTTTTTTTTTCCGGTCAACCTCCTTTTCGTCATTTACCAATCCACTTCTCTTCTATTTTTCTACAACTCATATAAACATGCACATCCCAAAATTCATCTTTTATCTTTATTTTCCGAACAAAAAATTAGGTGGGTCTTTGAAATTTTGTGTTTTAATTTCATTTTTGAATATGGGTTTGTGTTCAGGAAAGTTGGAGGAGTATGTATATGAAAATTTAAAAGTGCAAACTTGAAATTTGTGTAAAATCGAATTTGGTATGATTTTTGATTCATTGTTTTGTTCTTGATAATTTTTTTATGTTAATATAATTGTTGATAACCATTTGTATATGTTATTAGCTTTGTTTTGTGATATTAAGTGTCGAATAAGATTAATATGATTTTGAATTTGACCGGAAAAGTTACCATTTTGATCGGAAAATGAATTATATCAATGATATGTTATTGTTGGAGTCATTTTGCGATTGTGGGCACGATGTAGACTAATTTGATGTGTAAAATTAAACCGAAAAATCCAATTTTTGGAAACATCGGAGTTATCAGAATGGTTTCCGGATTTTTAAAAGTTCGTCGGAATTTGAAAATTTTCCGGCAAGTTTTTTTTTTTAAATCTGGTGCTCGTTAATTCGACCGTATACGGTCGAATTTAGAACAATATTTTCAATCATATATGATCGAATTTATATTTTAGGCGGACTTTTCAAATTTTTTCAAAAATTTAAAATTTTGGGCGGGATTTTCAAGTTTTTAGGTGAAAAACAAATTCGACCGCTTTCGGTCGAATTTAAGCGGTCGAATTTAGCCGCTCCGTATACTAAATTCGACTGGTTACTAAATATGACTCGACCAAATACGACCGGTCCAAAAACCGATCGTATTTAATAAAATACGACTGGAAACGGTCGTATTTACCTAAATACGACCGGTTTTTGGACGGTCATATTTACCCGTTTTTTTTGTAGTATAACATGACATAAATTGAAATATTATAAATACCAATGTAAGTTACATAAAAGCAAGGCCTCGAATTTTCACATACAATCTGATTCTCATATTTACTCTGATATTTACTCTCACCAGTTTAGTATTTATACCACTCTGACATAATAACTCTCAGACATCAAGTATTTATTTTTTGATTATTTTTATTGTTATTTTCCACCACTAGTTACTTACTCTTACGCTGGAGGTGCTTGACAGCCACCACCCCCGATCGGGTACTGTTTTGCCAATTTTACAGCAACAACTACACTACATCTCCATAAAATCAACAACGGAAGAGGGTAATTTCGATAGAGTGGATGAAGGATCATTATCACATAGGAATATAGTTTAATTCTCACTTTTATTTTGAAAAATTACTAAAATCTAAAGGTAGAAGTGTTGAACTCTCATAAGGATAATAATAAAACTGACAAAAAAAAGACTAAGAAATCATAGGCAAATAAATCATGTTGGTCTTGTGGATATGTTGGTTATTGGAGTAACAATTATCTCGTAAAAGAATCTAAGAAAGCTCTTGTGGTACCAGTCTTGTGGATAATATGGTTATAACGACTCGTGTAATCTTTTTGAATTATTTAATTATGCAACTATGTAAATTATTAAATAAATAAAATATGTGTATTGGTTTTGACCGGTACGTGTTGTTTGATTATTATCTAGGTGCGATTTATGAGGTACCGGGTAGTTCGCGTGATTAATTCAGGAATTGTATTGAATTGTTTCACTTGTAAAGTGGATTTAATGCAAATTTATTTGTCTAAATATTTGAAGTGTCTCTAATATTGTTTTTATGATTTTATAATTACATTAATTATTTTTAGAATTTTATAAAATTAAGAAATTAATATTTTATTAATTATTTATCTTTAAATGATTTTCTGATTACATTTATTTGTAAAATCTGAATTTAATTCCAGAATTCTTCAAAAATTATGAAACTCATATTTATTTAAGTTTGAAATATTTCGAGAATTTTAAAATTATTTTGGAAATTTTCAGAATTAATTTCACCCGCGCGTCGATTCCTTTAATTGCGAAAAACGGGTATAAACTACTTTTCAGAAATTATTTTAAAATTACGAAATTTATGTTTTTTTGTGAACATCGGGATATTTATGATATTTTAAGACTATTTCCATTATTTTCGGAATTTGTTTAAAGTGCACATCGGGTCGTATATATTGAAACACAGAATAAAAATCTGATTATACAGAGGGGTAAGTGTCCAATAGCTGGACACGTGTTATGCAGAATAGATATACACGAATACACTCCTGTTTCTTTTATCCCGATTAAAACAATCTTTTTGATTCCTCTTCTCTTTAATCTCGAAGTCTCTCTCTCTCGATTTTATGCTCTTTAATCTCTTCTCTCTCACTTTTCTCCTCTAATTCCCCTGTATCTCTCTGTTTCCCTTGTCTCCGCGTGTGTTCTCGCGTCTTTCCGGTAAGTTGCCGGCGTTTCTTTTTCGGCCGCTTCTTTGCCTTTTTCCGATGATGCTCTGTTTCAGCTTATGTCTTGATTCAGTCATGGAAATTCATTTGTATATATATATTGACGCGTATGTGTGTATATTACAATGGATGTGTGTATGTTTAAGTATGTGCAAGTGTACCCAGTGTGTGTGTGTTGCAGTGTATCGACTGTGGGTGTTGTGGTTTGATGTGCTATCGCCGGTTGTTTTCCAACTGTGTTCGTTCAGTGTTGTTGGCGCGTGTTTGTACGCGTGCATTTTGATGGAAATTTTCTCAATATCTTAATTAAATTTTGCAGGAATTACTTGATTGGTTTAATGAAAGAAAGTATTTTTTGTGCGGGAATTATTTCGGGTAATCGGTGGAACTCGTGACTGGAAACCAGACATGGGTACCTCCGGGTTTTGCCGCCGTCAGCAATGAATTTCGATGAGCTGACGGTGGGCGGTGATGAATTATTCTGAATCCTAATACGAATAAAAAATAATAATAATAATATATGTGAATAAGAGTAATAGTTAAATAATATCGGTGATTGGGATTCGTGCAATTGGATTGTGAATTGTCATTGTAGCTGTTGTGAATTGATTTGACGTCGATATTGTGTTCGACGTGTAGCCCAATAAATAAAGGAGGCGCTGCCCGATTACCGGGAAACTGAACTACGTAAATACATGAACGTATCCGATGATTATCGGGACGTCGAGTGACTATATATGGTATATCTGTGTGTTTTATACGAAACTTGATTGTGTGATGTGATAAAATACTTTTCCAAATCGATAACCCTGATTTCATAAAATAAAGAATATATGTATTTTCCAAAAACGAACACTGAACCGATCTTCGAGATTTTGAACCCTATTTGTTGCGTGTGTTAATATAATATTCATAATTACGAGTTGGGTTTGAATATCGTTGGGTAAGAACTAGTATCGAGGATATGTCAAGCATACCTAGACGTCTAACGTAGGATATTTCGACCCTGTAGGTTATAATCGGGAACCTGTGAGTGGACGATGGACTAGAGATGACCTGCTAGTCAGTCGACGAGCTCAATAGACTTTCAACAGGAAAACTTAAGTATCAAAGTCAAATCCAATAGGATCTAGTGATTGGACGTTAGAGCCTGAGCGGCAGAGTCGGCTCAGAGTTGATCAATAATAGTTGTAATGCCTTGTAAGGCAAGATTTCTGAACTTTTCTTCAAGACATATTACCAATGTTTTTGAACTATTTCTTAACATGTTGCTATTATTAAACATAATTCTTGTTTTGCAATGCAAGTGTTTTAAACTGCTTACCTTAAACCCTGAATCTTTCTTGATCTTGAGCCGTAAGCCTTATTCTTTGTAAACCATCTTTTGTTGATCCCCAGATATCAATTCACACCAATATGATACTACTCCCCAAAGGTATAACTACCAAAGACCAAACACTGAAACAAAATTGTTTGAAAACACAGAAACTTTTATACTACAGCCATTCTTTATAACATCAAAGAACTATACTTTGAATAATCATTTCTGACCTAATACCAGATGCTGGTACAAATTGAAAACCATTTCTTATACATACCCTAAAATCCCCTTGAGATATCCATAAGCCTCCTTATGCTTTTATTCAAGTGTTTAACTATCATTGATTATGAACTTGTTTTATTGAATTATATCGTTTATCATATTGAACTACTTTAGGATTGGATAGTTTTTATATATATAGACCAAATTCGTGGTCAGACCATACCAATGGTCAAGTTAGGCCAATGTGTGCCTTGGATCCAGTAATTAGAGCAATGTTGTGTGCTTGCTCGGGGTTAGTGTGTGACTGATCAGCAGCCTAACCTTGGTTTTAAAACTTAAAATGAATATCCATTTCTAATGATTAGTTAAAAAGAAACTTGATTCCTTTGAATCCTCTCATTTGATCATTGTTTAACTTCAGTTATCTTTATCGTGACATGCTGAGCTAGTTAGCTCACCCTTGTGATTCTTTTATACAGTTGAAAAGAATAGGGATGATAGTGAAGTTCCTCAGTCCAAAGTGCGGTCTAAGGTTCCAGTTGAGTTGGATCGAACTAGCAGAAGTTTCATGCGGTAAAGAGATAGTTAGATTGTAAGAATGATTTTATTATCAATTGTAAGTTAAATTAGTTGGGATTGGTACGATGTAATAAATTAAGGTTGTGGCTTGTTTTCATACTTTAACCTATTGCGATCCGTGGTTTTGTGAAGCAGGGTCATTATAAATAATATTTCTTATACAGGTTGATATATTGTGATTGTATTGTGGACCCCAAACTTCTGACCCGAGTTTGGAGGGTGCCACAGGTTGGTATCAGAGCTACTGGTTATAAGTCACTGAAACAAGCCTAGATTGTCGGGAATGGGTAGAGGGTTAGGATTAGGAGTAGGAAATAGAAAGATAAGATGTTGTGAGGTTGAGTGCGACGGTAAAGTAAGTCTTTGGCACGGTTCGTGTTGCGATTCGAGATTCTCAGCTTGTGACGTGAATTCTAGACAACGGCAATGGCAGATCTTGATTTCCCGGTGTCGTTTGATTACTTTGAACTTTCCGTTCGAGGATCGTCATCTTCTCTTAGATTGGAATTGCACCTTGTTCCTCCACCAGTATTAATGGCACTATCTTCTGTTATAACGATTACACTTCTTCAAGCTATTTTACGCTACTTTTCCATCTTTTGATAATTGATTACCTATTCAAGAACCTCCATCTGTTTATTCTTGTTTTACTGGACATTCGGCCGTGAGCGTATCTCTTTAGTTTACCCTACATCTTGTTCTATACCCCCAGTTTAGAACTTGTCCTATAAAGCGATTGTACCTACGAGGATGGATTCGAGAGCTACAGTAAATGGTGAGCATTTGAGATATAAATAAAGGTGAGAAGAAGTTTAGAGAGGAGATTTAAGTGTTTCAGAGGATAGCTGTTATCGGGTTAAAAGAAGCCATTAGTGACTAAGCCACCCATGAATAATTACGGGATGAATTAGATGAATCTTGAAAGAGTTAGAGAGAAAGGTATAAATCTGGAATTTTGGTGGAATTAAATGATGGTGCTATGATAAATGCGATATAGAAAGTAGTGTTGTGATGTGATACGAGCTAACTTTATTCTATGAAATAGACTTGTTGACTATTGAGTAACCTCTTCTACTTAACTACTGCAACGACAATATTGGGAGTATTACCAGTATGGGAGCCTTGATGTGAAGCTACGAATAAGATAATGTGCGACAACAATTGAAGTTTTGTCGATTAAGGAGGGTAAGTGGACACGATGAAGGAGATAAGGTAGATTGAAGTGAGCGGACCTTTATGTGAATGTTTATTTAATTTGGTACCTTGTTATAGGTCGGATGGACAACAACCAACTCATATAGTAAGGACAACCAGGTTTATGATTTTCCAAACTTTTTAAACAAGTTTTCGAAAAATATTTTCCTTTACAAATTTCTAAAAGCCTATTCGAGTAAAATGATTTTTAAACATTGGTTGTCAAGTTACTATTTGAGTTTCTTGTTTGTTAGGAAGCCCGGATTACCTAGAGGGATGCTGTTTTAGACTAAGTATTGCTAATTTCGAGAATGAAGTAAGCTATGATTATGAAGGAGTTGATTATTCCTAATAGTACAGTACAAGTATTGTTTGATAAAATTTACAACAGAATCAGCGTAGGAGTAACTATACTTTCAATTTCTAGAACTATCAGAGTTCGGAAAATCTATTGATTTAACAGAAGCCGGAGCGTGATCGAAGAACATTGGAAAGATCTCCAGATCTCTCTAAAAGCAGAATATTTTTTTAACAAAAGGATCGTTATGTCGAATGGTACGTGGTTATTCTAAATTAAAAGAGAAATCTCGAAGTTACCTGGTAGGAACACCATTATAATCGAATTGTTAAGGTATTATACGTGTAAGTGCGATGTTAAAGATGTAAAACTTAGCAGGTAAGAATTCATTATAATGCTTGGTTTGCGACGACATTTCAGCAGACTTTCTAAAGTTGTTATATGACGCAATTGAGATATGATCGAACAAGCTCGAAAAGTGAATATAAATGAAATATGGATGGTAACCAACGGTATCGTTCTTGTCTTCAATATTACAACGTATATTCCTTCTCAATTCTTAAAAATGTATGAACTTCTTTTCTCAAATAAACTCTTTTCTATGATATCGAAAAGGAGGATATTCCATTCCTTTCAAATTTATTTGCTTCCCTCAAGTTTTGCCTTCTAATTGGGAAAAACAGTGTTATGGTGAGACACTTTGTCAGAATGACGAAGAGTCGCGTGGGACGCCACCTAATCATGTGCTGTATGCCATATGGTATGAAAGATTGGCCATCTTAAGTACCAATGTGGTTGTCTCATTCATATTCAAATCCTTGTCTCTTCTTTCTTTTCAACTTTCAATTTTGTTGAATTGTGAATCCTTCTAGTTGTATCGTTGTACTGTCGTTCTCTGCAAGAGGTTTCCAAGCAGAAATCAACGTATCCTTAATCAAGCAGACGAAGTTCCATCTACCTCTTACGCATGGAAAGGAAACACGGGCACATGACGAGGATTACAAATCACTAGCCCCAGTGAAGAATCCATTAAGAGTCAAGGAAATCTACTTCAATAAGGAATACATCTCCGAGAACGAGAAATTATGATTTTCTTGTGAAATATGTTATTCAGATTGTGTACGTGATGACATGGATGATTAGGGTGAATACCTTATGCATTAAAATATTAAAAGATGTGAGAGAAAATTAATTGTTTATCTCTCAAGGGTTTGTTGATAAGATTAGGATCAAAGTATTAACAAGTTAAGAATGTGAAAGTGTTGAATAAGGGAGTACTAATGGTGAAATTCAGATTCCTGGCAATAAGTTGTGAATAATTGATATCATGAAAGATAAGAGGTTTTGATATTATTCTAAGGAATGGATTAACTATTAAAGCGTGATGTCCAGGCAGACCGTCTTGATGAAAAGATAAATTATGAGAATGTCAAATGAGAAGGTGATGAGGTTCAGAAGATGAAAGAAGGTAAAGAATTTGTTGATGATAATTACAGTAATCAAGATGTGAGCATTACGGTGAATATGAGATAAATAAAAGTCAGGAGTAAACAGAATTTGAAGATTTTATAGTTTCAAGATATATTTCCAGACAATTTACCAAAAATTTTCTTCCCGATAAAGAAAAGAAGCTCGCGATTTACTTAGCGCTTGAGATGAAACTAGTGACTACGGCCTTATCTAAAATGGCATCAGTTAGAACGAGGAAGTTAGCAAAGCAGATGCAAGAAATGCTAGGAGAAGAAGCAATTAAACCCAGGGTATCCCATAAAGTGTACCAGTACTATTTTTTAATAAGAAAATGGAAGTATGAGATTAGGCGTCAACTAAAGCCAGCTCAACAAATTTACTATCAAAAGCAAGTACATGTTACCCCGACCCAATGATTTGTTTGATCAAACGAATGAAGCAAAGACTTGGTATTTCACCAACTGAAGATTAAACCTATGGATATATCAAAGGTAATTTTCAGAACTAAGTACTGTTCTCGTATCATCAATTGGATTAACCAATATACCAGTAATATTTGAACTGGATGGACAGAACCTTTAAGGGATATCCGGGTAAGCCATAGTTGTGATACCTAAAGTCAACGAAGGACCATGCAAAGCATTTAATGATGACTGAGAAGTTGGAGAAGGAAGAAGTTGTAAGAAATATAGTTCTTAACATAAATAGTCAATGTAGAGAAGATTAAAAGAAGTTCAGCAGAAGTTAAAATTACTATAAATGAAAAGAGACCAGAAACACCAATAGAAGTAAGAAGTGTTATCATAAGCCGGTTATAATTGAAAATTTGTGCAAGATTTCTTGGAAGTTGCCATATCTTGGAAGAAGTTGACCAGGAGAAGCAAGAAGTTTATGTGAAGTAGAGAAGGGTAAAGAAAGTTTTACGGAGTTACATGAAGGAATGGTTTCAACACCTGTTTTATTAATTTAAAAGTATCAAGGAGGTTTGATAGTTGATAGTGATACTTCTCATAAGGGAATAGGATGTGTGTTGATGCAGCACAATAAAATTATTGTATGTGTATCCATACAACCGAAACCTCATGAGCAGAAGTATCCTACTCATAAATTGGGACTAGTAGAAATAATATTCATTTTAAAAGATTGGGGAAACATGATATGTATGGAGAAAGGTGTAAAATCTATATGGACCATAAGAGTTAAAGTATGTATTCACGAGGAAAAGCAACAAGCGATAGGCAAAAAGGAGAGAACGAATATAGAGTCTGTACCAGAAGAAGTAACTAGGGAATTTTGGAAGTTTGAATTGGAAGCTAAAGGTTATAATCCAAACGGAGCAAGAATGGATAGTATGACGAGATGCCAAGAGAGGATAATGGATCACGATGTTAGCAGTAAGAAAGAGGAAATTTATGCGCTTAGGAAAATGATCACGATATCTCCAGATTTTCTTCCAGCACTTGGATGCTACAAGTAGAAGAATTAAGAAATGAGATTCCATAGGAAAATTCACAACATTAAGTATTTAAGCTATTGAAGAGATGCTAAGATATATGGAAATTTAAGGAAAAATAGTGATAACCAGGTATAAGAAATGAATTTCAAAATAGATCAGGAGGTGATTGGACATGTCAAAGAGTTAAGACGGAGTATTGGAAAGCCTAGTGGATAAGGCAGACCCAGGAAGTAACTTTATAAGAGGCGAATCGTGAAGAGGGAGCTTAGCAAAACAACGAATAAGAATAAGTGACCCCTATAAAGAATTAATTTCCTACGAGACCTAATTCAAGCAATATATTATATCTCGAGGATTAACTTAAGATCCAACCTGAGAAAGTATCAGGGAATACGATTAAAGTGAGTTAAGAGTATTGCAAGCTCTGGTAATATTATATGAAATGACGAGTGTATCAAGTGGCTAGAAGGAATTAAGAAACGGGGTGAATAAGGAGTACTTGGATAAGCAAACTGTATTTAGTGATAACATCCTCAGCTACTCAAGGAATAAGAAAGTCTGCGTGGGACGCCTAAGGATTTTTCTTCAAAGATCTGAAGGAAAGCAACTATACGTTGAGTCTTCAAGAATGAAATTTTGACCAAGGCTAACAAAAGATTCCGAATTAATCAATTAACAACCACCTAAGCAAAACCGTATGGTAACGGATGTTTTAGGCCGACCGAAAGAATTGGATGTAATTAAAACCACCAAGGACTTAATAGACGAATTGGAAAGAGTGGAATCTGAAGTTCAATACTGAAAGATGATAATACGTGAATATATGAGATTACTTTTCAGCCTTAACTAATGAAAAGGAGTAAGAAATGTTTAAATGTTTGGAAACCAAGTTAAAAACGAGCACCGCCTATCATCCTTAAACGAAGAGTCAAAGTATGGAAGTGGTTCAGGAACTGTAAGATATGTTGAGAGGATGAGTCTTAAGGAAACACTGGAATGATCATTTATCAGCGATGTTAGCTTTGGAATGCTACCTTTCCAAGCTTCATGTGAATGCGAGTGTAAGTTCCCATTTTATTGAAATAAAGTGAGAGAAAGGAAGTTGATAAATTCTAAGTTAATTCTACACACCAAGCGCGTAGTGATATTGATTAAAGCAGCTTAGAGTAGACAAAGAAAGAAGATGAAATTGTATTAAGAGAAAGTATGAGGATAAAAATAGGACCAGTAGTGTTAGTAAAAGTGTCGTCTTGAAGGAGATTGGATAATTTTGAGTAGAAGGGATAAGCTAAGTCCTAAAATCAGTGAACCATTCGGGGTATTGATAAATATAGATAAAGTTGTTCATAAATGATATGACCGTCACACCCGTGTGTACAACTAATGTATTTTACTTGTCCATATTAAAGTGATAAGTATTGGGTTTGAATTAAGTGATTAATCAGGAGCCAATGGGGCTTTTGTCCAAGTTGTTCTGCATATAGAGATCAATCCAAATTCTTGATCGTCAAAGGCAAGTCCTTGGAAATGAGTGCATACCTATTATAAATACGTGTGAACCCTCGAATAGAAGGGTCTACTTAGAAATTAAAGTCAGGTATGCTTGACAAATATCCTCATTTGTGTAACTAGACCAGATTCTGAGGACATAATCTTTTTAAGGGGGGAAGGATATAACGACTCGTGTAATCTTTTTGAATTATTTAATTATGCAACTATGGAAATTATTAAACAAATAAAATATGTGTATTGGTTTTGACCGGTACGTGTTGTTTGATTGTTATCTAGGTGCGATTTATGAGGTAACGGGTAGTTCACGTTATTAATTAAGGAATTGTATTGAATTGTTTCACTTGTAAAGTGGATTTAATGCAAATTTATTTGTATAAATATTTGAAGTGTCTCTAATATTGTTTTTATGATTTTATAATTACATTAATTATTTTTAGGATTTTATAAAATTGAGAAATTAATATTTTATTAATTATTTATCTTTAAATGATTTTCTGATTACATTTATTTGTAAAATCGGTATTTAATTCCAAAATTCTTCAAAAATTATGAAACTCATATTTATTTAAGTTTGAAATATTTTGAGAATTTTAAATTTATTTCGGAAATTTTCAGGATTAATTTCACCTGCGCGTCAATTCCTTTAATTGCGAAAAACAGCTATAAACTACTTTTCAGAAATTATTTTAAAATTACCAAATTTATGTTTTTTGCGAACATTGGGATATTTATGATATTTTAAGACTATTTCCATAATTTTCGGAATTTGTTTAAAGTGCACCTCGGGTGGTATATATTGAAACACGGAATAAAAATCTGATTATACAGAGGGGTACGTGTCCAATAGCTGGAAACGTGTTATTCAGAATAGATATACACAAATACACTCCTGTTTCTTTTATTTCGATTAAAACAATCTCTCTGATTCCTCTTCTCTTTAATCTCGAAGTCTCTCTCTCTCGATTTTATGCTATTTAATCTCTTCTCTCTCACTTTTCTCCTCTAATTCCCCTGTATGTCTCTGTTTCCCTTATCTCCGCGTGTGTTCTCGCGTCTTTCCGGTAAGTTGTCGGCGTTTCTTTTCCGGCCGCTTCTTTCCCTTTTTCCGATGATGCTCTGTTTCGGCTTATGTCTTGATTCAGTCATGGAAATTCATTTGTATATATATATTGACGCGTATGTGTTTATATTACAATGGTTGTGTGTGTGTGTTTAAGTGTGTGCAAGTGTACCCAGTATGTGTGTGTTGCAGTGTATCGACTGTGGGTGTTGTGGTTTGATGTGCTATCGCCGGTTGTTTTCCTGCTGTGTTCGTTCAGTGTTGTTGGCGCGTGTTTGTAAGCGTGCGTTTTGATGGAAATTTTCTCAATTATCTTAATTAATTTTTGCAGGAATTACTTGATTGGTTTAATGAAAGAAAGTATATTTTGTGCGGGAATTATTTCGGGTAATCGGTAGAACTCGTGACTGGAAACCCGACATGAGTATCTCCGGGTTTTGCCGCCGTCAGCAATGAATTTCGATGAGCTGACGGTGGGCAGTGATGAATTTATTCTGAGTCCTAATACGAATAAAAAAAATAATAATAATATATGTGAATAAGAGTAATAGTTAAATAATATCGGTGATTGGGATTCGTGTAATTGGATTGTGAATTTTCATTGTAGCTGTTGTGAATTGATTTGACGTCGATATTGTGTTCGACGGGTAGCCCAATAAACAAAGGAGGCCCTGCCCGATTTCCGGGAAACTGAACTACGTAAATACATGAACATATCTGATGATTATCGGGACGTCGAGTGACTATATATGGTATATCTATGAGTTTTATACGAAACTTGATTGTGTGATGTGATAAAATACTTTGCCAAATCGATAACCCTGATTTCATAAAATAAAGAATATATGTATTTTCCAAAAACGAACACCGAACCGAACTTCGAGATTTTGAACCCTATTTGTTGCGTGTGTTAATATAATATTCATAATTACGAGTCGGGTTTGAATATCGTTGGGTAAGAACTATTATCGAGGATATGTCAAGCATACCTAGACGACTAACGTAGGATATTTCGACCCTGTAGGTTATAATCGGGAACCTGTAAGTGGACGATGGACTAGAGATGACCTGGTAGTCAGTCGATGAGCTCAATAGAGTTTTAACAGGAAAACTTAAGTATCAAAGTCGAATCCAACGGGATCTAGTGATTGGACGTTAGAGCCTGAGCGGCAGAGTCGGCTCAGAGTTGATCAATAATAGTTGTAAAGCCTTGTAAGGCAAGTATTTCAGAACTTTTCTTCAAGACATATTACCAATGATTTCGAACTATTTCTTAACATGTTGCTATTATTAAACATAATTCTTGTTTTGCAATGCAAGTGTTTTAAACTGCTTACCTTAAACCCTGAATCTTTCTTGATCTTGAGTCCTAAGCCTTATTCTTTGTAAACCATCTTTTGTTGATCCCCAGATATAAATTCACACCAATATGATACTACTCCCCAAAAGGTTTAACTACCAAACACCAAACACTGAAACAAAATTGTTTGAAAACACAGAAACTTTTATGCTACAGCCATTCTTTATAACATCAAAGAACTATACTTTAAAAAATCATTTATGACCTAATACCAGATGCTGGTACAAATTGAAAACCATTTCTTATACATACCTTGAAATCCCCTTGAGATATCCATAAGCCTCATTATGCTTTTATTCAAGTGTTTAACTATCATTGATTATGAACTTGTTTTATTGAATTATATCGTTTATCATATTGAACTGCTTTAGGATTGGATAGTTTTTATATATATGGACCAAATTCGTGGTCACCATACCAATGGTCAAGTTAGGCCAATGTGTGCCTTGGATCCAGTAATTAGAGCAGTGTTATGTGCTTGCTCGAGATTAGTGTGTGACTGATCAGCAGCCTAACCTTGGTTTTTAAAACTTAAAATAAATATCCAATTCTAATGATTAGTTAAAAAGAAACTTGATTCCTTTGAATCCTCTCATTTGATCAGTGTTTAACTTCAGTTATCTTTATCGTGACTTGCTGAGCTAGTTAGCTCACCCTTGCGATTCTTTTATATATTTTACAGTTGAAAAGAATAGGGATGATAGTGAAGTTCCTCAGTCCAAAGTGCGGGCTAAGGTTCCAGTTGAGTTGGATCGAGCTAGCAGAAGTTTCATGCGGTAAAGAGATAGTTAGATTGTAAGAATGAATTTATTATCAATTGTAATTTAAATTAGTTGGGATTGGTACGATGTAATAAATTAAGGTTGTTTCTTTTCATACTTTAACCTGTTACGATCCGTGGTTTTGTGAAGCAGGGTAATTATAAATAATATTTCTTATACAGGTTGATATATTATGATTATGTTATGGACCCCAAACTTCTGACCCGGGTTTGGAGGGCGCCACAATGGTTGTTAGTGAGGTTATTCCCTCGGTGTTACCTATAAACATGTATTACTTTTTACTTATACCATTAGTCGTTCGGTGTAAGTTTATATAAACCTAAAAATGTTCCGGAGGTATTTATATTTCATAATATTATGCTAGCGGGTAGCGTGGTATTAAATATTGTAGACCGAAACTCGGTGGATATGTATTATTTAAAACTATGAGGTATTATTGTTATTTTTTGGACAAGTAAAGTTTGTACCTGTTTTATTCCAAGGGACTTGATATCCTCTTACAAATTATTTTATTCCACTCTCTCAAAGTAAGAGCGCAGCTGTTAAGGCTCAAGTCCCACAAGAACCACTTTCTCAAAGTGAGAGTAAAGACATTTCAATTCAAAGGACAATTCTTGACATTGCTCAAGGTGGTCTTGATTCTGTGGAAGCTGATATACAAGATCATGTTTAGTAGAAGGAAGCTCATCAGTAGTACTTGGCCCAGATAAATACAGTTATGAATGATCCAAATATTTACGGGAAGCACACAAGAACCTTCAACTCAAAGGGTTGAAGAAGCTTCAAAGCCTCCTATTATAAAAGAACCATCAGTTCAAAATACTAATACAAATAAAGCTGCAATTCCTGACTCTTACTCAAATCCATATGATGTCCATCATGATCCTAATGTTGTTATTCCTAATGCCTCAAATTCTGATCCTGATGTTGAATTGGTTATTATAAAGGACAACACTGGAGCTATCTTGGTGACTCCTCTATCTGTTCTACTAATGGATCGAAGCATTGAAGGTACAACCTCTACTTATTTATCTCTTTTATCTGTCAATATAATTACAAATAGATATTTGTATGAGGATACCCCTATTTATATGACTGGAGACCGTACTTCTGATCCCTGTCTTATTTCTTCATTTGTGAGTGAACTGAGCCTTTCAAGCGAGTCCGAGAGAAAACATTTAGTAAAACGTAGAATTTCTGAGATGCAGTCTTCTATACTGGAAAAAGAAGAGGTAAAATTGAGAGAAAAATTTGAGAAAAATATTACTTTCAACAGTAATATAAGTGTGAGAAGTTATGAGATCGCTTTAAAAGAAAAAGGGATTTAGGTGTTACTTGTTCTCTTGTTTCAGGTTCATCACACGGTATGGGTCTTCCTAATCTTAAACTCAAAGAAAAAATTGAGCATCCAGTTCCTGACATTCCTGATGTTCCTGAAGTGTTTAGTAGTTATTATAATGATTCAGATGATGATGATCCTGATGAAGCTCAACTTAAAGCTGTATGGGAAGCTTCTAAACCAACTTCCTTTTTCCAGCAGTATCATAAACAAATTCATTAGCTAGCACTCTCAACCTTTCAGCTGTGGCCTCAATAAATTTAGCTAGAGGTGAGTCAGGATTTCCTTGATCAGGATTTGGTATGAACTCATCAGGAATTGATGATATTGTACTGTCAAGATAAAGTTTTGATTGATTAGTTGTTACATGGAGTGTAGTCTTGTCACCCAACTTCATAAATTTTCTCTTTTTCTTTGGAGTATCCTTTCCAACAATAGTATGTGCATCCTCGGCAACAGTACCAGTAACCTCCACTCATTTTATATTAATCTTGAAAGAGTTAGGTCCCTCATTATTACCAGTATCTAATGATTCATCAATAAGACTAATGTTAGCAATAGCTGTAGCTTTTCATTTCTTTTCAGCCAAACCTTGTCTAGTCTTTATGGATGGTACATTCTTTCTCCTTTCTCCACCTTATTTCTCCTATGATTTTGGTGAGGGTGAAACAACTCTCGGACCTAATTGTCATCTGGATACAGCAGTATCATCTAGTTGTTTAGGTTTTACAACTAATTCTTTTTGGGAAGAACCAGAGGTAGAAATATGATTAAATTTGGGTTTGGAAATAGCAACACTTGGGTAAGGAACAGGGTTGGATGTGCCCTGTCCCAGAGTGTCAGGATCTGATGTTGAATATTTGTGTTGCATTTTTCTATATAAAAATTGCCACATCTCTCTTGGAAACATAGTTCCACCAGCAAACTTTTATTTTCTTTTGGCCAAATGTTGTAGTGATTCGGATTTTAAATTTGTAGATCAGATTGTTTAGATCAAGGAGATTTACAAACTAGTTGATTAATCGAGATCCAAAGCTTGTGTAATCACCACGCATCCTGCTCTCGCGATCTACGCTTTATCGGTATCCACACGAATGCTTGAAAGTAAGGATGAGATGTGTACTAGAACAAAATCGTCTCTTCTTACTCTCCCTATCTTCTTTCTTGGTAGATGGGGTTTTAGTAAAAATATTGCATACAAAATTAGCCACATAAAAGATATTATGAAGAGTGTAGAAAAATGAATTAATGCTCTTAACTAATTAGGAGTTATTATTAATATGAAATTTTTATTTGTATAATAATAAAGTCTCACTTAATTATTTAACATATGAATTTCATAATTATTTTTAGTAAATTAGAATATGTTTATTTATCTAATTAGTTAGGTCAAACTTAATTAATATTATAAATAATTGAAATAACTATAATTTAATTTGATTACAATTTAATTTATATAATCCTTAAAGCATTATTTGTGTGTGACACTATAGGTTATTATTACGGTGCTAACAATTTTTAAATCAAATTTAAAATCGTAAACAATAAGTGATATCTACTAATACATCATTGTTAACCAAGTAATAATAATTAAATCGGTGATGGCTTGAACCTTTCGTGAATAATGTACAATGAAATATAATCTCTTTAACCAAATATTTTTAACATGTAATGTGTCATCCTCACCAATATTTAAATCAAGTTTCCTTGAACAATGAGTAAACTATCGTACCAAATCAACATTTGAGCGTCGTCACGTATTTCATAGTCTAACTCATACAAGAGGTGAATAAAATCACTGATAGATTTAGGAGGGTTCAATCCTGCCTAGATCATTCATAGTTCTCATACGATTCATAATATACCAGAAATATAATATTATCATTACCTGATCAAAGGTGACATTTAATGTAATCAAAGTACATTTAATTTTCGTATAAAAATATAATGATTTCAAGTCTAAGGACCGTTACATTATTATCACAGTACGAATTAGTTACTTATGAAACAATAGACATATAGAATCTCACATTGCCTGTGTCCAGCATCATGTGCATTTAGATATGCCTTTGCTTTTGTATTTAGTATCACTATACTTATGATCAATGAGATGTGATCATCAGTCAATAACCGCACCAGTCTTAGTGCATTATTATTGTGTCTTAATAATAATACTCGACTAGGGACCTTTACGTATATTGATACCGTTCTCATAATCTCATTTCTGAGTCCTGTACTTAGAGATATAGAACTGATATTATATTCTAAGGACAATAATATAACATTTATATGGTAGTAAATTAAGACATAATAAATTATAAATGGAATAATCGATAGAACATAAACATTAATATTCCAAATGTCTTAAACTAAAACATTATAGTGTTTTCTCTAAGTCACAAACATTGAAAATCTCCCACTTGCACTAGAGGCAATCACCCATGTATCTAATACTAATGGAATTAGTATGACCATCATGCTTCTGTTGCGAAAAATCCTTAGTTAGTAGGTCTGCATCATTATAATTACTATACATTTTACATATATATCTCCTTGATCATTAATCTCATTAATAAGGTTGTATCGCCTAAGCACATACCCAAAAAGTCTCCTTGGATGTTTCAAAAGTATAAATATGTTCAGCATCCATTATAGAATCATCAATGTTCTTGCTATGAACTATTCCAGCTAACATCACTTATATATAGACAAAACACAAATAGGAAATAGATACATAATCATCCTTATCTTTCCAAAAATTAGGTATCAGTGTAACCCTTTACAATCAGTTCCCTATCTTCTCCATACATAAAAACTAAATCTTTTGTCCTCTTTAAGTACTTAAGAATATTTTTAACAACTATCCAGTGACCCTCACCTGGATTAGACTGGTATCTGCTCGTCATACTCAAAGAATACGAAACATTAGTATGAGTACATATCATTGCGTACATTATAGATCCAATTATTGAAGCATATGGAACTTTGCTCATATGACCCTTATCATATAATGATTTAGGAAAATTATTCTTTTGAGATCACTATTCCATTAATATTGGAACGTATCCATTCTTTGCCTCCAACATCTCAAAATAATTCAATACTTTGTCAATGTATGTACTCTGACTTAGGCCGATTAATTTCCATGATCTATCACTATAGATCTTGATCCCCAATATATAGGTAGCATCGCTTAAGTTTTTCATCGAAAAAATATTTCTCAACCAAGTCACTCCCTATTTGTTATATGTCTTCTACATATAATACTAGGAATGTCACATGGCTTCCACTAACCTTCTTATAAACACATGATTCATCTTTATTTTGAATATAGCCAAACTATTTAACCGTTTTATCAAAAGGAATATTCCATCTCCTCGAGGCTTGCTTCAATCTATAAATTGATGGAAGCAACTTACAGACCATCTTAGCAAACTTTGGATCGACAAAACCCTCAGGTTGTATCATACATACATCTGATTCAAGGCTCTTATATAAGAAAGAGGTTTTGACATCCATTTGCCAAATCTCATAGTCAAGGTAAACAACTATTGCTAGCAAAATCCTGATGGACCTGGCCCTAGCAACTGATAAAAAAGTCTCATCATAGTCTATACAATGAATTTGTTTGAAATAATTTTTCACTAGTCACACCTTATAGGTCTAAACTTTACCATCCATGTCAGTTTTCTTGTTGAAAACCCACTTGCACCATATAGGTTTTACCCCTTAGAGTGGATCAACTAAAGTCAATACTATATTTTGATACATGGATTCCATCTCAGATTTCATGACCACCAGCCATCTCTCGGAGTCTAGACTGTTTATAGCATCTTCGTAGGTGAAAGGCTCATTATTATCCGTAAACATCATATCAGCATCTTGAGTCAAGAGAAATCCATACTTTTTCTCGGACTCATGGTGAATCCTACTTGATCTACGAAAAACCTGTGTTTTCTGAATATAATTACTTTAAACATTTTAATGTACATATTGATCTTGTTCCAACTCTCGTTCAATGTTGTTATGTGGTTCTCGATCTTTACCGTGATGTATTGTCCTCCAACTAATTTTCTTATAAATTAGTTCTCCCTCAATAAATATAGCGGTCCGAGCGACAAACACTTTTTTTCGTAGGATTATAAAAACTAAACCCTTTAGTCTCACTTCGGTATCCCATAAAATAGCATATATCTAATTTTGGTCTAAACTTGTCAGAGGCTAAATGTTTTACAAACGCTTCACACCCCAAATTTTCATAAATGACATGCTATGACATTTATTAGTCCATATCTCATATGGATTCTTTTTAACCGCTTTTGTTGGAACTCAGTTAAATGTATATGTCGCCGTTTCTAGACTAACCCCAAAAACTGTTTGAAAATCCGTTTGACTCATCATAGATCCCACCATGTCCAACAAGGTACGATTTCTCCTCTTAGAATCTCCATTCTTTTAAGGTGTTCCAGAAGGAGTAAGTTGTGATATAATTTTACACTCTTTCAAGAAACTCTTAAATTTGAGGCTTAAGTAATCTCATCCACTTTTTGATCGTAAAACTTTTACACTTTCCCCGATTTGCTTTTTCACTTCAGCCTTAGATTCTTTGAACATTTCAAAAGAATCGGATTTTTTCTTCATAATATATACATATCCATATCTAATGAAGTTATAAGTAAATGTTATGAAGTAGTAATAGCCACCCCTTTCCATTATACGCATTGGACCGCATACATAATTATATAAAAGTTCTAATCATTCGGTGGCCCTTTCACCCTATCAGGTGAAATAAGCTTTAGTCATTTTTCCAATAAGGTAAGGTTCATACCTTTTGCATGATTCCAAATCAAACTTATCTAAGTATCCATCTATATGTAACTCAGATATGCATTTCTCATTAATAAGGCTTAAAGGATAATTCTAGAGATAATGTTTTATTTGAGTTATCTTAAAAGATATAAGTTGTTAACTAATTGCGCAACATTATAAGATTTATCATTGAATTACAATAAACAACTGTTGTTTATTCAAATAAAATGAAAAACCATTTTTGTCTTGACAAGAAATTGATATAATGGGTCAGTTAAATGCATGCGCGTCATAACAATTTACCTAGATCTCAAACTAGCCTTATGGGAAAAATTACGTGTCAAATTCCTTCAACTAGAGAAACAACTTTTGCTCCAATTCTAACCCGATACCTGAAGCTTGGCCGTCGCTGGTCTTCTTCTTAAGATCTTCCAATTAAGCTGAATAGTATAACTTCCAATTATCCGGTTATTTCCACAGCAGAGATAATTATCTTCCTTAGCACCACCACTAATGGGCTTCAAATGCCCCTTTGGGATTGGACTCTGGTTTAGAAAATAATAAGATCAAATCTTTACTTTGCATGTCCACTTTCTTTTCCCATTTGCATTGCATGTATACCCCATCAATATGGATGTAGTTCATGCCTTAACCATGTTATTTTCAACAGTTCTAAACATGCCTAACAACTTAGTGGGTGTTTTGTCAATCTCATTCATTTTTTTCATAACAAACTTAAAATATAAGTTGTTTAAAGATTGCTTGATCAAATCAGTACGAGTCTTTAGACAAATCATAAAACCCAAATTATCCAGGTACGTATATACCTATCATCTTATGAATAAGTGGACCGTCAGCGATGAACATCAGTGAGCTGACGGTGGACCGTGATGAATTAATTTTTAGTCCTAAAATTCTAAAATAATTTACTATTCTTAAAAGTCGTATCATTCATTGGATTGTGACTATGAGTGTTGAATCGTTACTGTGATTGATTGGCTGTTGACTGTGATTTGACGTCGATTTATATTTCGACGGGTAGGCCAATAAAAAGAGGAGGTGTTGCCTGATTTTTTGGAAATTATATTCAAAAAGACGGGGACACATCCTGTGATTATCGGGATTACTAGTAAAATATATATACATATATAATTATAAATAAGTATTTTACTAGACCTATTTGCGGATCGTGGTAAAATATTTTGCAAAATATTTGACAACCCTAATTTTGTAAAATGACAAGTATAAGTATTTTCTGAAAATGAACACCAAGCCGAATTTCGAAAATGTGAACCCTAGCTGATGCGTGTTTTACAATAATGTTTATGTTACGAGTCGGGTTTTGTTAACATATAGGTAGATTGTTAACGGGGATATGTCAAGCATAATCGAATGTCTAAATTAGGGTATTTCGACTCTGTAGGTTCTAGTCGGAAGACCCGAGAGTGGCGTTGGACTAAAGATAACCTAATGATCAGTCGACAAGCTCAGCAAGGTTCCAAGCGAAGGACCTGAGTGTTAAAGTCGGATTAAGGATAGTCTGATAGTAAGGCGATAAAGTCGAGCGTCCGAGTCGATCCAAAA
This sequence comes from Apium graveolens, assembly GCF_009905375.1. NCBI lineage: Eukaryota > Viridiplantae > Streptophyta > Magnoliopsida > Apiales > Apiaceae > Apium > Apium graveolens. The sequence continues at coordinate 283,777,140 of NC_133652.1, read as the reverse complement.
TCGGTCAGTGATTGTTGTAAGCTCTGCAAGGCAAGTACCCCTGACCATATTTTTATGGTTCACGAAAGCAAGATACCCTTAAAGATGACACTATCGTGTAGTATATAACAAAACATTTTTAAAGTTTTTTTTTAATTACAATTTTTTATTTGTTAATCCGCCATTTTATTTTTTCCTTTTATAATTAGATCTACCAATGCAAAAAGACTATGAATCCAAATCTCAACAACTCTAGCAAAAATCAAGTATTGGATTTTGCCTCAAATAAAATCCATACATCCATAAGTTCTAAAAATTTGCAAGTGATCACTCAGTACCCTAAACTACATACAAAATTACTTCATACACAATTTCAATTCAAACATTTGATAAAACTTTGAATTACAATAGAACTTGAAAAGACTACTTCATCAACAATTTGTCCTTGAAAAATCGATTGTATAGGTAACCTGCCCAATTACTCTGAAAGCGAAGCATTTTATCACGAGGATATGACGTCAATGGTGAAGAATAGGTAAACTGTAGAGTAAAAAAATTACGAACATAGTTAGATCACAAGAAATAATAATTATAATTATAGCTCGGAGCAATATTATACATAAAAGAGATCACTTACATTGACATTGATTTTTATTTCACCGTTACACAATAGATTCTCAATGAAACATCCAACATCGTACCTACAAAAAATGCCATCATTTGCTACTTTCTTGGGGGCGCTACAACATTAGAAATATTACAGGTTTATAATTAGTTTAAAAAAATGTCAAAATGCATACTTAAAAATTTAAAATTAAGAAAAGAACAAATTAATAAAGCAAAAAAATATGTGAAATACTAAAAAACCATATACGACTAATAAAGACTAAATGTGTGTGTGTCTGTCCATTTGTGTGTAGCTAGATTATGAGAGATACTCTCATTCTGTTATAGATGTCATATTATCACCTTGGTCTAGTTTTTTTTACTCGTACAAATATTAGGTAGTACTTTTCCACTATTTCAATTAATTTTATTCAATGATGAGGAAACTAAATTTCTTATCATAGGACCACATCTCTATATTAAACAACCATACACCTATATACACACACTTGTGAATGACAATTTAAGTTCAAAACTGCACTAAAAAATAACAATCTACAAAAACCAAAAAAATCAACACGGTTAATACATAAAGAATCAACCCCTCCAATTCTATAAGATGTGAAAAGTTCCTTTTAGAACTTGCTAGTACTATGTAAAATGATATACATTCTAAAAATCTATAAATATATTAGACTATATATTTTTCAACAATATTATATAATATATTTAATTTTCTGATAGTACTAACACATGTGAACTTGAAATATATTAGATACGAAGTCAATGTTACCAAACACGGACATGGTTTTTCAAACTATTCAAATGTTTTCTCATAGATCACAAGATCAGGCCCTCAACAAGTAACTTGGAGTAAGGAAATTCGAGATCATTCATGCAAAAATATCTAACATCATATTTTTGCAAGTGATCAAGAAAAGTCCATCTTTGTTTCTATATCACTCATTTTTTTATACCCTTAGCATAAATTATGTAATTTTATTTCTTATATCCTCCTTTAATTCTTTTACAAGTTTTCAACCAAATATATATAAAAAATGTAGTATGATCCCCGTTTGTTGCACATGGGTGGAGTAATCAGTGAATAGAAGGCTTGATGAGAACTAATCGAATTTAATAAACTGAGGTCACCAAATCTCGACCAGTGAGAAGAATAAAAAATACTTTAAATATTTATCCTTTTATAGTCGGGGTTCGTTACCTGTACATTCATACATATGAAGCTGTTAATCATCGTCACAATGTAGTTCTTACCACAGTGAGTCTGCAAGGTTCTCATGACACTCTAAGCAAAATAGAACTCTATCGTAAACACCACTAAATGACATGTATCTTAGGTTTTAAGTATAAAAAATAAATTGAAATATTCAGTAACGTTTCTACAAGAGTTTTAACATTCCTGTAATTCGCAACATTAGTCATCCGAGGTGGATCCATAAAGTATAAAGTCTCTCTCACTGTATTTATAGCCATCAAGATCCAATATTTTCTACATTATATATATATATATATATATATTAGAGTTAGAAGAAATTACATACAATATATCCAAGTATAGATTCAATTAAATATATTTATAAAATTATAACTTACCCAACATTATAAGGCATTAAAAGCAGATGGTCTTTGTCAACATAACCTAATAAAGACTTTGCCATAAATGTAGAGGGTTTTCTACACACTGAGACACCAGATGTGACGACACAAAAGCAAAAGGTTTCTGCCAAGTTAGGATTTTTTGATAAATAGACCCCACACAAATACCTTAAATTAAAAAAAAGAATATAATTAAAATGTGGTTGACAAAAAATAAGAAGTCATGAAATTTGTTTCAAAATTAACATTACCTAATATAGAAGATGATACTGGTTGAACTTAACCACTGGGAATTCAGCACCTCTAGAACATTTTCCTTATTAATATATTCAATCCACGATTTCCCATTCCAATAAAGCCTCATTTCAACCTGTATATCAATAACACGATCAAACACAACAGCAAGACGAACAAAATCCAACACTCTATCATGATAAACATCTCGTGGGAGAGGATAGCCTAGTTGTTTTGAAGACACATCAACAACTGATTCAACTGTCTTTTCTTTTTGCTTTTCCTCAAACTTTTTATGGCCCTTAACATGCATAATTTTCTTCTTGTTCATGATTTTTGGAATTTCCTAGAAAAAAAACATCAAACAAAAAAGTAATCGAATTTTTAATACTTTAACTACTAGTACATAACATACAAGTTTTACAGATTGTAAATGACAAGAATATATGATTACGTACCTCCATTTTCATCGAGACCAATTTGCGTAGCTAAGCAAGAAAATATCTAAGAGCTTCCCCAACCAGTTTTTAACTCTGATTTTTCTGCAACCTTTAACTAGACCCTAACATATCCTTCTTCAAGTGGAATACCATGTAGGGTTTTATCATTATTGTCATTGTGTAACATCCCTAGACCAACATATCTACGACAAGAATCCACATACAAATAATAAGCATTTTTCCCAATTAAAAAAATGTTGAGTTTGTGAAAAATTAATCCCATGTTCCATTTTTATGTATCTTGCATATTTAGATAGTCAAAATAATTTGAATATATACATGTGGAAAGTCTTCAACTAATACAGGGTCATAACGATCATGTTCACCATCACCATCATCATTCATGTCAAAGTTATCCATATGATTAGAGCCTCCGGACTACATACCAGGATTATAGCCCTTGCTTTTTAACTTCGTGATTTCATTTATCAAAAATGCAACTTAGATAGCTTGTCGCGACTGAGAATTTACGTTTTTATTATACTTTAATAAAGGTGAATTATGTTTTTAATATGTTATTAAGACTGTTGAACTGTGAAACCCTTACTGTTATAAGCTACGTGTATTCTGTTTTGTCACAATGTGTTTTGGGGAAATTATCTGGTGTTTTATGCTAGGGTAAATGCTTTCATATCAAAAGTTGTACGGTCCAAATAGTGTTCTAATAGCCTATAATTCAAACAAGATCATTGACCTTATTTTTCCTAATATGTCTTGTACCATCGCGATATTCTGAACATTCAGTAGTTTTACAAATTTTCTCGTTTCACGAAAAAATGACTTTTCCGGGCCCGTTCGGGTGTCAAAAGCCCCAAAAAAATCATATTTTTATTTTTATAGGATCATAAAATTATCAAATATTATTTTTCTTTGCATTTTTGTATTTTTCACAATTTTTGAGAATTTTTGGCATATATTTTATATTTATTGGATATTTAAAAATTCAAAATTAATACCCAAAAATTTTAAAAAATTAGGGCCAATTAATTTTAGTAGATGTATAATTAGGGTCTTAATTTTATTTAGGGTTATTATTTTTACTAGTATAAATACCTGAGTAATTATTAATTAATCATTAAATAATTAGCAAAAATCAGAAAAATAGGAAAATTCAGTTTGGGGTGAAGAACATTTATGGAATTCAATCAAAGATTTCATAGTGATTCTGATATCCAAATCATACATGTGAGTAATCAAATTAAAGCTTATGATATCTACTTTGTGTTAATATCATCAATTTCATGTTTTGGTATTTAGTTTTTGATTTCATAATTTAGGGTTCTTGACTATAATTTGGGGGGTTTTGATTCTGGGGTTATGGGATGAAATTGATGGTTGGGATAGCTTCCTATGATTGTTTATGATTGATTTGTGCTATGAATTGCATCAAACGATTGCTCTAATTAGTTGTTCAAATTCTAGGGTTTATGTAAATTTTGAGTTGATTAGGGAATAACATTAGATGTAATTGACAAGAGTTGTCTGCCTATTGAACATTACATGGCGTTTCGTGCCACAGCCGGGGTTGTGTAATAGAATGTAGGATCCCTATTCTCACTAGCATTATGAATGCTTAATTTTTCACGTAGGGGTTGAATAAATTAGATAAACTAGTGGGAGCCACTTATGAATAAAGACCCGATTTATATAGTATTTTAAAATGAAATCGAATATTTTCTAAGTGTTGTTATGTGTTTATCATTTACAGATTTACTTTGTACGTTATGTCTTCTGCACTATCACTCAGGAGCATACTAGATGCTCACAAATTGACTGGTCCTAATTATGTTGACTGGTTTCGAAACTTGAGAATTGTTCTCAGGATTGAGAAGATGGAATACGTGATTTACTCACCTAAGCCTACTGAACCTTCTAGTGATGCACATAATGATGAACATGTTGTGTATCGTAAGTGGATAGATGATGCAAATGTTGCTCAATGCATCATGCTAGCTTCCATGAACATTGAGCTACAGAAGCAACATGAGCATATGGATGCTCACACTATCCTAATGCATCTACAAGAGTTGTATGATGTGGCGGGGAGGACAGCTCGATATGAGATATCGAAGGAGCTGTTCAGTTGTAGGATGTCTGAGGGATCATCTGTGAATGACCATGTACTTAAGATGATCAATTTGATTGAACGTCTTGGACAACTTGGTTTTGCTATGGATGGGGAGCTGAGCCAAGACTTGGTCTTGCAATCGCTTCCGAGTTCGTTCTCCCAGTTTGTTGTGAACTTTCATATGAATAAGTTGGATGTCAGCCTGCCTGAACTTCATAACATGTTGAAGACTGCGGAATCGAATTTTCCCCCTAAGAAGAGTTTTGTTCTTCTAATTGGTGAAGGTTCCAATCCTAAGAAAAGGAAGAGGAACTCTTCCAAGAAGAAGAAAGTAGGTGAGAAAACGCCGGTTCCACCAAAAGCTGAAGACCGCAAGAGCAAAATTGTTTGCTTTCACTGTAACAAGGTGGGGCACTGGAAGAGGAACTGCAAGGTTTACCTTGCAGAATTGAAGAAGAAGTAGGGTAGTGAGACTACTGCTTCTGATTCAGGTATGTTCATGATATAAGTGAATATGTCATTAAATCAAATTTCTACTTGGGTATTAGATACCGCCTGTGGTTCTCATATCTGCAATTGTTGCAGGGACCAAGGAGAAGTAGGACTCTTGAGGAAGAGGAGGTGATTCTACTGATGGGAAATGGGACAAGAGTTGCTGCTGAAGATGTAGAATCATTTCTTAGGCCTACGGGCAAGACTATTGTTTGAAATAATTATTATTTTGTTCCCTCGATTGTGAGGAATATTATTCCCATGTTAGACTTGGCTTGATTTTCATTTATTATTGAGAATAATGAATGTTCTATTCATAGAGATAATATTCTTTATGGACGTGGTGCTTTAAATAATGTTCTGTATATATGTGACATAATTTACTTCAGATTGAACAAACTAATAAAAGAAAAGGGATGATGAAAATCTCACTTTATAGTGGCACTGCAGTCTCCATTTAGTAGACATGGAGAGAGGGCTGCAAATTTGCTAGGAATGGTACACACAGATGTATGTGGACGAATGTCTATGCAAGCCATGGGTGGATTTTCATACTTCATTACTTTCATAGATGATAGATCTGGATTCGGATATGTGTTTGATGAAACACAAGTCTGAGGCCTTTGAAAAGTTCAAAGAATATAAGTATGAAGTGGAGAAACAACCAAACATAGTATTATAACTCTTCGATCAGATCGAGGTGGCACTACAAGGAAAACTGGCTCAGATAAGTGTTTCAACCCGTTATCTGATACCTTGAAATTTCGTTGTCTATTGAGCCGCCGTCTCTTACATGGATCAAACAACAAGAAAAAACAGTTGTGTGAGTCATCGCAGACAACGATCAGCCATCAACCCCCATTGTATTACAACCAGGAAAAACAACATCTTTCCATACATTCTGTTGTAAGAAGAATAATTAGACAAGTGTTAATAAAACATTGTGTATGTGGTCACTAACAGTTTAAGAATAGAACATAACACACAACCCTTATTCTGATATATATATTGTCCTTCACGTTAACAAATAATACAAACGATAACCACCGTTGTATTAGAATCAGAACAAACAACGGCGAGCACATAAGAAAATATTGTTGGAATGTGGGTATATACAACGATTTACTTCAAATAGACCGTTGTTAGGTTTGTAGTTATTCAAGTGTTTCTGATAAAAATGTATTGTCTGAATATTCAGAATACAATAGTTTAGTTTTACGAATCTGTGGAGTGTAGCATATTGGTACAAGCTTTTTCGGCTATTACGGCATTGTGGAAAACATATGTTACAATGTTTAGGTAAACTTAATGTTGTGTGTATTTTCTTTGAACAAAGCTTTATTCATTTGTAACATTTATGGAAATAGCTACAGACAACAGTTTTCTTCTATTAATATATCTTATTTGTTGACATTAAACAATGGTTTGGTAAGGGAAAATCATTGTTTTATTTTTTACACACAATGGTTTGACAATAATTATACACTTGTAAAATATACATCTCTTTGACAATACTTTACTAAATATTTCATACAAATATATGAAATTTTTTATATAAAAATATGTACGGAACTATATAGAGTTTACAGTGATTTTCTTAAATAAAAGAATACATTTTTCTATTAATAATTTCCTCCCATCTACAAAGTCCCATTACGGCAAGAGTGTTTGTGCTTGAGCTATTTCATTTAGTAGGTCTTGAGCATAATATCAAATTATGAGGAGATCTTTTGTCCTGGTGTTTTATGTGGAACTAGCAGAAAGTTTTCTGATTTCACATCCCCATGCACAATCTACACAAATAGCAGCTTACCTTAGTATATTAAATGTGATCAATAACTTTATCTAGGGAAGTTATATACAACTTCATATGTTGGGCTGAATCAGTAATAAAAAAATACGAAGACACACCTAAGTCTCTTTCAAAATGGAAATGCAATTATACATTCATCAAAACTGCTTATTGCAGAATAAATGATCCATGAGATTAGGTAGAAGTCATACATTATTTCTTTGATACACTTCACAATTGGAGAATTTCTATGTGGTTTTAGATTGAACAACATTTCTGCTGCTGCAACCACATGAACAGTGGAATCTTCAAAAAGAAAGTATCATCAGTCTCTAATAATTTAGAAGAAGGGCAGCGGCAATATGATGCAAAAAGTAACAAATCGACCTTTGTTTCGCACAAGAAAATCCTCAATCAATTTGATTAACGATTTTTCACGTAGAGTGCTGCAGAAAAATAGTACAATTATTTAGTATAGAACTTGTGAAACAAAGCATATAATAATAGTGTATCAATATAAGGGGGTAAAATAGAAAAGGACCTTATTGGAGACGCCAATGCAGTACGGACATATTCTTCTAAAACCAAGCTATCCAATCTGCCAAGAAACCATACCTACCAAAAAGTATATTATTTTTAATATCAAAAGCAAAAGATAAGATAAGATAATATGACTCTACAAAAGCTATTAGATTAAAAATCACTAGGATGTTAAATTGTTGGCCTAAGTACAAGATAACTCAGATTAAGGAATGGAAAACTCAGCCACCTTTGCCTGGGAATTATCCCATTTTCTAGCCGTTGTATCCACCAAGTTTTTAGTATTCGAGTCTCTATTAACAGTTTTTTCTTGCATCTTCTTTTTAGAGAGAGGCATCTTAACCATCATAGACATTAGTGCTTCATCGTTTAATTTGGTAGAAGAATCATACAACTTCATATATAACCTGTCCGAGAAGAACATAAAAGCTAATAGATAAAAACAACAGATGCTTGTAATATATTTTCATATGAAAGAAATGGAAAATCATTATTTCAGAGTAAAATCCATAGTAATACTAAAAATTGAGCAACCTGTGTATTCACACACTAACAACTCAAAGAAATGGTTGAAAGGCTTTCATAGCCCAGCAAGTGTATATACCACAAAAGAACATTACACAACCATGGTGGTGTCATTGCTTGCTCTGTATTTGTGATTATTTGGACACTTGACAATTTGTAAGTAGCATAGGACAGTTGCCCAGTTTGTAAGTAGGCATAAATTTGTTGAATTTGTTTATAAACTACATTACGAAGAACATCCTCACCAACTACACAGGTGCGCAAATGCTTTATAAATGAGACTTTTACTTGTTCATTCAACATGATTGATTGAAAAGAAAAATAAAGACAATTGACTAAATACTGCTAAACAATATAAGAAAATCACCTAATGATTCCAGTAGCTGATTTATGAAAATATGAGCATGGACTAGTGGCTCTTGACATCTCAATGATTCACAAATGTATGAAGAGTCAGTTTCCCTAACTGCTAGAGCCGCTTGACTTGTGTTTTTGTTCCAATTTTCAAGTCTAACCAGAGATGACTCGACTAAGAAATAGCCAGAGGTTATACAAACACATAAACGTAACTAACAACAAAATTTCATATCCCATGAGAGAAAGGTAAAGGGAATACACAATTACAAAAAATTAAATGAAACATACAAACATATAAATCAATTTACACAGAAAGGTAATGGATACTATACCTCATAATTGAACCCCAAGAAATATTGTAAGCCCTAGTTGCTTGAACCCAAATATATATTTCCAAATTACTTAAACCTAAAATTCCTTTAACTAAACTCCTGAAATCTAATTGAACAAGAACTTTTTGAATCAAAATATGTTTCAAACCCTAATTGAAACTAGTAAGAGAGAGAGAGAGGAGAAGCTCAGAGGTGGGTGTGTATATATAGAGTTAGAGATTGAGAAAAGGCGGGATGTTTTCCCCAAATTTGTAAAGGGGGAAATGAAAATGATTTAAGGGGGAATGAAAACGGGAGGGGGAGACAAAATTAAAAGAAATGGGAAACAAAATATTAAGATTGGTGGGATACAAAGTTTTAATTGTGTTTTTTATGAATATTGTTAATTTAATATTATAAACATATTTTTTTAATTTTGAAATAAAATTTTTTACGTCAATATTATTTTTTTCATACGGTTTGATTGTCGAAATAATATTTTATAAAATTCTGGAAAGAATTCCGTTTAAGAAAATAATATTTTTACTAGATTTTTGTTAAAAAATTGTAGAAGTTAAATTTATATTTTTTAATTATTCATGAACATCACTAATATAAGTATGCATTGGCATTATAGACTTACATAATCTAAAGAATTATTTTATAGATGTATATTTGTTATTTGTCACGTTAGATCACCTAAACCCTAATTTTAATTTTAATTTTTGGAAAGATAAACCATTGTCTACTGAACCAACTTTTAAATATTTAAAATTCTAATTTTCTTGTTAATTTTACTTTTACCGGATTTTCCTTATAATGTCATGCAAGAAAAGTTTAATTTTTTTATAATTTTTTCACATGACTAAAATCTATCTAATTTAACATCCATACGGTTGAATCATCTAAAAAATAAATTTTTAAAAAAAATTTTGTTATTCGGGAATGAATCTCGTTTAAGGTGGTAGTACAAGTGTTTTATTTTAAAAATACTTGTATAAGGTAGATTAATACAACGTGCTTTTTCGAAAAGCACTTGTTTGAATTGAACAATTAACAATGTAAATTTGAAGTGTAATTATTAGGTATATTTGTAGGTTAGCACACATATGATACGCCGAATAATATTATAACGAGTTATATCTGAAAAGTAGCACTATTAACATTCGTATATAATGTCAACTAAATCCGGATATCGTTACTATGACTTATATCTGTAAGTTAATATATAGATTATGTGCTGCTTTATGTTGTAATGAGTAATATTCGTAAGTTAACGCCATTAACATCTGTATGAAGTCTACAAAACCAACAAATAGATATTACGAGTTATATTTTTAACTTAATCTACACGTTATGTCCTCTTCAATGTGATAATCTAGTTGACGCTATTAATATTCGTGTAACGTCTAATCCGAATAGGTAATCAAATTCAAAAAATCTATGAAAAAGATGATTTCAATTCTTAATAAACACAAATTAATTTGGTGTAAGTTATTGGTTACCCGTATAAATTAATAAACGGTGGCATATAATTATTCCGAAAAAAAATTAAAAACTAGTAAATGTATAGACAACGGTTTTTTCTAAAATCATGTTGTGGTAAGTTACTTTACATAAGTGTTTTTTAGGAAATACCGTTGTTGGAATTCTATAACGGTTTTTTCTTTAAGAATGTTGTAGTATTATAAATTTTACAACAGATTATAAATATCGATAACGGCTGTCTGAATATTATAAGTGTTTTATTTGAAAAATACTTGTATAAGGTAGATTAATACAACATGCTTTTTCGAAAAACACTAGTTTGAATTGAACAATTAAAAATGTAAATTTGAAGTGTAATTATTAGGTATATTTGTAGGTTAGCACACATATGATACGCCGAATAATATTATAACGAGTTATATCTGAAAAGTAGCACTATTAACATTCGTAGATAATGTCAACTAAATCCTACTATCGTTATTATGACTTATATCTGTAAGTTAGTATATAGATTATGTGCTGCTTTATGTTATTATGAGTAATATTCGTAAGTTAACGCTATTAACGTCCGTACGAAGTCCACAAAACCAACAAATAGATATTACGAGTTATATTTTTAACTTAATCTACACGTTATGGCCTCATCAATGTGATAATCTAGTTGACGCTATTAATATTCGTGTAACGTCTAATCCGAATAGGTAAAAGAATTCAAAAAATCTATGAAAAAGATGATTTCAATATTTAATAAACACAAATTAATTTGGTGTAAGTTATTGGTTACTCGTATAAATTAATAAACGGTGGCATATAATTATTCAGAAAAAATATTAAAAACTAGTAAAAGTTTAGAAAACGGTTTTTTCTAAAATCATATTGTTGTAAGTTACTTTACATAAGTGTTTTTTAGGAAATACCGTTGTTGGAATTCTACAACGGTTTTTTCTTTAAGATTGTTGTAGTATTATAAATTTTACAACAGATTATAAATATCGATAACGGCTGTCTGAATTTTACAAGTGTTTTATTTTAAAAATACTTGTATAAGGTAGATTAATACAACGTGCTTTTTCGAAAAACACTTGTTTGAATTGAATAATTATAAATGTAAATTTGAAGTTTAATTATTAGGTATATTTGTAGGTTAGCACACATATGATACGCCGAATAATATTAAAACGAGTTATATCTGAAAAGTAGCACTATTAACATTCATAGATAATGTCAACTAAATCCTAATATCGTTATTATGACTTATATGTGTAAGTTAGTATATAGATTATGTGCTGCTTTATGTTATTATGAGTAATATTCGTAAGTTAACGCTATTAACGTCCGTACGAAGTCCACAAAACCAACAAATAGATATTATGAGTAACATTTTTAACTTAATCTACACGTTATGTCCTCATCAATGTGATTATCTGTTGACGCTATTAATATTCGTGTAATGTCTAATACTAATAGGTAAAAGAATTTAAAATTCTATGAAAAAGGTGATTTCAAATTTTAATAAACACAAATTAATTTGGTGTAAGTTATTGGTTACTCGTATAAATTAATAAACGGTGGCATATAATTATTCCGAAAAAAAATTAAAAACTAGTAAAAGTATAGACAACGGTTTTTTCTAAAATCATGTTGTGGTAAGTTAATTTACATAAGTGTTTTTTAGGAAATATCGTTATTGGAATTCTACAACGGTTTTTTCTTTAAGATTGTTGTAGTATTATAAATTTTACAACAAATTATAAATATCGATAATGGTTGTCTGAATGTTACAAGTGTTTTATTTTAAAAATACTTGTATAAGGTAGATTAATACAACGTGTTTTTAGTTTGAATTGAACAATTAACAATGTAAATTTGAAGTTTAATTATTAGGTATATTTGTAGGTTAGCACACATATGATACGCCGAGTAATATTATAACGAGTTATATCTGAAAAGTAGCACTATTAACATTCGTAGATAATGTCAACTAAATCCTAATATCGTTATTATGACTTATATCTGTAAGTTAGTATATAGATTATGTGCTGCTTTATGTTATTATGAGTAATATTCGTAAGTTAACGCTATTAACGTCCGTACGAAGTCCACAAAACCAACAAATAGATATTATGAGTTACATTTTTAACTTAATCTACACGTTATGTCCTCATCAATGTGATTATCTGTTGACGCTATTAATATTCGTGTAACGTCTAATACTAATAGGTAAAAGAATTCAAAATTCTATGAAAAAGGTGATTTCAAATCTTAATCAACACAAATTAATTTAGTGTAAGTTATTGGTTACTCGTATAAATTAATAAACGGTGGCATATAATTATTCCAAAAAAAAATTAAAAATTAGTAAAAGTATAGACAACGGTTTTTTCTAAAATCATGTTGTGGTAAGTTACTTTACATAAGTGTTTTTTAGGAAATACCGTTGTTGGAATTCTACAACGGTTTTTTCTTTAAGATTGTTGTAGTATTATAAATTTACAACAGATTATAAATATCGATAACGGTTGTCTGAATGTTACAAGTGTTTTATTTTAAAAATACTTGTATAAGGTAGATTAATACAACGTGCTTTTTCGAAAAACACTTGTTTGAATTGAACAATTAACAATGTAAATTTGAAGTGTAATTATTAGGTATATTTGTATGTTAGCACACATATGATTCGCCGAATAATATTATAACGAGTTATATCTGAAAAGTAGCACTATTAACATTCGTAGATAATGTCAACTAAATCCTAATATCGTTATTATGACTTATATCTGTAAGTTAGTATATAGATTATGTGCTGCTTTATGTTATTACGAGTAATATTCGTAAGTTAACGCTATTAACGTCCGTACGAAGTCCACAAAACCAACAAATAGATATTACAAACTATATTTTTAACTTAATCTACACGTTATGTCCTCATCAATGTGATAATCTAGTTGACGCTATTAATATTCGTGTAACGTCTAATCCGAATAGGTAAAAGAATTCAAAAAATCTATGAAAAAGATGATTTCAATTCTTAATAAACATAAATTAATTTGGTGTAAGTTATTGGTTACTCGTATAAATTAATAAACGGTGGCATATAATTATTCCGAAAAAATATTAAAAACTAGTAAAAGTATAGACAACGGTTTTTTCTAAAATCATATTGTGGTAAGTTACTTTACATAAGTGTTTTTTAGGAAATACCGCTGTTGGAATTCTACAACGGTTTTTTCTTTAAGATTGTTGTAGTATTATAAATTTTACAACAGATTATAAATATCGATAACGGTTGTCTGACTGTTACAAGTGTTTTATTTTAAAAATACTTGTATAAGGTAGATTAATACAACGTGCTTTTTGGAAAAACACTTGTTTGAATTGAACAATTAACAATGTAAATTTGAAGTGTAATTATTAGGTATATTTGTAGGTTAGCACACATATGATACGCCGAATAATATTATAACGAGTTATATCTGAAAAGTGGCACTATTAACATTCGTAGATAATGTCAACTAAATCCTAATATCGTTATTATGACTTATATATGTAAGTTAGTATATAGATTATGTGCTGCTTTATCTTATCATGAGTAATATTCGTAAGTTAACGCTATTAACGTCCGTACGAAGTCCACAAAACCAACAAATAGATATTATGAGTTACATTTTTAACTTAATCTACACGTTATGTCCTCATCAATGTGATTATCTATTGACGCTATTAATATTCGTGTAACGTCTAATACTAATAGGTAAAAGAATTCAAAATTCTATCAAAAAGGTGATTTCAAATCTTAATAAACAGAAATTAATTTGGTGTAAGTTATTGGTTACTCGTATAAATTAATAAACGGTGGCATATAATTATTCCGAAAAAAAATTAAAAACTAGTAAAAGTATAGACAACGGTTTTTTCTAAAATCATGTTGTGGTAAGTTACTTTACATAAGTGTTTTTTAGGAAATACCGTTGTTGGAATTCTACAACGGTTTTTTCTTTAAGATTGTTGTAGTATTATAAATTTTAAAACAGATTATAAATATCGATAACGGTTGTCTGAATGTTACAAGTGTTTTATTTTAAAAATACTTGTATAAGGTAGATTAATACAACGTGCTTTTTCGAAAAACACTTGTTTGAATTGAACAATTAACAATGTAAATTTGAAGTGTAATTATTAGGTATATTTGTAGGTTAGCACACATATGATACGCCGAATAATATTATAACGAGTTATATCTGAAAAGTAGCACTATTAACATTCGTAGATAATGTCAACTAAATCCTAATATCGTTATTATGACTTATATATGTAAGTTAGTATATAGATTATGTGCTGCTTTATCTTATTATGAGTAATATTCGTAAGTTAACGCTATTAACGTCCGTACGAAGTCCACAAAACCAACAAATAGATATTATGAGTTACATTTTTAACTTAATCTACACGTTATGTCCTCATTAATGTGATTATCTATTGACGCTATTAATATTCGTGTAACGTCTAATACTAATAGGTAAAAGAATTCAAAATTCTATCAAAAAGGTGATTTCAAATCTTAATAAACACAAATTAATATGGTGTAAGTTATTGGTTACTCGTATAATTTAATAAACGGTGGCATATAATTATTCCGAAAAAAAATTAAAAACTAGTAAAAGTATAGACAACGGTTTTTTGTAAAATCATGTTGTGCTAAGTTACTTTACATAAGTGTTTTTTAGGAAATACCGTTGTTGGAATTCTACAACGGTTTTTTCTTTAAGATTGTTGTAGTATTATAAATTTACAACAGATTATAAATATCGATAACGGTTGTCTGAATGTTACAAGTGTTTTATTTTAAAAATACTTGTATAAGGTAGATTAATACAACGTGCTTTTTCGAAAAACACTTGTTTGAATTGAAAAATTAACAATGTAAATTTGAAGTGTAATTATTAGGTATATTTGTAGGTTAACACACATATGATACACCGAATAATATTATAACGAGTTATATCTGAAAAGTAGCACTATTAACATTCGTAGATAATGTCAACTAAATCCTAATATCGTTATTATGACTTATAACTGTAAGTTAGTATATAGATTATGTGCTGCTTTATGTTATTACGAGTAATATTCGTAAGTTAACGATATTAACGTCCGTACGAAGTCCACAAAATGAACAAATAGATATTATGAGTTACATTTTTAACTTAATCTACACGTTATGTCCTCATCAATGTGATTATCTGTTGACGCTATTAATATTCGTGTAACGTCTAATACTAATAGGTAAAAGAATTCAAAATTCTATGAAAAAGGTGATTTCAAATCTTAATAAACACAAATTAATTTGGTGTAAGGTATTGGTTACTCGTATAAATTAATAAACGGTGGCATATAATTATTCCGAAAAAAAATTAAAAACTAGTAAAAGTATAGACAACGGTTTTTTCTAAAATCATGTTGTGGTAAGTTACTTTACATAAGTGTTTTTTAGGAAATACCGTTGTTGGAATTCTACAACGGTTTTTTCTTTAAGATTGTTGTAGTATTATAAATTTTACAACAGATTATAAATATCGAAAACGGTTGTCTGACTGTTACAAGTGTTTTATTTTAAAAATACTTGTATAAGGTAGATTAATACACACTACTAGAAAAATTAGAATAGACATCGGCTAAAAACCGATGTCTATGAACAAAAAAATCCGATGTCTTCGTGGGTGATGTTAAAGACCCCCCATTTAACATCGGTTTTAAACTGATGTTAAAGAAGACGTATAACATCAGTTTTTAAAGATGTTAAATTTCTAATGCATGTCTAATCTTCATATATTATCATAATATGATTTTTTTATCAATTTAAACATATGTGAGATAAGCAAAATATTTCCATTTACCCATTAAACTGATGTTACTAATACCAGTAACAACGGTTTTCAAGATAAACCGATGTAAACATAACTTTTGACATCGGTTCTTTATTTCAAACCGATATCTATTGATGACAAACCGATGTCTATAAAGCTTAATAACATCGGTTTTCTGTTTTAAGATTTTTTTTGTTTTATTATTTAACATTGGTTTTAATCAGTATTATTGATGTCAATGTTCAACTAAAACTGATGTATTAAGCTTTGACAGACATCATTTTCCACTGTAATGATGTTTGTACCTGTTTTATTAATGCACATTTTAAAAATATAGATGCCAAAAATTTGTCAAACCAATGAACTACCAAAACCAATTGATGTATAATACAAGTTATCTATAAATCTAACAACCAATATTCAAACATCTGGTACAACAGATTCATCTAATCCGAACATCAAGTACTACACATATCCATCCATCTATTCTGCTAGTGTCTATACAAAAAATTTGACTTGGTACCGGTAATAGCATGTAAAATATCATTTGAGGAATGCCCTTGTTCTTCTGCATCTTCCTACTTCTTAGTAAAGTTCCTGTAGCCTCTGGTCCCGTATGATGACAATAAGCTTTTTATAGACCCGAAGATTAATTATAAATAATATGTGGTTAAGCAAGTAGCACAAAAAGATTATTACACACATACTGAAAACTCTTGAAATTTGTCAAACCTCTTTCTCATGAACATCAACAGATTGCTGTGGTGTGGTTGCTTGCAGATCCTAAATCATTAACCGGTAGTCATCTCCAACAGAGCCGAACAAACTTTCATTCTTTGAGTGCCATGACACATCATTAACCAGACTTTTATGATCCTATGTGATAATTATTTAAGGTAAATATCCACAGTGAGAAACACTTTACATCATCAAAAGTTTAAGAAAGACGATAAGTATCGAATTTACCTCAAAAACACTGCATGCATTTAGTACTTTGTCTTGAGGCATTGCAGAAATATCCCATGACCCCTCTTTAAATGGGCTCCATGAAAATCCATATCCTTATTTCTCATGACCCCTCAACCTTAAATCTGGATCACATATTGTTTTACCTTTTTTGCATTTTCTATCTTCTATAACTGCTTGTTTATACCCTCCAGAATCTTGGTCCCATTTACTACACCTCATTTTCCCAGGATTCCCCTCTTTTACAGAATTTTCCTTACAAACAACAACCCCCTCAAGCTCTCCTGGGACACAATGTTGATCTACAACAGCATACTTAATCTTAAGTTCTTGTTTAGAAGCTTCATCATGCTCGCAATTCTTTTATCCCATATCTCTAGTCATGCTCAGGAGATACGCTACATCAGCACACAGTCAGTCCAAGCCCCAATATGCATGGCAGCCTTTTATCAAAAATAAGCCCCACGGTGCATCATGCATCTGTTGTGCGAAAACTAAATCGGATCCAAAGCTAGCATATATCAATGTTTTTACAGAAGCAGCTATTAGAGAAGGTAGCTGACTGTCGACTTGAATATGCTTAAACGATTGGGACTGGGACAATGCAGCCTGAGCCGTAACATGAGCCAGAGCTTGGTGGTGGGATATCCCGAAAGGGCTCTGCATAAAATAAAGCAGACAAGTTATCATCCAATGCACTTGTAAGAAAAAATCCAAAGTGTCTACTTCCCTATAAGGCATGCCAAGTATATCCACCAAATCCAATATGATGCCAGTTCATGAAAGAAACATTATCCCATATACCCTCAACTCCAAGGCATAACTAGTTACTAATGATAAAATTACTTCCTAGTTCCTACCATATGAAATCAACCACCAAAAATGAAAAAGTTAATGGAAGCTATCAAAGATCCAAAATTGTATAGTCAAATCCAAAATTCTGCTTAAAAAGAACAACAATTGGAGCTAATTGGAACTAATAAATTAAAAAGATCCAAACTTTACTAATCAAAAACAAAAAAGATTCAAATTTATTATTCAAAACCATGGCTCCAGCAAGAAGCTGAGAGAAAGAACAGTTATCTGAATGAAATATTGTCTACCACATCACTCTGTTTACCATCTAACAAATTTCTGATAAACTTTATCCGCATCACTCTTAGGATCTGGCTCAAACACACAATCAAGCTCCTCTTCAGGATCATCTTCAGGTTCCTCCTATGGATCTTCTTCGTGTTCGTCCTCTGAATCCATTTCAGGTTCATCATTGTCACTATCAAAATGCTTCCGAAAAGATTGAGGAGAATATACTAAATCAGGCTTGTGATAAGCTGCTTCCTTTAATTCTATGCCCTGTACCTCTAAAGGGTTTTCTTTACGAATACCAATTTTTTTACATGCAGCATCAAATTGATCCATCACGCCTGCATTATAAAATATTTGCTTTTACTTTCTACTTTATAATATTTACACTTGCTATTCGATGCTTAAATTTTTAGTCTTATGAACCAACAAAGGCAAGACAGTCTCTAACACTGCATATCAATATCAGCACTGAAACATCTAATACAACCATATATGGAAAAAATAAACAACACTTAAACATAAATGAGACAAGTTGCAAAAATTTCAACATCACTACTACATTCATTAACAGAGAAGATCACATATACTGAGGAAGACTATGTTGCATCCAATACGGAAACACCAAATCAAGCATGACCTCAAAGCAAAACTACAGACTATACAATTACTTTATCTTGCTTAGTTTCATGATTCTTGTTATCTAACACATAAACTGCATTACTAGAACTACACAAGAAAATTATGACAACACTGACCTACTCAACTATTTCAATTTTCAACATCTCAAATCCTCATGACCCAATTTCTCTTTCTATATAAAATCGACATTACCAGATAATTCTCTCCTAAAATAACTACAAACAAAAGGGTCTTATCATACATTATTAAACATGTAGATTACACCATGGCCTCAAAAACCAAACTTCTTGATGAAGATAACAACTTTAAATACCATCAAGCTACAAAAACTAATAAAAATCCAATATTTACATCAAGAACACAAACATCAACATCAAACAAAATCAAGAACCACGAGAAACGGATCCAAGACTCAAAAATCAGACCAAAACACAAACTTTTCACATCCAGAATCATCAATTACCTAAAATCAAGAAAACCCAATAACAAAATCAAATCTTTATTAGAAACAAATGAGTTAAAGAGCATACCAAGATCAATTCAGACCAAGCAACTTGGCCTCGACCATCAAAGACACCACCATTGAGCGTCAAGACATCGATTTATTGGAAAATGATCCATCGGTCCTGTGATTTGAGCTGGTTGAGGTCTATAGGAGCCTTCAAATTTCCTTGAAACTCAACTATAATGGGAGCTTTACAGGGACCGAGGAATGTCATCGGCCCAGAAGCATATTGTCATGGTGGAACCACTAGCTTACTCGGAGTTGGCGATGAACTTGCTTTTTTCCAAGCACTTGTAAGAGCCTGCAGAAAAATCAAATATGCAACACAAATTTAATTTCATAAACTCAACATTTCAATACAATAATAACAATGATAACAATATCACCTTACTATTGACATCTAGATTAGGAAATATAAAAATGTCTGAATAGGATAATGTAATATTACTTATAGATTGATGAAAAGGGAGCCTGAGATGACCACCCCAAATCTAGGAAGCCTAAATTTAGGCAGAGTATCTTTGAGGCCACCGTGTATTGTGACTACCGGTATATATATGTATATAAACTTGAGGTTGAGATAAATTTATGATGTTCACAAAATATATAGAATCAATATAGCACACTGCACAATCTCATTCTCAACCATACCTTGACTGCTTTACTATTATCATTTCATAACTTGTTTGGTTGAGATAAACACTATGCATCGAGCTCTAATTAACCAATAATATATGATATATGGTTACCTGTAATTCCACTCTTCACAAACATAAATCGATATTGAGACTATATATTGAATAACCACACTCTTCTACAAGACAACTGGCAGTAAAATTATCAAAGCTCTCTGCTGGCTTGCAAAGCTTCTCCACTGTGACCTTTTGCTTTTCCTAAATTTTGAACACAATGAAACAAAAGGTCGTTCAATATTTCAACCAAAAAACATTAGTTACATAGTCATACCTTTCAGCCAACCAGAAATCCAATGCAGCCAAATTATCTTCACAATCTATACCAGCAGCTTACAGCCAAAGAGATTAGTAGGACCTCCTGGTCTATAACTTGGTAAAAATTTATGGACAAATATCGAAACTTAGTTTGTTACAGAGTTATTAACATATCCTCAACTAATTAAAAAAAAATTAGGGTTTTAAATTGAAACCTCCAATCTGAAAATTTGAAACTTGGTGTTTAAAGCTTACCCAGTTCAAGTTTGCCTCATTCTTGAGGTTCTCGCCTCTTTAAACCTCCGACTCCAAATTTTAACCTCCGGACTGGAAACCCCCAACTTGAAATCGAAGTTTTGACCATGAATCTTTGGTATTTGGCCTCGAAGCTTGTAGAGGGAAGAGTTGGGGGAGTTATGCTTGTTGAAATCGAAGATTATAGATCTTCATCAACAATGAGTACACTGTTCTTGTTCTTCAGTGTTCCGTAGAGAGAGTAGAGAGTAAATTGTTTCTTTCATTTTATGATTAATATTGGATCCGTATGTAGTATTGATAGAGTATGTTATTATATTTCTAATTTATCTTTTTAAGTGTATAGTTGAAAAGAGGGGGGAAATGAAAAAAAAGACTAAGGCAAAAACCGGGAAGTTGAAAAAGGGAATCAAAATTTTGGTTAAGGGGGAAAATAGGGAAGGCGCGCTCCAGTAATTTTTAAAATATACTTATAACATCGGTTGGGTTAAAACACTGATGTGTATATTAACAAAAGACATCGGTTGGTTAAAATCGATGTAGAAAACACATTTTACATCGGCTCCAAAAGCAACCGATGTCTAAGAGGCGATGTCTATTCTACTTTTTCTAGTAGTGACAACGTGCTTTTTTGAAAAACACTTGTTTGAATTGAACAATTAACAATGTAAATTTGAAGTGTAATTATTAGGTATATTTGTAGGTTAGCACACATATGATACGCCGAATAATATTATAACGAGTTATATCTGAAAAGTAGCACTATTAACATTCGTAGATAATGTCAACTAAATCTTAATATCGTTATTATGACTTATATCTGTAAGTTAGTATATAGATTATGTGCTGCTTTATGTTATTATGAGTAATATTCGTAAGTTAACGCTATTAACGTCCGTACGAAGTCCACAAAACCAACAAATAGATATTATGAGTTACATTTTTAACTTAATCTACACGTTATGTCCTCATCAATGTGATTATCTGTTGACGCTATTAATATTCGTGTAACGTCTAATACTAATAGGTAAAAGAATTCAAAATTCTATGAAAAAGGTGATTTCAAATCTTAATAAACACAAATTAATTTGGTGTAAGTTATTGGTTACTCGTATAAATTAATAAACGGTGGCATATAATTATTCCGAAAAAAAATTAAAAACTAGTAAAAGTATAGACAACGGTTTTTTCTAAAATCATGTTGTGGTAAGTTACTTTACATAAGTGTTTTTTAGGAAATACCGTTGTTGGAATTCTACAACGGTTTTTTCTTTAAGATTGTTGTAGTATTATAAATTT
The DNA here is from genome assembly GCF_009905375.1 of Apium graveolens. Lineage (NCBI taxonomy): Eukaryota > Viridiplantae > Streptophyta > Magnoliopsida > Apiales > Apiaceae > Apium > Apium graveolens. The sequence goes on along the minus strand of NC_133652.1, from coordinate 283,755,070 downwards.
TACAACAGATTATAAATATCGATAACGGTTGTCTGACTGTTACAAGTGTTTTATTTTAAAAATACTTGTATAAGGTAGATTAATACAACGTGCTTTTTTCGAAAAACACTTGTTTGAATTGAACAATTAACAATGTAAATTTGAAGTGTAATTATTAGGTATATTTGTAGGTTAGCACACATATGATACGCCGAATAATATTATAACGAGTTATATCTGAAAAGTAGCACTATTAACATTCGTAGATAATGTCAACTAAATCCTAATATCGTTATTATGACTTATATCTGTAAGTTAGTATATAGATTATGTGCTGCTTTATGTTATTATGAGTAATATTCGTAAGTTAACGCTATTAACGTCCGTACGAAGTCCACAAAACCAACAAATAGATATTATGAGTTACATTTTTAACTTAATCTACACGTTATGTCCTCATCAATGTGATTATCTGTTGACGCTATTAATATTCGTGTAACGTCTAATACTAATAGGTAAAAGAATTCAAAATTCTATGAAAAAGGTGATTTCAAATCTTAATAAACACAAATTAATTTGGTGTAAGTTATTGGTTACTCGTATAAATTAATAAACGGTGGCATATAATTATTCCGAAAAAAATTAAAAACTAGTAAAAGTATAGACAACGGTTTTTTCTAAAATCATGTTGTGGTAAGTTACTTTACATAAGTGTTTTTTAGGAAATACCGTTGTTGGAATTCTACAACGGTTTTTTCTTTAAGATTGTTGTAGTATTATAAATTTTACAACAGATTATAAATATCGATAACGGTTGTCTGAATGTTACAAGTGTTTTATTTTAAAAATACTTGTATAAGGTAGATTAATACAACGTGCTTTTTCGAAAAACACTTGTTTGAATTGAACAATTAACAATGTAAATTTGAAGTGTAATTATTAGGTATATTTGTAGGTTAGCACACATATGATACGCCGAATAATATTATAACGAGTTATATCTGAAAAGTAGCACTATTAACATTCGTAGATAATGTCAACTAAATCCTAATATCGTTATTATGACTTATATCTGTAAGTTAGTATATAGATTATGTGATGCTTTATGTTATTACGAGTAATATTCGTAAGTTAACGCTATTAACGTCCGTACGAAGTCCACAAAACGAACAAATAGATATTATGAGTTACATTTTTAACTTAATCTACACGTTATGTCCTCATCAATGTGATTACCTGTTGACGCTATTAATATTCGTGTAACGTCTAATACTAATAGGTAAAAGAATTCAAAATTCTATGAAAAAGGTGATTTCAAATCTTAATAAACACAAATTAATTTGGTGTAAGTTATTGGTTACTCGTATAAATTAATAAACGGTGGCATATAATTATTCCGAAAAAAAATTAAAAACTAGTAAAAGTATAGACAACGGTTTTTTCTAAAATCATGTTGTGGTAAGTTACTTTACATAAGTGTTTTTTAGGAAATACCGTTGTTGGAATTCTACAACGGTTTTTTCTTTAAGATTGTTGTAGTATTATAAATTTTACAACAGATTATAAATATCGATAACGGTTGTCTGACTGTTACAAGTGTTTTATTTTAAAAATACTTGTATAAGGTAGATTAATACAACGTGCTTTTTTCGAAAAACACTTGTTTGAATTGAACAATTAACAATGTAAATTTGAAGTGTAATTATTAGGTATATTTGTAGGTTAGCACACATATGATACGCCGAATAATATTATAACGAGTTATATCTGAAAAGTAGCACTATTAACATTCGTAGATAATGTCAACTAAATCCTAATATCGTTATTATGACTTATATCTGTAAGTTAGTATATAGATTATGTGCTGCTTTATGTTATTATGAGTAATATTCGTAAGTTAACGCTATTAACGTCCGTACGAAGTCCACAAAACCAACAAATAGATATTATGAGTTACATTTTTAACTTAATCTACACGTTATGTCCTCATCAATGTGATTATCTGTTGACGCTATTAATATTCGTGTAACGTCTAATACTAATAGGTAAAAGAATTCAAAATTCTATGAAAAAGGTGATTTCAAATCTTAATAAACACAAATTAATTTGGTGTAAGTTATTGGTTACTCGTATAAATTAATAAACGGTGGCATATAATTATTCCGAAAAAAAATTAAAAACTAGTAAAAGTATAGACAACGGTTTTTTCTAAAATCATGTTGTGGTAAGTTACTTTACATAAGTGTTTTTTAGGAAATACCGTTGTTGGAATTCTACAACGGTTTTTTCTTTAAGATTGTTGTAGTATTATAAATTTTACAACAGATTATAAATATCGATAACGGTTGTCTGAATGTTACAAGTGTTTTATTTTAAAAATACTTGTATAAGGTAGATTAATACAACGTGCTTTTTCGAAAAACACTTGTTTGAATTGAACAATTAACAATGTAAATTTGAAGTGTAATTATTAGGTATATTTGTAGGTTAGCACACATATGATACGCCGAATAATATTATAACGAGTTATATCTGAAAAGTAGCACTATTAACATTCGTAGATAATGTCAACTAAATCCTAATATCGTTATTATGACTTATATCTGTAAGTTAGTATATAGATTATGTGCTGCTTTATGTTATTACGAGTAATATTCGTAAGTTAACGCTATTAACGTCCGTACGAAGTCCACAAAACCAACAAATAGATATTATGAGTTACATTTTTAACTTAATCTACACGTTATGTCCTCATCAATGTGATTACCTGTTGACGCTATTAATATTCGTGTAACGTCTAATACTAATAGGTAAAAGAATTCAAAATTCTATGAAAAAGGTGATTTCAAATCTTAATAAACACAAATTAATTTGGTGTAAGTTATTGGTTACTCGTATAAATTAATAAACGGTGGCATATAATTATTCCGAAAAAAAATTAAAAACTAGTAAAAGTATAGACAACGGTTTTTTCTAAAATCATGTTGTGGTAAGTTACTTTACATAAGTGTTTTTTAGGAAATACCGTTGTTGGAATTCTACAACGGTTTTTTCTTTAAGATTGTTGTAGTATTATAAATTTTACAACAGATTATAAATATCGATAACGGTTGTCTGACTGTTACAAGTGTTTTATTTTAAAAATACTTGTATAAGGTAGATTAATACAACGTGCTTTTTCGAAAAACACTTGTTTGAATTGAACAATTAACAATGTAAATTTGAAGTGTAATTATTAGTTATATTTGTAGGTTAGCACACATATGATACGCCGAATAATATTATAACGAGTTATATCTGAAAAGTAGCACTATTAACATTCGTAGATAATGTCAACTAAATCCTAATATCGTTATTATGACTTATATCTGTAAGTTAGTATATAGATTATGTGCTGCTTTATGTTATTATGAGTAATATTCGTAAGTTAACGCTATTAACGTCCGTACGAAGTCCACAAAACCAACAAATAGATATTATGAGTTACATTTTTAACTTAATCTACACGTTATGTCCTCATCAATGTGATTATCTGTTGACGCTATTAATATTCGTGTAACGTCTAATACTAATAGGTAAAAGAATTCAAAATTCTATGAAAAAGGTGATTTCAAATCTTAATAAACACAAATTAATTTGGTGTAAGTTATTGGTTACTCGTATAAATTAATAAACGGTGGCATATAATTATTCCGAAAAAAAATTAAAAACTAGTAAAAGTATAGACAACGGTTTTTTCTAAAATCATGTTGTGGTAAGTTACTTTACATAAGTGTTTTTTAGGAAATACCGTTGTTGGAATTCTACAACGGTTTTTTCTTTAAGATTGTTGTAGTATTATAAATTTTACAACAGATTATAAATATCGATAACGGTTGTCTGACTGTTACAAGTGTTTTATTTTAAAAATACTTGTATAAGGTAGATTAATACAACGTGCTTTTTTCGAAAAACACTTGTTTGAATTGAACAATTAACAATGTAAATTTGAAGTGTAATTATTAGTTATATTTGTAGGTTAGCACACATATGATACGCCGAATAATATTATAACGAGTTATATCTGAAAAGTAGCACTATTAACATTCGTAGATAATGTCAACTAAATCCTAATATCGTTATTATGACTTATATCTGTAAGTTAGTATATAGATTATGTGCTGCTTTATGTTATTATGAGTAATATTCGTAAGTTAACGCTATTAACGTCCGTACGAAGTCCACAAAACCAACAAATAGATATTATGAGTTACATTTTTAACTTAATCTACACGTTATGTCCTCATCAATGTGATTATCTGTTGACGCTATTAATATTCGTGTAACGTCTAATACTAATAGGTAAAAGAATTCAAAATTCTATGAAAAAGGTGATTTCAAATCTTAATAAACACAAATTAATTTGGTGTAAGTTATTGGTTACTCGTATAAATTAATAAACGGTGGCATATAATTATTCCGAAAAAAAATTAAAAACTAGTAAAAGTATAGACAACGGTTTTTTCTAAAATCATGTTGTGGTAAGTTACTTTACATAAGTGTTTTTTAGGAAATACCGTTGTTGGAATTCTACAACGGTTTTTTCTTTAAGATTGTTGTAGTATTATAAATTTTACAACAGATTATAAATATCGATAACGGTTGTCTGACTGTTACAAGTGTTTTATTTTAAAAATACTTGTATAAGGTAGATTAATACAACGTGCTTTTTCGAAAAACACTTGTTTGAATTGAACAATTAACAATGTAAATTTGAAGTGTAATTATTAGTTATATTTGTAGGTTAGCACACATATGATACGCCGAATAATATTATAACGAGTTATATCTGAAAAGTAGCACTATTAACATTCGTAGATAATGTCAACTAAATCCTAATATCGTTATTATGACTTATATCTGTAAGTTAGTATATAGATTATGTGCTGCTTTATGTTATTATGAGTAATATTCGTAAGTTAACGCTATTAACGTCCGTACGAAGTCCACAAAACCAACAAATAGATATTATGAGTTACATTTTTAACTTAATCTACACGTTATGTCCTCATCAATGTGATTATCTGTTGACGCTATTAATATTCGTGTAACGTCTAATACTAATAGGTAAAAGAATTCAAAATTCTATGAAAAAGGTGATTTCAAATCTTAATAAACACAAATTAATTTGGTGTAAGTTATTGGTTACTCGTATAAATTAATAAACGGTGGCATATAATTATTCCGAAAAAAAATTAAAAACTAGTAAAAGTATAGACAACGGTTTTTTCTAAAATCATGTTGTGGTAAGTTACTTTACATAAGTGTTTTTTAGGAAATACCGTTGTTGGAATTCTACAACGGTTTTTTCTTTAAGATTGTTGTAGTATTATAAATTTTACAACAGATTATAAATATCGATAACGGTTGTCTGACTGTTACAAGTGTTTTATTTTAAAAATACTTGTATAAGGTAGATTAATACAACGTGCTTTTTCGAAAAACACTTGTTTGAATTGAACAATTAACAATGTAAATTTGAAGTGTAATTATTAGTTATATTTGTAGGTTAGCACACATATGATACGCCGAATAATATTATAACGAGTTATATCTGAAAAGTAGCACTATTAACATTCGTAGATAATGTCAACTAAATCCTAATATCGTTATTATGACTTATATCTGTAAGTTAGTATATAGATTATGTGCTGCTTTATGTTATTATGAGTAATATTCGTAAGTTAACGCTATTAACGTCCGTACGAAGTCCACAAAACCAACAAATAGATATTATGAGTTACATTTTTAACTTAATCTACACGTTATGTCCTCATCAATGTGATTATCTGTTGACGCTATTAATATTCGTGTAACGTCTAATACTAATAGGTAAAAGAATTCAAAATTCTATGAAAAAGGTGATTTCAAATCTTAATAAACACAAATTAATTTGGTGTAAGTTATTGGTTACTCGTATAAATTAATAAACGGTGGCATATAATTATTCCGAAAAAAAATTAAAAACTAGTAAAAGTATAGACAACGGTTTTTTCTAAAATCATGTTGTGGTAAGTTACTTTACATAAGTGTTTTTTAGGAAATACCGTTGTTGGAATTCTACAACGGTTTTTTCTTTAAGATTGTTGTAGTATTATAAATTTTACAACAGATTATAAATATCGATAACGGTTGTCTGAATGTTACAAGTGTTTTATTTTAAAAATACTTGTATAAGGTAGATTAATACAACGTGCTTTTTCGAAAAACACTTGTTTGAATTGAACAATTAACAATGTAAATTTGAAGTGTAATTATTAGGTATATTTGTAGGTTAGCACACATATGATACGCCGAATAATATTATAACGAGTTATATCTGAAAAGTAGCACTATTAACATTCGTAGATAATGTCAACTAAATCCTAATATCGTTATTATGACTTATATCTGTAAGTTAGTATATAGATTATGTGCTGCTTTATGTTATTACGAGTAATATTCGTAAGTTAACGCTATTAACGTCCGTACGAAGTCCACAAAACCAACAAATAGATATTATGAGTTACATTTTTAACTTAATCTACACGTTATGTCCTCATCAATGTGATTACCTGTTGACGCTATTAATATTCGTGTAACGTCTAATACTAATAGGTAAAAGAATTCAAAATTCTATGAAAAAGGTGATTTCAAATCTTAATAAACACAAATTAATTTGGTGTAAGTTATTGGTTACTCGTATAAATTAATAAACGGTGGCATATAATTATTCCGAAAAAAAATTAAAAACTAGTAAAAGTATAGACAACGGTTTTTTCTAAAATCATGTTGTGGTAAGTTACTTTACATAAGTGTTTTTTAGGAAATACCGTTGTTGGAATTCTACAACGGTTTTTTCTTTAAGATTGTTGTAGTATTATAAATTTTACAACAGATTATAAATATCGATAACGGTTGTCTGACTGTTACAAGTGTTTTATTTTAAAAATACTTGTATAAGGTAGATTAATACAACGTGCTTTTTTCGAAAAACACTTGTTTGAATTGAACAATTAACAATGTAAATTTGAAGTGTAATTATTAGTTATATTTGTAGGTTAGCACACATATGATACGCCGAATAATATTATAACGAGTTATATCTGAAAAGTAGCACTATTAACATTCGTAGATAATGTCAACTAAATCCTAATATCGTTATTATGACTTATATCTGTAAGTTAGTATATAGATTATGTGCTGCTTTATGTTATTATGAGTAATATTCGTAAGTTAACGCTATTAACGTCCGTACGAAGTCCACAAAACCAACAAATAGATATTATGAGTTACATTTTTAACTTAATCTACACGTTATGTCCTCATCAATGTGATTATCTGTTGACGCTATTAATATTCGTGTAACGTCTAATACTAATAGGTAAAAGAATTCAAAATTCTATGAAAAAGGTGATTTCAAATCTTAATAAACACAAATTAATTTGGTGTAAGTTATTGGTTACTCGTATAAATTAATAAACGGTGGCATATAATTATTCCGAAAAAAAATTAAAAACTAGTAAAAGTATAGACAACGGTTTTTTCTAAAATCATGTTGTGGTAAGTTACTTTACATAAGTGTTTTTTAGGAAATACCGTTGTTGGAATTCTACAACGGTTTTTTCTTTAAGATTGTTGTAGTATTATAAATTTTACAACAGATTATAAATATCGATAACGGTTGTCTGAATGTTACAAGTGTTTTATTTTAAAAATACTTGTATAAGGTAGATTAATACAACGTGCTTTTTCGAAAAACACTTGTTTGAATTGAACAATTAACAATGTAAATTTGAAGTGTAATTATTAGGTATATTTGTAGGTTAGCACACATATGATACGCCGAATAATATTATAACGAGTTATATCTGAAAAGTAGCACTATTAACATTCGTAGATAATGTCAACTAAATCCTAATATCGTTATTATGACTTATATCTGTAAGTTAGTATATAGATTATGTGCTGCTTTATGTTATTATGAGTAATATTCGTAAGTTAACGCTATTAACGTCCGTACGAAGTCCACAAAACCAACAAATAGATATTATGAGTTACATTTTTAACTTAATCTACACGTTATGTCCTCATCAATGTGATTATCTGTTGACGCTATTAATATTCGTGTAACGTCTAATACTAATAGGTAAAAGAATTCAAAATTCTATGAAAAAGGTGATTTCAAATCTTAATAAACACAAATTAATTTGGTGTAAGTTATTGGTTACTCGTATAAATTAATAAACGGTGGCATATAATTATTCCGAAAAAAAATTAAAAACTAGTAAAAGTATAGACAACGGTTTTTTCTAAAATCATGTTGTGGTAAGTTACTTTACATAAGTGTTTTTTAGGAAATACCGTTGTTGGAATTCTACAACGGTTTTTTCTTTAAGATTGTTGTAGTATTATAAATTTTACAACAGATTATAAATATCGATAACGGTTGTCTGAATGTTACAAGTGTTTTATTTTAAAAATACTTGTATAAGGTAGATTAATACAACGTGCTTTTTCGAAAAACACTTGTTTGAATTGAACAATTAACAATGTAAATTTGAAGTGTAATTATTAGGTATATTTGTAGGTTAGCACACATATGATACGCCGAATAATATTATAACGAGTTATATCTGAAAAGTAGCACTATTAACATTCGTAGATAATGTCAACTAAATCCTAATATCGTTATTATGACTTATATCTGTAAGTTAGTATATAGATTATGTGCTGCTTTATGTTATTACGAGTAATATTCGTAAGTTAACGCTATTAACGTCCGTACGAAGTCCACAAAACCAACAAATAGATATTATGAGTTACATTTTTAACTTAATCTACACGTTATGTCCTCATCAATGTGATTACCTGTTGACGCTATTAATATTCGTGTAACGTCTAATACTAATAGGTAAAAGAATTCAAAATTCTATGAAAAAGGTGATTTCAAATCTTAATAAACACAAATTAATTTGGTGTAAGTTATTGGTTACTCGTATAAATTAATAAACGGTGGCATATAATTATTCCGAAAAAAAAATTAAAAACTAGTAAAAGTATAGACAACGGTTTTTTCTAAAATCATGTTGTGGTAAGTTACTTTACATAAGTGTTTTTTAGGAAATACCGTTGTTGGAATTCTACAACGGTTTTTTCTTTAAGATTGTTGTAGTATTATAAATTTTACAACAGATTATAAATATCGATAACGGTTGTCTGACTGTTACAAGTGTTTTATTTTAAAAATACTTGTATAAGGTAGATTAATACAACGTGCTTTTTTGAAAAACACTTGTTTGAATTGAACAATTAACAATGTAAATTTGAAGTGTAATTATTAGGTATATTTGTAGGTTAGCACACATATGATACGCCGAATAATATTATAACGAGTTATATCTGAAAAGTAGCACTATTAACATTCGTAGATAATGTCAACTAAATCCTAATATCGTTATTATGACTTATATCTGTAAGTTAGTATATAGATTATGTGCTGCTTTATGTTATTACGAGTAATATTCGTAAGTTAACGCTATTAACGTCCGTACGAAGTCCACAAAACTGAACAAATAGATATTATGAGTTACATTTTTAACTTAATCTACACGTTATGTCCTCATCAATGTGATTACCTGTTGACGCTATTAATATTCGTGTAACGTCTAATACTAATAGGTAAAAGAATTCAAAATTCTATGAAAAAGGTGATTTCAAATCTTAATAAACACAAATTAATTTGGTGTAAGTTATTGGTTACTCGTATAAATTAATAAACGGTGGCATATAA